>NW_020946947.1:0-5545 GCF_900497805.2 Vombatus ursinus | reverse complement strand
CCTTCCTGACTTCCTAGGTCACGTACTCTTTGTCTATGCACTAATCCCAGACGCCTCCTTCCTGTATCCGGTCCTAGCCTCCTGTGTCACTCCCTCTCCCTTGGTGCGCTAAACTCAGACAGCCCCTTCCGGTATCTGACCCTACAATCATTGACTAGTAGGCAGGCTGAGGAGGAGGGGCAAAGTAGGGACTGAGGAACGGTTGTGGTCGGGAGCGCGCTCTCTTTGCTCCTGCTCTGTTACCCTGGCCTTCCTGCTTGGCCTTGCTGTGATGGCTTGCTGTGATGGCCTCTGAATAAAGCTTGGGTGTTGGCAGCCTCCTGATGGGTCGTCTCTGTGTGGGTATCTGGGTAGGCACCGAAGACTGGTAAGTATGACTCTGGCAGCCTGCTCCTTATAGGAGGAGAGTGTATGGCGCGGCCGACACAAGGTCGGCACGGCCGGTACAAGTGGCACCCAACGTGGGGTGGAGGAAATAGGCCAGAGACCCCGTGGACCAGCTGGTCTGGTCGCGGGAAGAGAGACGAGACCTGTAGCCGATAGAGTGAAGGAAGGAAAATGGGACAGTTGTTTGTTAAGGTCCCGGATCGGGAGGTGCAAGGGAAAGAAGTATATAAAAGAGTGAAAGAAGCGGAAATCAGTAGTGAGGAAGAATCAAGGAGTGAGACAGAATCAGGGAGTGAGACAGAGGACACTGGAAACAGGGAATGGGAGAATAAGCAAGAGAAAAGAAAGCAAGGCCGGGCAGGAGGGAGAGCAGGAGCAAAGAGAGAGCAGGAAACCGTAGCAAGGAAAGCCACGCGGAGGGGCGGCCCCCTCCCCCACATTTATCCGATGGAGGGAGGACCTGGGCCCCTTTAGAATGGAAGAAATTTAAGGAGTTAAGAGAGACACTAAATACAGTGTTTGCAGCTGTTTCCCAATGTGCCCTACGGGCTTTTAGTAAGATTCAGGCTTTGGGGAAACAAAGGCCCTCCATGACCAAGATTAAAAAAGGTCCTGATAAACCCTTCCCGGATTTCATGGCCCGCCTACAGGCAGCCGTTCTGAAAGGGCTATAAGAAGTGCTGAAAACAAAAGAGACTAAATTCTGTTATCAATGCGGAAAAGCCGGTCATTTTAAGGCGCGATGCCACCAGAAACCTGGTGGAGCCCTCGCTAAGGTAATTTGTTACAATTGTAACAAATCTGGCCATTATGCTAAGGAGTGCCGCAAGCCAAAGTGGGGAAACGGGGAAAGGGGCCCCTCGAGGGCCCCTCAACAAGCTTACCAGATGGAGGCCCAACCCCCTCAGAATATGCCCTCGGGGCTGCATCGGGAGAACCTCCGACTTCTACCCAGTGGTTCGGACTTCCCCTTCTTAGCAAAGGGAACTTTCAAATCGACCCTGGAGACACAACCATAGTGGCAGTGACTGGGCTTGACTCTACCTTCCAAACAGCCCTCGTGGTGGGCCTTTCATCATATATCCCAGTTATTGTCCACACCATGGTTATCGCTCACCAACCCCAGCAACAGATTATAGTAACTAACCCACATGATTCGGCAGCTTACATAGACGAAGGGGAGGTAGTGGCTCAAGTCCTCCCCCTGCTGGATAGCCACAATAATGATATTAATTGGGTACAACATATAGAATACAGTAAGCCATGGGCAACTATCCAAATTAAGGGGCGATCCTTTAAGGGATTATTAGACACAGGAGCTGATCGTTCTGTCATCTCACGACTATTTTGGCCCCCCTCTTGGCCAGTCCAACCTGATGCCACAATGATCAATGGGGTTGGAGGGGCGCAACAAGCATGGGTATCAGCAGAGGATCTGCCCTGGCAATTCGCAGATAAACAAGGGACCATCCGAACCCTAGTAGTTACGGGTTTGAGATACAATTTATGGGGAAGGGATATTTTGAAGGCTTGTGGGGCATCTGTTTATATACCACCCCCGCAGGATTTTTAATTGGGGCCGTTGGGCAACAAGAAAAATTTTATTGTATCAGACCCACTCCTCTAACATGGAGATCTAATAACCCAGGCTGGGTACCCCAATGGCCCCTCCCTGCAGAGAAAGCCCAGGCTTTACGTGATATAGTGCAGCACCAGTTACAGGTGGGGCACATTGAGCCCACATCCAGCCCCTGGAACAGCCCAGTGTTTGTAATAAAAAAGAAATCAGGGAAATTTCGAATGTTAATAGATCTCAGGGCGGTTAACAACACCCTAGGGCCCATGGGAACCCTACAGCCTGGCCTCCCCTCCCCTAATTTAGTGCCTTCTGGATGGCCTGTGACAGTCATAGACATCCAAGATTGTTTTTTCTCTATCCCATTATCCCCAGAAGATAGAAAGATATTTGCCTTTACCATACCCACTACCAATAATGCAGGACCAGATTTAAGATATCAGTGGAAGGTCCTGCCCCAAGGAATGTGCTGCAGTCCCACCTTATGTCAGGCTTATGTGGGAAGAGTGCTGGACCCTATCAGAGACAAATGGCCTAAAGCCACAATACTTCACTATATGGATGATATTTTATTAGCCACTAGCAGTGATGAGACACTAGCAAGACTGGTAAAAGAAACCGTCTCTGCACTTGCTCATTATGGTTTGGTGGTGGCCCCTGACAAAGTCCAACAAAATTACCCACTCACTTACCTAGGCCTTCATATGGAGGCTGTTTCTATTAGCAATCAAATTCCTGAACTAGGGCTTGATAAGATAACCACCTTGAATCACTTCCAAAAGTTAGTGGGACAGATCCAATGGCTCAGGGCCCGAACACCCATTCCTCCTGCTGTAATGCAGCCTTTATATGATATATTAAAAGGAAATTCAGATTTAAACTCCCCTCGGGCATGGACTCCTGCTGCTAAGGCAGGAGTGTCCCAAATATTCTCACTTGCTGACCAGGCCCAAACCGCCAGATGGGACCCCAAAGGTAGAATAGAGGTCTCCTTGGTCAATCAACAGAGCCCTTTTTGTGTTATACACCAAGGTCCCAAATTGTTAGAATTTGTATATGCAAAGAAGGCTCACAAGGTACTGCCAAATTATTATGAGATGTTAGGGGAACTAGCCTTAGCTGCAGTACAAAGGGCTGTCCACTTGTCTGGGCAGCGACCTTTACTTTACTTGATTTTTGAACCTGGACAGTGAGAAGCCATTATGCAAACCTATTGGTCTTGGGCCCATTGCTCCCAATGGGCCGAGATAAGTCCCCATTCCTCCTGCCTGCTTCTCCCTATGCTAGAGCAAATAACCTTAGTACCACCCAACGAAAGGTTTTGGGAGAACCTGTTCAAGGCTCAAATGTTTTCACTGATGCTACAAAAAACAATAATGCCTCTATTTATCATGAGGCCTCCAAGGAAATAACAGTATTAGAAACCCCCTATGACTCTACCCAGAAAAATGAGCTCTTTGCCATCTTCCATGCTTGCCGTAAATATCCTGAGCCTATAAACATAATCTCTGATAGTCTATATACAGTAAAGGTTCTTAGATTCATAGAGGACACCGTCCTCCAACCTCATAAGTCCACCATATCCTCTCTCCTGAGGGAATTACAGCAAATTTTGTTGCAGCGAAACAACCCCCTCTACATTCTCCATGTTTATTCTCATCAGTCCACCTCAGGAGGCATTTTTGAGGGCAATGATGTAGCAGATCATGCCTTACAGTGCTCCCTACTGCCAGTCCTCACCCCTCCTGAACAAGCCCATGATTTTTTATACCTACCAGCGAGCTCCCTGAGACGCCTGTATGGTTTAACTCGTGAACAGGCTCGACAAATTGTGAGGCGATGTGTGCACTGTGTTCCTTTTCTCCCCACTCCATCCAATAAGGGGATTAACCCACGAGGTCTTTTCCCAATGACTTGTGGCAAATGGATGTCACTCATCTTGGCCGAGTCACTATCCATGTCTGCATTGATACTTTTTCCAAATTTATAATGGCCACTGTATCCAGTAAGGAGAACACCCCATCAGTTATTAAGCATCTGTACCATTGCTTCGCCTCTGTGGGGATCCCTCACGTCATTAAAACTGACAATGGGCCTGCCTATTTATCTAAACAAATGACTGCTTTCTTTACATCCTTTGGCATTAAGCATGTTACAGGGATCCCCTATAACCCCACAGGTCAGGCTATTGTTGAGCGAGCCCATCGTACCTTGAAAGCTACCCTCAGTAAACAAAAAGGGGGAGTAGGAGGTCGGGGCTCAGGGCGGTGGCCTACCCAAGCAGATGTGGATAAAGCTTTATATACATACAATTTTCTCTGTCTAGATAGAGACACGGGCCTATCCCCTAACATGCTACAGCTAATAACACCGTTCACCATTCACCATTCAACTGGCCCCTTAAAAACAGCACTACATGCACCATCCCTTAACCAGAAAGTCCTCTGGAAGGACGATGAGGGAAACTGGCAAAGCCCATCTGTAGTGTTGTGGAGAGGGCCGGGGTATTTATGTCTTACAGATTCTGATGGCCAGAGCCGCTGGGTACCAGAAAGAAGAACAAAACGAGTTGAAGAAGTCCCGGGAGAGACAACAAGGATGGGAGAAAAAACACAGTCAACAGAAAATTCAGAGAGAGCAAAAAGAAAAGACAGTTAGGATGTCTAAACTGAGTAAACTGTTTCCACTTTTTGCGTGATCAGGACTTTGCCACAGGTTGCGTCAGCTCCAGTGCCCTGGGACACAAGAGAGAATGGCTGGGGCACTTGCGTTGGCAGCATCCATCTTCAAGGAGTTCCAGATACAGGACTTATATAGTGGACAGCAGTTGCTTGCCTCAAAAAATAGAGGAACTGGCCAATAAATTCGCCCAAGCCCTCCAAGTGCAGGCTGATATTGATCAGCAGCTGGAGGAGCAGATTCAAAAAAGTAGCATTGGCTACTCAGGACATTGGGAATGAACTTATGTGGCTGGAATTGAGACAGCAGTTGCCATGCGATGGCTGATATTGATCCATTTGTGTAATACCCTTAAACCATAATGCCACTTGCGATGCCCTTTCACAAAGCATAAATGACACTCTCCCTTTCTTTTCTATTTGGTGTAATGATACCTGTGCCCTTTCCCAGATCCAGGCTACAAATCTTTCCTCTGTACTCCAGGCTTTGCGGGTGTTAATTACACTGGCACGGAACATATCTGACACTTGGCACCAGCACGAGACTGATGATATTGTTCATCACCTTAGCGATTTGGATTAAGCATACCTCTTTTCCCCATCCCCTCCCTTGTAACCCATTGGGCATTTATAACTCTTTTGCATTTATACTGTTATTGTTACTACCCACTATATTAGGAGGTTTTCTTAGGATTCTTAGAGGTTCTATATAGGCACTCAGAACCAAAGGCTTAGTATGCAGACCCCGTCTCCGACCCCCTCTATTAAACAAAAAGGGGGAATTGTGAGGGACTGTCTGATGTTGCCCACTGCCAAGTGGGCATTGTGGCAAGATTGGGGTAAGATCTGGGTATTTCAGGCAGGGGCTGTGGTAGGTGGAGTTGTGGTGAACTGGGATGGGCTG
>NW_020946946.1:0-1859 GCF_900497805.2 Vombatus ursinus | reverse complement strand
ACCCTCAGTTTCTGCTGAGAGAAGCTAGAACTCCCATGAGAAAATTACCCTAACAATTCCCACTTTTTGTTTTAAAGAAGGCATCGTTGTGGGTGTGTGTCTGTCAATACCTGTAGTTGAGACATAACATTTTTAAATGTGGAGGTCATTACTTTCAAAAGACATCCGACTATAGTAGGTAAGCAGCATAAAAGTAAGCACACTACAAGAATCAGTATAATCCAATACTCAAATGACCCCCACCAATTGGAGGCATTATCAAACCAACGTAATATATTGTCTGCTGTTTTATCAGCTGTTTTATCTTTAGAAGCCTTTTTTATTTCAGAAACTAATCTGTATAGAGTTTCAATGTCAGATTCTATTGTGTTATTTAAGAATAGACCATTCAAGTGGTTTCTGATTACTGTCCAGTTGTAAGTAGAATTGTCATGTGTAAGTGGTGTCACACATAAATTTGTATACTGGTAATCACGTAGTAAATTTTGTCGTAATTTGATGAGTTCAACCTCAGCACCTATTTCCAAAGTAGTTTCCCTGAGGATTTTTAACTTTGAGTAAAACTGATTATTTATCCTAGCCTCTGCTGCAAAGCCTACAGAAACATTGTTTGCAAGCTCATGTAGAAATCTGGCTTCTACTATGTTATTTTGGGCCCGGGATATTGACATTGCTAGTGAGGCAGAGGATGCAATCAAAGACACCAATAGAGTGATGCCCATGACGACACAGCTGATGCATTGTTTTTCTTGATGTAAAGTGAGCGGATTGTGACTCTCTTTTTTCTTAATTATGGCATCGAATACATGGTCAGATTTAGTGTGGTACCAATCCTTGCTTTCTACGGGAAGCATGACTACATGAGGACGCGTGATGACAAATACCGTTTGATTGACTATTAAAGGTCCTAGGCATTCAGACACTGTACACTTGTGGCAAGTAACATAATAATCGCCACCACCCTCTCTGGTGATGTTCACCTTATTTCCCCACATAAAGGCATAGCGCTCCCCTAGACACGCCTGAGCGCCGAAAGTATACCCAATGTTGGTCCCATGGCACCATGAGTGTGGTCCAAGCACACCTTTCCAAGTTCCAAATTGTGACCCAAGTTGTTGGATGATTGTTATATTACCCATGGCTGCAAAAGCCCTCCAAAGATCCCTCCAAGGTTTTCCCATTTCAGGAACCTGTACAGGTAGGGGCAGGGAGTCATATGTCATGTTGTGAGTATCATGCCATGATTGAACAATAGTCCCACTTAAGTTCATACGGAGGCCAATGTACAGCTACACAAGGCTCCACATGAGGCCAGCCAAAACCAGAGTCATTGTTCACTTTACATTTGTCCAGACCTCCCACGCGCAGGGAGGTGGCGTTGGAGCAGGGCGTCCCCTGTCCGCAGAGTAGGTGAAGCTGGTGCGGCCCCATGTCGGGAATGTTCACAGCAAGGGCAATGTTCCAAACTCGCATGCAGCCTCCCTGGCTGTCACCGAGGGACCAACAAAGAGGCTGCCGCACGGACAGTCCTGCGAAGTCACACTCCACCATTTGCACAGTCCCGTAGTTTTTCACCTGGAGGTCGAATTCATCTCTTACTTCTCCCAGGCAAGTATTGTCAAAAGATGTCATCTGTTCCCCAGATACTTTCCATCTCGTGGGGTATCTTTCAGGACTGTCATCGATCTGCCCCACTTTGGGCACCAGTTGTCGCAGCCGCTGCAGTGGAGAGCATGAGACCGGCTCAATGCTCAGTAACTCGGAGACACATGGATCAGGCGGGAGACAGCAAGATGGCAGAAGCTCCATTTGTTAAGTCCTAGTAGCTTTCTTTTATATCCCTCGTTAACACCTGATCA
>NW_020946945.1:0-1859 GCF_900497805.2 Vombatus ursinus | reverse complement strand
ACCCTCAGTTTCTGCTGAGAGAAGCTAGAACTCCCATGAGAAAATTACCCTAACAATTCCCACTTTTTGTTTTAAAGAAGGCATCGTTGTGGGTGTGTGTCTGTCAATACCTGTAGTTGAGACATAACATTTTTAAATGTGGAGGTCATTACTTTCAAAAGACATCCGACTATAGTAGGTAAGCAGCATAAAAGTAAGCACACTACAAGAATCAGTATAATCCAATACTCAAATGACCCCCACCAATTGGAGGCATTATCAAACCAACGTAATATATTGTCTGCTGTTTTATCAGCTGTTTTATCTTTAGAAGCCTTTTTTATTTCAGAAACTAATCTGTATAGAGTTTCAATGTCAGATTCTATTGTGTTATTTAAGAATAGACCATTCAAGTGGTTTCTGATTACTGTCCAGTTGTAAGTAGAATTGTCATGTGTAAGTGGTGTCACACATAAATTTGTATACTGGTAATCACGTAGTAAATTTTGTCGTAATTTGATGAGTTCAACCTCAGCACCTATTTCCAAAGTAGTTTCCCTGAGGATTTTTAACTTTGAGTAAAACTGATTATTTATCCTAGCCTCTGCTGCAAAGCCTACAGAAACATTGTTTGCAAGCTCATGTAGAAATCTGGCTTCTACTATGTTATTTTGGGCCCGGGATATTGACATTGCTAGTGAGGCAGAGGATGCAATCAAAGACACCAATAGAGTGATGCCCATGACGACACAGCTGATGCATTGTTTTTCTTGATGTAAAGTGAGCGGATTGTGACTCTCTTTTTTCTTAATTATGGCATCGAATACATGGTCAGATTTAGTGTGGTACCAATCCTTGCTTTCTACGGGAAGCATGACTACATGAGGACGCGTGATGACAAATACCGTTTGATTGACTATTAAAGGTCCTAGGCATTCAGACACTGTACACTTGTGGCAAGTAACATAATAATCGCCACCACCCTCTCTGGTGATGTTCACCTTATTTCCCCACATAAAGGCATAGCGCTCCCCTAGACACGCCTGAGCGCCGAAAGTATACCCAATGTTGGTCCCATGGCACCATGAGTGTGGTCCAAGCACACCTTTCCAAGTTCCAAATTGTGACCCAAGTTGTTGGATGATTGTTATATTACCCATGGCTGCAAAAGCCCTCCAAAGATCCCTCCAAGGTTTTCCCATTTCAGGAACCTGTACAGGTAGGGGCAGGGAGTCATATGTCATGTTGTGAGTATCATGCCATGATTGAACAATAGTCCCACTTAAGTTCATACGGAGGCCAATGTACAGCTACACAAGGCTCCACATGAGGCCAGCCAAAACCAGAGTCATTGTTCACTTTACATTTGTCCAGACCTCCCACGCGCAGGGAGGTGGCGTTGGAGCAGGGCGTCCCCTGTCCGCAGAGTAGGTGAAGCTGGTGCGGCCCCATGTCGGGAATGTTCACAGCAAGGGCAATGTTCCAAACTCGCATGCAGCCTCCCTGGCTGTCACCGAGGGACCAACAAAGAGGCTGCCGCACGGACAGTCCTGCGAAGTCACACTCCACCATTTGCACAGTCCCGTAGTTTTTCACCTGGAGGTCGAATTCATCTCTTACTTCTCCCAGGCAAGTATTGTCAAAAGATGTCATCTGTTCCCCAGATACTTTCCATCTCGTGGGGTATCTTTCAGGACTGTCATCGATCTGCCCCACTTTGGGCACCAGTTGTCGCAGCCGCTGCAGTGGAGAGCATGAGACCGGCTCAATGCTCAGTAACTCGGAGACACATGGATCAGGCGGGAGACAGCAAGATGGCAGAAGCTCCATTTGTTAAGTCCTAGTAGCTTTCTTTTATATCCCTCGTTAACACCTGATCA
>NW_020946944.1:0-1338 GCF_900497805.2 Vombatus ursinus | reverse complement strand
GCTGATTATACATATACAAGTGAAAAAAGATAAACCTTATCCTCCAAGAACTTCTAACTGAAGAAGACAACATAGAGAGAGGAACTGAAAAGGGGGCAAGAGAGTAAGGGAGTTGATGAGGAGGTGGAGAAATCTGGAGAGTGAGGAATGGAGTTGGAAGTGAAGTGAATGTAGCCTGGGTGCCTCATTTCTCCAATCATCCTTCATCCAGATATTCCCTCATTTGAAGGGATTGGTCTAACTTATCTCTAAGATTCCTTCTAGATCTTTATTCTATTCACAGTAATAATAATATTTATACTGTGATGCTTTAGGAATCCAGCAGTTTACTAGTATGGGTACTCCATCCACTGAGGCAGATTACAACCCCTCTTTGCTTTAACAGACCATCTTTATGAGCTGCTGTGGCTGAAAAAAATTCACCATCTTGCAGCTCATAAAGATGGTCTGTTAAAGCAAAGAGGGGTTGTAATCTGCCTCAGTGGATGGAGTACCCATACTAGTAAACTGCTGGATTCCTAAAGCATCACAGTATAAATATTATTATTACTGTGAATAGAATAAAGATCTAGAAGGAATCTTAGAGATAAGTTAGACCAATCCCTTCAAATGAGGGAATATCTGGATGAAGGATGATTGGAGAAATGAGGCACCCAGGCTACATTCACTTCACTTCCAACTCCATTCCTCACTCTCCAGATTTCTCCACCTCCTCATCAACTCCCTTACTCTCTTGCCCCCTTTTCAGTTCCTCTCTCTATGTTGTCTTCTTCAGTTAGAAGTTCTTGGAGGATAAGGTTTATCTTTTTTCACTTGTATATGTATAATCAGCATTTAGTATGGTGCCTGGCACATGGCAAGCACTTGAATGCTTTTTCATTCATTCATTTGATATACAGATAGATAAAGCATTTATTAAGTGCTTATTATGTGCCAAGTGCCATGCTAAAAGCTGATTATACATATACAAGTGAAAAAAGATAAACCTTATCCTCCAAGAACTTCTAACTGAAGAAGACAACATAGAGAGAGGAACTGAAAAGGGGGCAAGAGAGTAAGGGAGTTGATGAGGAGGTGGAGAAATCTGGAGAGTGAGGAATGGAGTTGGAAGTGAAGTGAATGTAGCCTGGGTGCCTCATTTCTCCAATCATCCTTCATCCAGATATTCCCTCATTTGAAGGGATTGGTCTAACTTATCTCTAAGATTCCTTCTAGATCTTTATTCTATTCACAGTAATAATAATATTTATACTGTGATGCTTTAGGAATCCAGCAGTTTACTAGTATGGGTACTCCATCCACTGAGGCAGATTACAACCCCTCTTTGCTTTAACAGAC
>NW_020946943.1:0-6569 GCF_900497805.2 Vombatus ursinus | reverse complement strand
AAAAAAAAAAAGAAAAGAAACATTAAAGAACTATTATCCTCATTTTACAAGTGTAGAAACTAAGGTTCAGAGAATAATAACAACAAAAACTCATTTTTCTATAGAACTGTAAGTATACAAATCACTTTCTTCACAGCATCCCTGTGAGGTAAGTAGAGCAAGGATTATTGTCCCCATTTCACAAATTAATAAACTGAGTCTCAGAGAAATAAAGTGACTTGTCTCATGTCACAGAGTTGGAACCCAAAGATTTACATTACTAATGGTGGCATTTTAAGCAGAGTAGAAGGCAGAGGGTGAAGAAGGAACCTTGTCTGGGCCTCTCAGTCATAGCATATGGTGGGAGAAGGTGTGGTTCTTTGTTCCCCCTATGGAGAGGGCAAAACCCTGGTCTTACCTCACTGGAGAAGGACTTTCCATCCACTGTGTGTTCTGAACCTAAGCTGTGTTTTTTCCCCCAGTGAAAATGGAACTGCTTCAGCCGGTAGGGTCCATCCAAAGGGCCCCCATGCACCACTATGGAGAGAGGCAGAGGGAAATCAAGAACTCTCAGATCTTCATTTCCCTTAAGGAAGTAACAGTATAAGCAAGATGGCACTTTACTATTCAGAAGGCCCTTTCATACACAGATTCTAATCTTAACACTAGAAAGACATTTACCAGATAAAGATAATAATTAGTATTTGTATGGTGCTTGAAGGGTAGCCCAGGGAGAAGGGGAGCCGGTAAAGGTGGACTGGGATACCTCCCAAGGGAGTAGAGTGAATGTCCAGTTTAAAGGAGGTGCCCCAACCTCCCCTCCCCCAATCACAGCAGATTAGCCAAGAAACTAATGATTAGCCTAAGGGGCTCCTTTCAGTTACTTCTTTGGGCTACAAAGCTCACAAAGTTGAGGAAACTGAGGCTCAGAGGTCAAGTGATTTGCCCCTGGGTAACATACCCAGCTTTCAGATTCTGAGATAAGCCAATACACTATAAAGCCTACAGTAGATTTAGCCCTCGAAGGGAACTTGAGGACAATCTAGTCTAAGGCCTTTATTTTATAAAAGGAAATTGAGGATCGGAGAGGGGAAAAAAACTTGGTCAAGCTTACAAGTGGTTCAGAAGAGCCCAACATCCTCTAAAGACAAATACAGTTTCTCTTCCTCTACCACATGCTGTCTCCTCTCAAAAGTCTCCCTGGGAGATGGTACCATGGCCAGCAGCAGCCTATGCCAGGCCCAGAGATAAATCACAAGGAGGAAAGGAACAGGGACAAATTTTTTATTTAGAAAATACACACTGCCCTAATTCTGGTTGGCTCTGGAGCCAGCCAGAGTTGGAAATCCCAGGGTGAAGAAGGGGGCTCTGTCCCCAGTCAGGTCCTCCCTCTCAACCCACTAAGCACATTCCTCTGAATGAGCCAGACAACTAGAAGGGAGGTTAACCTTTGCAGCCTCTAGTAAGAGCCAGGAGGTGTCCTTTGGGTTCCAGACAGGAGGTAGATTACCGGAGGGGCTCACTAGTCTAGAACTTCATTCTGCTACTTTGGATTCAAAGCTCTCTTCCTCTTTTCTACATCTGAGACAACACACATCACCCCACTCCTCCCTGCCCTCTCCCATAACAAGCTGTCCCACTTTCCAGTTTCTCTCCCTTCCAACTCTGACTGTGCCAGTCCTTATAATATTGAGGCATGTTCCTTTGGCTTGGAACCCCCACTTTCCTCCTTCACTCATGCTCAAGAGGCTCCAGGGGGTAAGACACTAGATCTGTAGGTCCTTTGGGTCTTTTATTCTAAGGAGGGCCTAGAACTGTGGGGGAGGGAGGGATGGCAAGGACAGAATTAGGGATGGCAAGGGCAGGGAGAACTGGGGATAGCAAAGGAAATCCCTAACTATCAGACAGTGGAGCTATATTTGAAGCAAGAGACTTTGGCTTTCTCTGTTCACAGACCAATTAAGGTAGGATGGCAAGGTTGAATTGTATTGTTCTGTTGTCTTTGTTCTGATAGTGCTATAACAGCTAGCATTCATTTAGCCACTTTAAATATATTATCTCATTTGAGCCTCACAACAATCCTGGGAGACATGTGATGCCATTATCCCATTTTAAAGATGAGGAAACTGAAGCAGAGATTAAATGATTTGCCCAGGGTCACACAGCTAATAAATGACTAAGGCAGAATTTGAACTCAGGTCTTTATGACTCCAAGTCCAGCTCTCTATTCACTACCCAGCTGCCTACCTATATTGTGTTGTGGTGTGGTTATCTGGTCACATTTCTATGTTGTTGTACTGTTGTGTTGGTGTGTTCTCATTGCTGTGTTGTTCCTAAGTTGCAGCCACACAGCAATGAGAACACAATAGCATGGGTGCTGTGCGACTGCAACTTAGGAACAACACAGCAATGAGAACACACCAACACAACAGTACAACAACATAGAAATGTGACCAGATAACCACACCACAACACAATATAGGTAGGCAGCTGGGTAGTGAATAGAGAGCTGGACTTGGAGTCATAAAGACCTGAGTTCAAATTCTGCCTTAGTCATTTATTAGCTGTGTGACCCTGGGCAAATCATTTAATCTCTGCTTCAGTTTCCTCATCTTTAAAATGGGATAATGGCATCACATGTCTCCCAGGATTGTTGTGAGGCTCAAATGAGATAATATATTTAAAGTGGCTAAATGAATGCTAGCTGTTATAGCACTATCAGAACAAAGACAACAGAACAATACAATTCAACCTTGCCATCCTACCTTAATTGGTCTGTGAACAGAGAAAGCCAAAGTCTCTTGCTTCAAATATAGCTCCACTGTCTGATAGTTAGGGATTTCCTTTGCTATCCCCAGTTCTCCCTGCCCTTGCCATCCCTAATTCTGTCCTTGCCATCCCTCCCTCCCCCACAGTTCTAGGCCCTCCTTAGAATAAAAGACCCAAAGGACCTACAGATCTAGTGTCTTACCCCCTGGAGCCTCTTGAGCATGAGTGAAGGAGGAAAGTGGGGGTTCCAAGCCAAAGGAACATGCCTCAATATTATAAGGACTGGCACAGTCAGAGTTGGAAGGGAGAGAAACTGGAAAGTGGGACAGCTTGTTATGGGAGAGGGCAGGGAGGAGTGGGGTGATGTGTGTTGTCTCAGATGTAGAAAAGAGGAAGAGAGCTTTGAATCCAAAGTAGCAGAATGAAGTTCTAGACTAGTGAGCCCCTCCGGTAATCTACCTCCTGTCTGGAACCCAAAGGACACCTCCTGGCTCTTACTAGAGGCTGCAAAGGTTAACCTCCCTTCTAGTTGTCTGGCTCATTCAGAGGAATGTGCTTAGTGGGTTGAGAGGGAGGACCTGACTGGGGACAGAGCCCCCTTCTTCACCCTGGGATTTCCAACTCTGGCTGGCTCCAGAGCCAACCAGAATTAGGGCAGTGTGTATTTTCTAAATAAAAAATTTGTCCCTGTTCCTTTCCTCCTTGTGATTTATCTCTGGGCCTGGCATAGGCTGCTGCTGGCCATGGTACCATCTCCCAGGGAGACTTTTGAGAGGAGACAGCATGTGGTAGAGGAAGAGAAACTGTATTTGTCTTTAGAGGATGTTGGGCTCTTCTGAACCACTTGTAAGCTTGACCAAGTTTTTTTCCCCTCTCCGATCCTCAATTTCCTTTTATAAAATAAAGGCCTTAGACTAGATTGTCCTCAAGTTCCCTTCGAGGGCTAAATCTACTGTAGGCTTTATAGTGTATTGGCTTATCTCAGAATCTGAAAGCTGGGTATGTTACCCAGGGGCAAATCACTTGACCTCTGAGCCTCAGTTTCCTCAACTTTGTGAGCTTTGTAGCCCAAAGAAGTAACTGAAAGGAGCCCCTTAGGCTAATCATTAGTTTCTTGGCTAATCTGCTGTGATTGGGGGAGGGGAGGTTGGGGCACCTCCTTTAAACTGGACATTCACTCTACTCCCTTGGGAGGTATCCCAGTCCACCTTTACCGGCTCCCCTTCTCCCTGGGCTACCCTTCAAGCACCATACAAATACTAATTATTATCTTTATCTGGTAAATGTCTTTCTAGTGTTAAGATTAGAATCTGTGTATGAAAGGGCCTTCTGAATAGTAAAGTGCCATCTTGCTTATACTGTTACTTCCTTAAGGGAAATGAAGATCTGAGAGTTCTTGATTTCCCTCTGCCTCTCTCCATAGTGGTGCATGGGGGCCCTTTGGATGGACCCTACCGGCTGAAGCAGTTCCATTTTCACTGGGGGAAAAAACACAGCTTAGGTTCAGAACACACAGTGGATGGAAAGTCCTTCTCCAGTGAGGTAAGACCAGGGTTTTGCCCTCTCCATAGGGGGAACAAAGAACCACACCTTCTCCCACCATATGCTATGACTGAGAGGCCCAGACAAGGTTCCTTCTTCACCCTCTGCCTTCTACTCTGCTTAAAATGCCACCATTAGTAATGTAAATCTTTGGGTTCCAACTCTGTGACATGAGACAAGTCACTTTATTTCTCTGAGACTCAGTTTATTAATTTGTGAAATGGGGACAATAATCCTTGCTCTACTTACCTCACAGGGATGCTGTGAAGAAAGTGATTTGTATACTTACAGTTCTATAGAAAAATGAGTTTTTGTTGTTATTATTCTCTGAACCTTAGTTTCTACACTTGTAAAATGAGGATAATAGTTCTTTAATGTTTCTTTTCTTTTTTTTTTTAAGGCAATTGGGGTTAAGTGACTTACCCAGGGTCACACAGCTAGTGTCTAGTCTGAGGCTGGATTTGAACTCAGGTCCTCCTGACTTCAAGGCCAGTGCTCTATCCACTGCACCACCTAGCTGCCCCCGATAATGATTCTTGAACTACCTATCTCTTAAGGGGCAGTGAGGTGGCATAGAGGATAGAGTGCCTGGCCTTGAATCAGGAAAACCTTGATTCAAATACAGTTTCAGACACTTATTAGCTATGTGACCCTGGGTAAGTCACTTAACCCCAATTGCCTTAAAAAAAAAAAGAAAAGAAACATTAAAGAACTATTATCCTCATTTTACAAGTGTAGAAACTAAGGTTCAGAGAATAATAACAACAAAAACTCATTTTTCTATAGAACTGTAAGTATACAAATCACTTTCTTCACAGCATCCCTGTGAGGTAAGTAGAGCAAGGATTATTGTCCCCATTTCACAAATTAATAAACTGAGTCTCAGAGAAATAAAGTGACTTGTCTCATGTCACAGAGTTGGAACCCAAAGATTTACATTACTAATGGTGGCATTTTAAGCAGAGTAGAAGGCAGAGGGTGAAGAAGGAACCTTGTCTGGGCCTCTCAGTCATAGCATATGGTGGGAGAAGGTGTGGTTCTTTGTTCCCCCTATGGAGAGGGCAAAACCCTGGTCTTACCTCACTGGAGAAGGACTTTCCATCCACTGTGTGTTCTGAACCTAAGCTGTGTTTTTTCCCCCAGTGAAAATGGAACTGCTTCAGCCGGTAGGGTCCATCCAAAGGGCCCCCATGCACCACTATGGAGAGAGGCAGAGGGAAATCAAGAACTCTCAGATCTTCATTTCCCTTAAGGAAGTAACAGTATAAGCAAGATGGCACTTTACTATTCAGAAGGCCCTTTCATACACAGATTCTAATCTTAACACTAGAAAGACATTTACCAGATAAAGATAATAATTAGTATTTGTATGGTGCTTGAAGGGTAGCCCAGGGAGAAGGGGAGCCGGTAAAGGTGGACTGGGATACCTCCCAAGGGAGTAGAGTGAATGTCCAGTTTAAAGGAGGTGCCCCAACCTCCCCTCCCCCAATCACAGCAGATTAGCCAAGAAACTAATGATTAGCCTAAGGGGCTCCTTTCAGTTACTTCTTTGGGCTACAAAGCTCACAAAGTTGAGGAAACTGAGGCTCAGAGGTCAAGTGATTTGCCCCTGGGTAACATACCCAGCTTTCAGATTCTGAGATAAGCCAATACACTATAAAGCCTACAGTAGATTTAGCCCTCGAAGGGAACTTGAGGACAATCTAGTCTAAGGCCTTTATTTTATAAAAGGAAATTGAGGATCGGAGAGGGGAAAAAAACTTGGTCAAGCTTACAAGTGGTTCAGAAGAGCCCAACATCCTCTAAAGACAAATACAGTTTCTCTTCCTCTACCACATGCTGTCTCCTCTCAAAAGTCTCCCTGGGAGATGGTACCATGGCCAGCAGCAGCCTATGCCAGGCCCAGAGATAAATCACAAGGAGGAAAGGAACAGGGACAAATTTTTTATTTAGAAAATACACACTGCCCTAATTCTGGTTGGCTCTGGAGCCAGCCAGAGTTGGAAATCCCAGGGTGAAGAAGGGGGCTCTGTCCCCAGTCAGGTCCTCCCTCTCAACCCACTAAGCACATTCCTCTGAATGAGCCAGACAACTAGAAGGGAGGTTAACCTTTGCAGCCTCTAGTAAGAGCCAGGAGGTGTCCTTTGGGTTCCAGACAGGAGGTAGATTACCGGAGGGGCTCACTAGTCTAGAACTTCATTCTGCTACTTTGGATTCAAAGCTCTCTTCCTCTTTTCTACATCTGAGACAACACACATCACCCCACTCCTCCCTGCCCT
>NW_020946942.1:0-5111 GCF_900497805.2 Vombatus ursinus | reverse complement strand
TACAGGAAGGAGACGTCTGGGGTTAGCGCTGCACCGAGGGAGAGGACTAGACAAAGGGAGCTCATTCTCTGCCGTCCCACTCCCACGTGGCACAGCCCCCTGCCTCAGGAGCACATGCTCCGGCTACTTCCCCGTATCCTGTTCCTACCCCAGTTCACCACAACTCCACATGGCACAGCCCCCTGCCTCGGGAGCGTGAGCTCCGGTTACTTCCTAATATCTTGTCCCTGCCCCAACTTGCCACAATCCCCACGTTGCACGTAGCCAACATCAGACAATCCCTCACAATTCCCCCTTTTTGTTTAATTGAGGGGGCGGAGACGGGGTCTCAATACTAGGGCCTCGGTTTTGAGTGCCTCTATTGAACCTCTAAGAATCCTAAGGAAACAACCTAATATAGTGGGTAGTAACAATAACACTATAAATGCAAAAGAGCTATAAATGCCCAATGGGTTATAAGGGAAGGGATGGGGAAAGAGGTATGTTTAATCCAATCGCTAAGGCGATGAACAATATCATCAGTCTCGCGCTGGTGCCAAGTGTCAGATATGTTCCGCGCCAGTCTAATTAACACCCACAAAGCCTGGAGAATGTCATTTATGCTTTGTGAAAGGGCGTCGCAAGTGGCGTTATGGTTTAAGGGTGTTACACAAATGGATCAATATCGGCCATCGCATGGCAACTGCTGTTTCAATTCCAGCCACATAAGTTCATTCCCAATATCCTGGGTAGCCAATGCTATTTTTTGAATCTGCTCCTCCAGCTGCTGATCAATATCAGCCTGCACTTGGAGGGCGTGGGCGAATTTATTGGCCAGCTCCTCTATTTGTGAGGCAAGCAATTGCTGTCCGCTATATAAGTCCTGTATCTGGAACTCCTCGAAGATGGATGCTGCCAACGCAAGTGCCCCCAGCCATTCTCTCTTGTGTCGACGATAATTGACAGGGGTGCCCAGGGCACTGGAGCTGATGCAATCTGTGGCAAAGTCCCGATCGCGCAAAAAAGTGAAAACAGTTTACTTAGTTTAGTCATCCTAACTGTCTTTTCTTTCTGCTCTCTCTGAATTTTCTGTTGACTGTGTTTCTTCTCCCATCCTTGTTGTCTCTCCCGGGGCTTCTTCAACTTGTTTTGTTCTTCTTTCTGGTACCCAGCAGCTCCGGCCATCAGGATCTGTAAGACATAAACACCCCGGCCCTCTCCACAACACTACTGATGGGCCTTGCCAGTTTCCCTCATCATCCTTCCAGAGGACTTTCTGGTTAAGGGATGGTGCATGTAGTGCTGTTTTCAAGGGGCCAGTTGAATTACAAGTGGGTGGTGTTATTAGCTGTAGCATGCTAGGGGATAGGCCCGTGTCTCTATCTAGACAGAGAAAATTGTATGTATATAAAGCTTTATCCACGTCTGCTTGGGTAGGCCACCGCCCGGAGCCCCGACCTCCTACTCCCCCTTTTTGTTTACTGAGGGTAGCTTTCAAGGTACGATGGGCTCGCTCAACAATAGCCTGACCTGTGGGGTTATAGGGGATCCCTGTAACATGCTTAATGCCAAAGGATGTAAAGAAGGCAGTCATTTGTGTAGATAAATAGGCAGGCCCATTGTCAGTTTTAATGACGTGAGGGATCCCCACAGAGGCGAAGCAATGGTACAGATGCTTAATAACTGATGGGGGGTGTTCTCTTTACTGGATACAGTGGCCATCATAAATTTGGAAAAAGTATCAATGCAGACATGGATAGTGACACGGCCAAGGTGAGTAACATCCAATTGCCACAAATCATTGGGAAAAAGACCTCGTGGGTTAATCCCCTTTCTGGGTGGAGGGGGGAGAAAGGGAACACAGCGCACACATCGCCTCACAATTTGTCGAGCCTGTTCACGAGTTAAACTATACAGGTGTCTCAGGGAGCTTGCTGGTAGGTGTAAAAAATCATGGGCTTGTTCAGGAGGGGTGAGGACTGGCAGTAGGGAGCACTGTAAAGCACGATCCGCTACATCATTGCCCTCAAAAATGCCTCCTGAGGTGGACTGATGAGAATAAACATGGAGCAAGCATGGAGGATAGCAAAGAGCTCATTTTTCTGGGTAGAGTCATAGGGGGTTTCTAATACTGTTATTTCCTTGGAGGCCTCATGATAAATAGAGGCCTTTCGGTTTTTTGTAGCATCAGTGAAAACATTTGGGCCTTGAACAGGTTCTCCCATAACCTTTCGTTGGGGGGGTACTAAGGTTATTTGCTCTAGCATGGGGAGGAACAGGCAGGAGGAATGGGGACTCACCTCAGCCCATTGGGAACAATGTGCCCAAGACCAACAGGTTTGCATAATGGCTTCTCGCTGTCCAGGTTCAAAAGGTAAGTAAAGTAAAGGTCGCTGCCCAGACAAGTGGACAGCCCTTTGTACAGCAGCTAAGGCTAGTTCCCCTAACATCTCATAATAATTTGGCAGCACCTTGTGAGCCTTCTTTGCATATACAAATTCTAACAATTTGGGACCTTGGTGTATAACACAAAAAAGGCTCTGTTGATTGACCAAGGAGACCTCTATTGTACCTTTTGGGTCCCATCTGGCGGTCTGGGCCTGGGCAGCAAGTGAGAGTATTTCGGACACTGCCACCTTAGCAGCAGGAGTCCATGCCCGAGGGGAGTTCAAATCTGAATTTCCTTTTAAGATATCATACAAAGGCTGCCTTACAGCAGGAGGAATGGGTGTGCGGCCTGGAGCCATTGGATCTGTCCCATTAACTTTTGGAAGTGATTCAAGGTGGTTATCTTATCAAGCCCTAGTTCAGGAATTTGATTGCTAATAGAAACAGCCTCCATACGAAGGCCCAGGTATGTGAGTGGGTAGTTTTGTTGAACTTTGTCAGGGGCCACCACCAGACCATAATGAGCAAGAGCAGAGACGGTTTCTTTTACCAATCTTGCTAGTGTCTCATCAGTGCTAGTGGCCAATAAAATATCGTCCATATAATGAAGTATTGTGTCTTTAGGCCATTTGTCCCTGATAGGGTCCAGCACTCTCCCTACATAAGCCTGGCATAAGGTGGGGCTGCAGCACATTCCTTGGGGCAGGACCTTCCACTGATATCTTAAATCTGGCCCTGCATTATTGGTAGTGGGTATGGTAAAGGCAAATCTCTTTCTATCTTCTGGGGTAATGGGATAGAGAAAAAACAATCTTGGATGTCTATGACTGTCACAGGCCATCCAGAAGGCACTAGATTAGGGGAGGGGAGGCCAGGCTGTAGGGTTCCCATGGGCTCTAGGGTGGCGTTAACCGCCCTGAGATCTATTAACATTCGAAATTTCCCTGATTTCTTTTTTATTACAAACACTGGGCTGTTCCAGGGGCTGGACCTGGGCTCAATGTGCCCCGCCTGTAACTGGTGCTGCACTATATCATGTAAAGCCTGGGCTTTCTCTGCAGGGAGGGGCCATTGGGGTACCCAGACTGGGTTATTAGATCTCCATGTTAGAGGAGTGGGTCTGATACAAGAAAATTTTTGTTGCTGCCCAATGGCCCCAATTAAAAATCCTGCGGGGGTGGTATATAAACAGATGCCCCATAAGCCTTCAAAATATCCCTTCCCCATAAATTGTATCTCAAACCAGCAACCACCGGGGTCGATTTGGAAATTTCCTTTGCTGTGAAGGGGAAGTCCGAACCACTGGGTAGAAGTCAGAGATATTCCCGATGCAGCCCTGAGGGCGCATTCTGAGGGGGTTGAGCTTCCATCTGGTAAGCTTGTCGAGGGGCCCTTGAGGGGCCCCTTGCCCCATTTCCCGACTTTCTTGCGGCATTCCTTAGCATAATGGCCGGATTTGTTACAATTGTAACAAATTACCTTGGGGCGGGCTCCACCAGGTTTCTGGCGGCATTGCGCCTTGAAATGACCGGCTTTGCCGCATTGATAGCACAATTTAGTCTCTTTTGTTTTCAGCACTTCTGATACCCCTTTCCAAATGGCTGCCTGTAGGCGGGCCACGAAATCCGGGAAGGGTTCATCAGGACCGTGTTTAATCTGGGTCATGGAGGGCCCTTGTTTCCCCAAAGCCTGACTCCTACTAAAAGCCCGTTGGGCACATTGGGAGACAGCTGCATACACTGTCGCGTCATATCGTATCTGATCTTCATTTTTCTCATATTTCCCTGCCCCCACTATCTTATGAAAGTCATCTAGGGGAATGCGACTCTACATATCTCTAACAAAGCTCTTTGCGATATCTGCAAACAGAGTCATCCATTGCAGGGTTTCTCCTGGCTTAAGGCATACCTTGGCAATGGTTTTCCAGTCATTCAGGGTCAGTACCTGACTATCGGCCAGGAGGGCCATCAATTCCCTGACATAGGGGGATTCAACTCCATAAGTACTTACTGCCTCTTTTAACTCCTTAAACTTCTTCCATTCTAAAGGGGCCCAGGTCCTCCCTCCATCGGATTCAAACACCGGGCAGGCATCTAGCCATGCCTTGGCGTCCATATCTCCTTGTGCCACTGCCTTCTGGAGCATTTGTCCTAGCCTGGTTGGGGGGTCTCCCATGGCCCCATAAGGGGAGCCGGAGGAGCAGACGGGCCGTTCTCCTCAAAAGGGAAGTCTGGGGGAGGAGGCCACCCCTCCGCGTAGCTTTCCTTGCTACGGCTTCCTGCTCTCTTGCTCCCGCTCTCCTGCTCCTGCTCTTGCTTTCTTTTCCCTCGCTTATTCTCCCATTCCCTGTTTCCGGTGTCCTCTGCCTCACTCCCTGATTCTTCCTCACCACTGATTTCCGCTTCTTTCACTCTTTTATATACTTCTTTCCCTAGCACCTCCCGATCTGGGACCTTAACAAACATCTGTCCCATCTTCCTTCCTTCACCCTGTTGGCTACGGGTCTCGTCTCTCTTCCCACAACCAGACCAGCTGATCCGCAGGGCCGCTGGCCTATTTCCTCCGCCCCACGTTAGGCGCCACTTGTGCCAGTCGCGCTGTGCACTCTCCTCCTATAAGGAGCAGGCTGCCAGGGTCATACTTACCAGTCTTCGGAGCCCACCTGGATAAACACAGAGACGAGCCGATCAGGAGGTTCAAACACTAGAGCTTTATTCAGAGGCCATCACAGCAAGGCCAAGCAG
>NW_020946941.1:0-12500 GCF_900497805.2 Vombatus ursinus | reverse complement strand
GACAGTTACAGGTTGGAGAGAAGTGCCTGTAGTCACTGGTCACAAGGGAGCAAGGGCCCTAGTCACAGTTCCAGGGGAGAGAGGATCATTAGAACTGGTGGATGTAGGGGAGCAAAGGCAGTTTCTGGGTAAAGGCTACAGCACAGACAAGGAAGGCAGTGACCACACCTCTCAGCAAATCATAGCACCTTGAAAGAACTGGAAACTTACAGACCCCCAAGAGTAGTTTTGAAAACCACAGAATGAAAAAGTCCAACTTTAACATAAAGTTCAAAATCAAGAAATAGATCAGAAAAATGACCAAACAAGAGACAGAGAGAATCATAAGAAGTAAAATGGATAATTTTGATTATACAAAATTAAAAAGCTTTTACAACAAACAAAACCAATGCAGCCAAAATGAGAAGGAAAACAGGAACTTGGGAAAAAATTTTTATAGAAAATTTCTCTGATAAAGGCCTCATTTCTTAAATATATAGGGAACTGAGTCAAATTTATAAAAAAATAAGAGCCATTCCCCAATTGATAGAAGGTCAAAGGGTATGAACAATGAGGCAATTTTCAGAAGAAATCAAAGCTATTTATAGTCACGTGAAAAATGCTCTAAATTACTCTTGATTAGAGAAATGCAAATTAAAGCAACTCTGAAGTGCCACATCACATTGATTAGATTGGCTAATGTGACAGCAAAGGAAATGACAAATGCTGGAAGTGATGTGGAAAAACTGGGACACTAATTCTCTGGTAGTGGAGTTGTGAACTGGTCCAACCATTCTGGAGAATAATCTGGAACTATGCCCAAAGGGCTATCAAACTGTGCATACCCTTTGACCCAACAATACCACAGCTAGGTCTATATCCCAAAGAGATCAAAGCAAATGGAAAAGGACCTATTTGTACAAAGATTTGCATAATAGCTCTTTTTGTGGTAGCAAAGCATTAGAAAGTGAGGGTATGTCCATCAGTTGAGGAAAGGGTGAACAAGTTGCAGTATATGATGGAATATGAGAAATGTGCTATAAGAAATAACAAGCAGAATGGTTTCAGAAAATCCTGAAAAGACCAATATAAATTGATACAGAGTGAAGGGAACAAAACCAGGAGAACATTGTATACAGTAATAGCAATATCATGATGATCAACTGTGAAAGTCTTAGCTACTCTAATAAAAACAATGATCCAAGACAATTCCAAAAGACTCATGGTAAAAAATGCTATCTACCTTCAGAGAGAGAACTGATGAACTCTGAGTGCAAACTGAAGTACAATAATCCCTTCCTCATCAGAGGGGTTAGGGGGCACAGTGCCCCCACAATCTGAAAAACCTGTGTAAAAAAATTTGGCCCTCCCTTTGTACCACAAAAGAAGTCTGAATTATTATGGTATTAAAAGATAAAATATGTTGATATTATACAATACTATACATATATTTTATGAATTTCTGAGTTCCTAAATTTTTTTCTGCATTATCTGCTGGCCTTCAGGTGTATCTGTGGCTTCCACAAAACTCCCAAAAAATTCCCATTTAATTTCTTATGCCAAACTGCAATATGTGGAAACCTCGATGGGAAAAGTCTCGATGTGAAAGGGATAATTGTATATTTTTTCACTTTCCTTATTTTTCTTGCTTTTTCCATCATGGCTAATATTGAAATATGCTTTGCATGACTTCACATGATTAATGGGTATCGTATTACTTGTCTTTTCAATGGGCAGGGAAGGGGCTGAAGGGAAGAAGACAATTTAGAACTCACATTTTTAAAAACAAATGTTAAAAATAAATAAATAATGTACAATTTTAGAAGTAGATGGCCATATCAGGAAGTATCAGGGCCATCCAGCTTGTCACAGCTGGTATTTATGTATGCAAATACATCTGTGTGAAGTTAGGTCACATCAAAATCCTTCTTTGATGCTGGCGATCATGTTTCAGTCTAACAATAGGAGATTTGGCCCTTAGATATTTGTGACAGAATGTGTCAAGAACTGAATAGGCCATTGCAAAGAACAGAAAAGAGAAGGTAAGTTAATGTTGTAGTTGAGATAATGGAGTTGATCTCAGGAGTGTCAAATTTGCAGCCTATTCACTGGCAGGTCACATCCCACCTGCAACACTCCAGCCTACAACAAATTCCGTGTTGAACCAAAACAGATTGTGATGGGGAAATATTTTGCAAAATAAATAAGAATACAATAAAACATAGATAAAATTATATTTTAAAGTTAAATCACTATATGGCTTGTAGGGATCATTTTGTACTGGTTAGTGGTCTGGGTCCCATTTGAGTTTGATACCACTGACCTAAAGAATTACAGATTCACCTACTCAGAAGGGACCTCAGGGACCATCAAATCTCACCTGCACATGAACAGGAATCTACTCTATAACAGACCTTATCAGTAGCCATCTAGATTTTGTGTGAAGATCAATTTTAACCAATTTCTCTTGTTAACCAAGCCCTACATGTTATTTTTCTAAGCTGCTAAAAGCATATATGTGTTGTCAGAAGCCGAAGTATACAAAGCATCATAGATCTATAGGGGAAAGAGACCTCAGAGTCCAGCAGACTCAAATCCCTCATTTTACAGATGAGGCCCTGACAGATTTATAGGATCATAGGGTCCTTAAAGCTAAATCTGGAAGGGACTTCAGAGTCCATTTAAGTCAACTACTTTATCTGACAGGTTAGGAAACTGAGGCCTAGTGAGGCAAAGTGTCTTGCCCAAGGGCACAAGGGTAAATATCAGAGGAGGGATTTAAAACCAGGTCCTCATCCTAGCAGCTTTAAAGCCACCACTTAGCACATTTAGTCTGGCTTTTGCATTTATACTTTTAGATGATGCTGAAAGCACCTGGAAAAAATCCTTTAGAATAAAAAAAGTGTTTCTTTCACAGCAGAACTTCTTCAGAAAGTGAAAGAACACAAAGCATAGTCAATCAACCAATCCACAATCATTTATTGAATACTTACTATATGCCAAATGCTGTGCTGAGCACTGGGAATAAAAAGACAAAATTGAAATAGTTCCTACCCTCAAGGAGCTTACATTCTATCAGTGTAGACAAGTATATGTAAGCAACCCAAACTGCCCTATGGAACATGCTCAAAGTTGTCATTTCTGGTTCCTGTCAATCACATCAGAACTATAGAGGCTGCTTTGGGCCATGTCCTGAACCAGCAAGAATTTGGTGTTTTAGTATGACATGGCAAACCCTGAGATGTGTTTGGTCCTCCCTCTACTCTATGACAGTAGCAGGATGGTAGGGGTGCTACATTAATTGAGAGAGAAGTGGAGAGAAGAGGAAAGGAGAGGAAAGGAGAGGGGAAGAGAGGAGAGGAGAAGGGATTTTCAAGCTCTATTTCAATGCCTTCTATTTGGCAAGCCTCTGATCTGCCCAGTTTCTGCCTTAGTTTCCACAAAGATTGTGTGAAATATGAAGCACTCTTTCACTGCATCCCGCCATCACTCCCAATAAGGCCTGTGGACTGATCAAGGCAAACTTAGTCCTCTAGCTGCCTTCTCTGTTTTGTGTCTTCTTTCCTGCATAGGTAATTGAACATTTTTCTTGGAGTGGATGTTTCCAGGCTTAGAGGAAACTGTGAGTTGAAGAGATCCAGAGACAGAAGATGGCAACTGAGATCATTAGCCCATTCCTGACCATTTTACTAGAAGCCATGGACCAGGCATCGTTTGTATTTTTTCGGACCTGAGGAGAAATGTGATGTGCCTAATCACCATTCCTGTAAACTGCATGTTTTAATGAAATTTAAGTATCAGTATTCCAGCAGATTGTAACAATAGCTAACTTTTAAGTCACTGAATCCTGTTTTAAATTGTTCTATTAATGTGTGCTGTTAAGTCTTCTATGTTTAGCATCTCTTTTGTATGTAGGCATCAATTACCTACACAATATTTGATTCTCATTATATATTATTTTTTTCACTGTCCCTTTTTGGAAAAATCTAAGCTATGTGTAAATTTGTTTCTGGGTTTAATGAGCAGAATAGAGTGAGACTACAGAGACTGACCCATTTCAGTAAAGTCCAGGTTTCTATAGGACTAAACCTAGCTCAAACTTCAAATTACATACCTCCAGAGCAGAGATGGTCTTCAGTGGAAAAGGGAATGGTGTCATACCTCATCCCTTATGGGCCCAACTCTGGTTCTTCAAGATTATATGCATAAGTATATGAATGACTTGCTTACTTCAATAACAACAACAAAAAACACAAAAATGAGATCCTAAAGTCATTTAATAAAAAAAATGCTCCTTGAAATATGACAGAAATAGGCCAAACCTCAATATGAATCATATTTGAATATTTTAAGTCATTGTAATTGTAATATTACAAGTAACATATTACATTGTTACATATTACAAGTTAACATATAACATATTACACTACATATAATAATATTATATTGTAATATTACAAGTAACACAGCTTAAACCTTTTCCTGAGATTTCCTTGCATCTTTTTCACCTGGCTTTTTATCTGACTCAGACTTTTTGTTTTAATTGCTAAAGAGAAATATTCATTTTAAACAAGAATGAATCAACAAGTTCATCTTCACAAATCATTGAGTCACAGAATCCCAGAATTGGAAGAAACCTCGGAAACTATCTCATCTAACCCTTATGTAACTGATTAACTCTTTACAGGTACAGCAAATGGTCATCCAGCCTTTATCCCAAGACCTTTAGGGAAGTAGATACCACCACCACCATCAGTGAGATACCTGGACACCCTTCTTTGAAAAGAGAATTTATTAGGTGCCTACTATGTGCCAGGCACTGGAGATATGAAGATAAAAAAATGAAATCCTCAAGGATTCAGTTCACTTGAGGGTAACAACATAACCTAGATAAAAATCTACACAAAGTAAACACAAGGTAATTTGAGGAGGGAGGTTCCAATGGCTGGAGGAATTGAAAAAAGCCCCATGTAGAAGGCAGAGATAAACTGAACTTTGAAAGAAACCAGAGATTCTAAGAGGTGTGCATTCCAGGCAAGGGGAAAGTCTATGCATATTAGGCATTGAGGTAGAAAATAGATAGAACGTCATACAAAAAAGCCAGTTTAGCAGGACCATTGAGTATGTGATAAGAAATAACATATAAGGAGAAAGTAGGTTGTAGCTGGAGTGGGAAGGACTTTAAATGCCAAAAAAGAAATGTTTGTATTTGATTCTGGAAATAATAAGGAGGCAATAGAGTTCGTTACACAGAGGAATGATGTAGTTAGATCTCTGCTTTAGGAAAATCACTTTTGAAGCTATATGGATTGTAGAACTAAAATATTTAAATGAAGGTAGACCAGTTAGAAAGCTATTTTTGTAGCCCAGGTGAGAGCTGAACTAGGTTGATGGTCATATAAGTGGAGAGAAGGGAAAGAGTGAAAGAAATGGGGATCCTCTTGAAAGACTTAATGACTGATTAGATATGTGAGGAAATGAAAAGTGAGGCATCAAGGATGCCTGTAAGGCTGCAAAGCTGGGGAACTGGATCATACAGCTTGTGATCAAAGGGCTAGGTGGTGACATTCCATCAGCTGTAATATATTCTTAAGAAATCTTTATTTTTTGTAGTAACCAGGTGGTCATGTAGCCTCTCCTTGACTTTTAAATTTAGATGGTTGGTTGGTCACCCAATATGATGGGGATAGTTTGTCATTTTGGTGAATTATGTAAATGAAGTTACCTTTAGAGATTTCCATAGTACACTCTTTTGGTTAATTATTTGTAAAGACATATATTTATCAAGGAGGCAGCTAGGTGGCTCAGTAGATAGAGTGCTAGGCCTGGAGTCAGGAAGACCTGAGTTTAAATCCTCTCTCAGACACTTACTAGCTGTGTGACCCTGAGCAAGTCACTTAACCTCTGCTTTAATCCACTGGAGAAGAAAATGGCAAACCACTCTGGTATCTTTGTCAAGAAAACCCCATGGACAATATTAGTGTACATGGGATCACAAAGAGTTGGACACAATTGAATAACAACAACATGTTTGTCAAACCTTCTTTAAAGTCAAGTAATGTCAACAAGCACTAAGTATCTACTATTTACCAGGCACTGTGCTAAATAGAACTGAGAATCATAATTTTTATATTTTCTTCCTTCTTATCTCCTGTCCTTTGACTTTTCGTGGGGTAGGAGAACGAGAAATTAGTGCTTTTGGACAATTCAACATTTCAACAAACATTTACTAAATAATTTCTAGGAGTAAAGAAATGGGACAGGTGCTGTGGATACTACAACAACAAAAATGAAATAATCCCTGCCTTTATTTTACTTGGATAGCATTTGCTTCTGTGGTAAATTCCTGAGTCAGTCCCTACCCCCTACCCTACACCCACATGGGACTTCCAGACAATCAATTCCAAGTTCTATGAATCTATAGCCACTTACATAAACATAGCTCATGAGCCCCTACCAATGCATGTACTTTTATAAGTCTTCCAGAGGACATGGTCATTTCAAAGCAAAGACATTTAATGAAAGTACTTTTTTAAAAGTAGTAATAAATATTTCCTGCCATCAACCTGGTACTTATTTTCCCTTAAATGCACTATCAGTAGGAAAAGGTAAACACATACATTATACATATGGACAAGCACACATCACTTAGTCAATAAGTATTTGTTAGGTACCTATTAAGTTTCAGGTACTATACTGAGTACATAGATAACACAAGATGAGACAGTGCATAAATGGAAGGAAACATACACATAGACAACATATATGATTAGGGTACACACATAAAGAAGCACATGATATCACCAATACTGTAGAACTATCTTCTGGTTATGTCATCATACTCCTACTGACCCTGCACCCTTCTGGTCTGATGTGATGTGCATTTTTTTTTTACCAAGTGTATAGTCTCTACCAAGCATGGACACATGCCATGTAGACTCAATGGAATAGTGCTCTGCTGATCTCATGGATGCTATACTTCTCTCTACTATCAGCTTTTGAGCTTCTACTCTTCAGGGTACCTGCTAGTCATTTCAGTTCATATTGGTTAAGGTACTATGGCTAAAAACTTGTCCTTAATAAAGCTGAATGAATAACTCTTTAGTTATAGCCAATAATATTTGGCCACCATATATAACCAGAGCCAAAGTCAGGCAGAGTGTGTCCAGCCTAATATTAACTACATTTTTTTATTTTTTTATGTTCCCTGCTTATGTTTATGTTTATGTTTTCTTTTTTATAATCAATTTATTTATTTTTAGTTTTCAACATTTACTTCCATAAGATTTTGAGTTCTAAATTTTCTCCCCCTACCACTCCTCTCCCATTCTCCCCAAGACAGCAGCATGCAATCTGATATAGGTTCTACTTGTACATTCGCATTAAGCATATTTTCCCATTAGTCATGATGTAAAGAATAATTAGAACTAATAATAGGAATCATGAGAATAAAGCAATAAAACAAAACAAAAGGAGAACAAATAGTTTGCTTTCGTCTGCATTCAGGATAGCAATTGCCATCGTGAGTCTTTTAGAGTTGTCTTAGATTCTTACATCCTGTGAAGAGCCAATTCTATCAAAGTCAGTCCATCTCACAGTGTGGCTGTTACTGTATACAATGTTCTCCTGTTTCTGCTCATTTATCTCTGCATCAGGTCATGTAAGTCCATTTGAAGTCAGCCTGTTCATCATTTCTTATAGCACAATAGCATTCCATCACATTCACATACCGCAACTTGCTCAGCCATTCCCCAATTGATGGGCATCCTCTCAATTTCCAATTCTTTGCCACCACAAAAAGAGCTGCTATGAATATTTTTGTGCATGTGGATCCTTTTCCCATTTTTATGATCTCTTTGGGATACAGACTTCCTTTTCCTTCTCACAAGCAGCAAGGTCTCTGTCCCAAACATCTACTTAAAGATTAGAAAGCCCTTGTAATTCCCACCTAATTTGTAATTGTCAAATGCATCCCTTCAGAATAATTTTAAATGCATGGCCCTTTCAACAGATCACCAAAGACTCTCTAGATCTAAGTTTCCCCAAATTTTATCAGCACTAGGAAACTATATTGTTTCCCATATAAATAAATGGGAAAGGGAAAAGGTAAGAACAAAAACAAAAACAAAACAAAATGCACCACTAGATGGTGCTACTTAGAGGCATTTCCTTCCACTGAGGTCCTTTGTTTCAAATCCCTTATGTTATTATGTATATTACAAAATGTCTCCCTGGCTCTGACCAGGTGAGTCTCCCTGAACGTTTACCAATGCTTGAAAAAATAGGGTAGGTTGGAAGCCAGTGATTGAATGCTATTATATTATCTCTGTAATTTTTTTCAACTATGAAAATTGATAATTAGCCACGATTTTAAAAGTATTGACTAAATGTCAATGGAGCTGAGACCCAGAGAAAGGCCTCCAGCATACTGGACGTGAGCTTTCTGAAAGATTTATGAGAAGATATGGACAAGAATATCCTTAGTAAGCAGAGGCATGGCAGCCAAGGACAACACTAGTTTAGAGCACAAACTTGTTGGTAGAACACTGTGGAGGAAGATAGTGGAAGACTACAAGTAATAATATGAGGCTCTCTTCCTTTTGGTTTGGAGCATCTTATTTGTATGAAGGGGTAGGGACATGAACATTTCTGAGCAAACCTATTTCAGATTGCATGAATATACTCAGTACTTAAGCAGAATTGTAGATAGTTCCAAGAGAGTTTGAAAGAAAGAAGGCCTCCAAGAAAATTACTGAAAGAACCCAAGAGAAAATAGCCCCTTAGGAGAGAAAAAAATGAAGGCAAGATGGTCCAAGTACAGAGGTGTGCTGGTAAATGCTTAATAAGCATTTTTCTCAGTGGAAAGTATATGGCATGACACACTTTTAAATGTAATCTGCAGTATTGTCATTTTCTATATCATTTTATTAAGTCTAGACAACCAACACAATAAATCAAACCCTGATTCGTATTCCTTGAAGATTTTCAAGGTGTAAATGTTCACAGTAAATATTTAACAATCAAGCTCTCATTTATTATATTTATTTATTACATCAGCATTTATTAAGAGTTTACTATTTGCAAAGCATTGCATTGAATGCTGTGGTCACAAATAGAAAAGTAAGTCAGTTCCTGCTCTCAAAGTGCTCACATTCTAATGGAGAAGATAATGCATATAGAAAGTTTTAGCTGCAAGTTAGATGGAAAGAGGTCCCATGGTCCTTAGGGTTAGGGTGCAAGGACAAAGCAGATGGTAATGCATCATGTTAATGTCATTTGTACTTATAAAAATCATATCAGTTTCTGGTATTGAACCATCTGACAGTGCCAAGGACTTCAATGGTGAGAATTTTCTTTTCTGGGTCTTCAATAGTTGTGACCCAAGTATCCACAGAAGAAATGCAAGATTGTGTCTCCATGAATGCTGATTCTCAGAATGATGGTTTCAAGGGCTAGACTAGAAGGAAAACCTGTAGTTTTGGGGTCCTTGTTATTTCAACAGATCTTGGATTTAGGGTCCTCAGGCATAAGGGTCCATCAAGGTATGAGGGAAAGTGGTGCTTAAGGTGGTGCTGGTGATTTGACTAGCCTGGTACAGGCCACCTTCTTTCTCTCCACAAGGATGCCTTGCTGCTACAGCCCTACCAGCTTTCCTGTCCTATACATGGCAGTTGGTTAACAATTGCTTGGGGTAGTGGCAAGGAAAGTGGGACCCTTCTCCACAGTAATTTCTCCTTTCAATGATGGCTGCAGGGCCTGGGTTAAAAGCAGGTGTTCATGGCTATTCCCAAAGCTCTAGGGATCAGAATCCTTGACTGTCTTCATAAGGTTTTCAGGAGAAGTAGTGGTCAAGATAGTGGTGGTGGTTTGATTTTCCTAGCATATGCATCTTCCTGTCACTCCCTCGGGATGCCTTGTTTCTTTAAGCTTGTCTACCTTTTACTGCCACCTACAGCAAGAGAGAGCCCAATGAGGAGTCCTGAACAGCCCTGCAAATCCAGGCTTAGAGGAACTGTTTTTCCGAAAGTGATATTGCTGCCTCAGAGCCAGGCCAAGGATGCAGACCAGAAGAGGTCTGTAGACCCCAGTTTTAGGGTCTCTGCTTTTACTAGAAGAGTTTAACTCTGCTTCCCAACAGAAAAGTGGAGAGACCCAGAAGAGGAGGGTCCCTACCCAGTAGGTGATGAGTAGTATTGACTGTTTCCAAAGGACAACAAAGCCAGTCCATAGTCATGAGTTGCACTGAGCATCTGGTTTCCCTAATTGTGCGTGTCTTTGCTATATTTTCTGTAAGTTGGTACTCACTCTCTCCCATGGACACTGTGTGCCTGAGTGAGAGATTCTGAACCAATTTATAGAGGGACTGTTATGATTTGCTTTCTTTTTCAGTAAATGTTTCATGATTAAGAGTTAATAGTATCACTTTGACTGGTTTGTTTAAATGGAAAGAACATTGTGATCATGCATATTTGTTCTAAGGATTTTGTTTTTATTTCTATTTAGAAGGGGTGGGAGGGAGAAGAGAGTTGGGAAAGGGTAGCCAAAAATAATTTTAAAGGAAAGAAGAGAGGATCATTTTTTTAATGGAAAATAACAGAAGTAAAGCCAGAAAGAACTTCAGACAAGTACAACATCAAAGTTGTTATCATCAAATACATGTAATATATCAAAGTTATCAAACATAATTTTTATAATTATGTGTGGAAACTCATCTATATGTACAAATACATGTATATACACATATGTATATATCCATGTGTTAGGCATATATGTATATATAAATATACACACATACATACACATACACATATACACACAGACTGTATATGGCAACTAGGTGGATAGAGCAGTGGGCCTGGAGTCAGGAAGATCTGAGTTCAAATCTGGCCTCAGACACTTACCAGCTGGGTAACTTGGTACCCTGTGCAAATCATATAACCCTGTTTATCTCAATTTACTCATCTGTAAAATGAGTCAGAAAAGGAAATGGCAAACAACTCCAATATCTTTGCCAAGAAAATCCCAAGTGGGGTCATGAAGAGTCAGACATGACTGAACAACAAAAATATGCATGCGTATATACATATACATACACACATACATACATGCATGCATACATACATACATACATAAAAACATACTATATATAATAAAGTTTCACAATTTTCTGTACAATCCTTTATTTTTATTCTATGGAACAGAACATTTTTATATGGAAATACTCATTGTTTGGTGATTGGTTAGTTACATTAAAAAATTCTTAAGAATAAATACATAAATGAAAATTACACCAGCAGGGGATCAGAAGAGGAATTGTAAGTAACCCTAACACCAGGGTTACCCCTAAGACCCTGAGAAGAGTGATCTGTATCCATGTTGCTACTCTACTCTGGGAAAACCACTGGGACTAGCCAACATGATAGTTTGGGCTGATGATAGTAACCCAAAGACAGAAAAGAGTCTGGAGAGAAGGAGTATCTGATCATACCCATACAAATAGCATCTTATAAAATAGTAAATAGCACTGAAAGAAAAAAAAATCTACTGAAAGCTTTGTGTAAAACACAACTGGAGTGCATCAACCCAATAGAATTCATAAGCAAAACTAGCAGAAAGGTAACAAAGAAATGGAGAATAGAACGAGGTTATCAGAAATTCTAAAATGATCTTATTTTTTAAACATCTTTGGGTCTCATTTTCTTTATTTATAAAATGAGATGATTAGAAGAGATAACCTCTAATGTCCCTTTCCACTCTAAAATTATGATCCCCTGATCTGATCACCTATTTTCATCATGTGACAATCATACGATTAACTGTCACAGCTATAACCTAAGACACCTATTCTTAATACGATAAAAGAGAAAAGAGAATGGCATCAAGGTGCAGAAGAAAGATCACCAGAGTTGAAGTCAGAGAATCTAGATTCAAATTCCAGTTCTTCTTATTGCCTGTTTGACCTTGGGCAAGTAACTTAACCTATTTGGGCTCTAGTTTTTCATCCCTAAAATGAGTGTTAGACTACATGGCCTTTAATGTACCTTCCAGCTCGAGCTCTATGATCCTATTAAGGTGAAATAACACACAAAGAAGATAGGAAATCCATGCCAGCGATGGCACAATCTTTGTTATTTTTACAAAATGTCTCAGGAGAAAAATGCCAAAAATGGGAGAAAATAAGATAGCATTATTACTCCCCAAAAAGGCAATATATAGAACATTAGTGGCTATAGAAACATATACCTAATAGGCAATGTGTGTATATATATGTATGTGTGTGTGTATATATATATATGTATATATATATAATATATATATACACATATATATGTGTATATGTATATATGTTTGTGTATACATATAAAAGATGTCCTAGACCAAAAGATAAGAACAGAACTTTGTTGTTGTTCAGTCATTCAGTCATGTCCAAATTTTCGTGACCTCATGGACTATCACATGTCAGGCCCTTCTATCCACCACTGTCCCTTGAAGTCTGTCCAAGTCCATGTTTGTTATTTCCA
>NW_020946940.1:0-13947 GCF_900497805.2 Vombatus ursinus | reverse complement strand
GTGGTGGTCAGTTGTTTTGTCATGTCCCATTTTTTTATGACCCTGTATGGAGTTTTATTGGAGAAGATACTGGAGTGGTTTGCCATTTCCTCTTCCAGTTTTCCCATGTTTAGCACAGTGTTTAACACATATTGAGTGTTTAATAAATGCTAACTTATCCATCCATACATCCATTCAATACTAGATTCCATAATTTAACATTGCAGTGGTTTATAATCCTACAATTTCTACAACAAACAATACTGAGAATTCAGAGGGGATTGATGACCTCTGAGATCCCTTCCAAGCATGAGAATCTATGAGTCTATAGGTCAATGGTATCAAATTGAATATGAATCCTGGGCCGCCAATCTCTACAAAAGAATCCCTTCTGTCCTTACATTTGATAAAACAAGAATGTACACTTGCTAAGAGTTAGAAGTGCCAGTGAATATTCAATCTGTAAGATTTATTTTTTTTTAACCATTGGATTTATTTTTTAAATTGTCTTAAGTAACAACTATTTTTGTTTGTTTTGGTTTTTGCTTTTTTGGTAAGACAATTGGGGTTAAGCGACTTGCCCAGGGTCACACAGTCAGTAAGTGTCAAGTGTCTGAGGCTGCATTTGAACTCAGGTCCTCCTAACTGCAAGGTCAGAGCTCTATCCACTGAACCGCTTAGCTGTCCCATAACAACTATTGTTAAAAAATAATCTGTCTCTCAGGTGACTTCCCACCCCATTTTATTCTTTTTTTTATTGCAAATTTGTTTTATTTTCAATTCACAGAACAAAACAAGAATTTCCATAACACAATACAATTTTTTAAAAAAAGATGCAAATCTACCATGTACAACTTGTTATTTCTTCCAAGTATACAACAAAGTTATCAGCTGTTTTTCCTTTTTTTCCCTCCCTCCAATTATATATATGTATATATATATATATATACACATACAAACATATACACATATACATATGCCTATTTGTGTCTATGTCACTCCATAATTCTATTTGACACATTATTTTAAAGTTGTTTGGAGGTAAATATTGGAAGGGTTACTCTGGGCTGCTGCCTCTGCTTGGCCATCTTGACTCTTCCCTCAGCTCTCTACTTTTAAATACATATTTCTCCAGGTTATAATGCATGTTAGAATGAAATGGGGTGTGGTTAGACACAAATAGGCATATATATGTGTATATATATGTGTGTGTATATGTATATGTATATGTATATATGTGTGTGTGTATATATATGTGTGTGTGTGTATATATACATATATATATATATACATATATACATATATACATATATACATATATATATATAGGGTTCGAAGTTCTCAGCCCAGAGATAGTGAAGGGGGTCAGACAATTCATCAAAAAGAGATTACAGGGGACCTTTTGCTGGAACTGAGCATAGGACCTGGTGCTGTTTAGCAACTTTATTGTCCATATGTCATTCTGGGTGACAGTTACAGGTTGGAGAGAAGTGCCTGTAGTCACTGGTCACAAGGGAGCAAGGGCCCTAGTCACAGTTCCAGGGGAGAGAGGATCATTAGAACTGGTGGATGTAGGGGAGCAAAGGCAGTTTCTGGGTAAAGGCTACAGCACAGACAAGGAAGGCAGTGACCACACCTCTCAGCAAATCATAGCACCTTGAAAGAACTGGAAACTTACAGACCCCCAAGAGTAGTTTTGAAAACCACAGAATGAAAAAGTCCAACTTTAACATAAAGTTCAAAATCAAGAAATAGATCAGAAAAATGACCAAACAAGAGACAGAGAGAATCATAAGAAGTAAAATGGATAATTTTGATTATACAAAATTAAAAAGCTTTTACAACAAACAAAACCAATGCAGCCAAAATGAGAAGGAAAACAGGAACTTGGGAAAAAATTTTTATAGAAAATTTCTCTGATAAAGGCCTCATTTCTTAAATATATAGGGAACTGAGTCAAATTTATAAAAAAATAAGAGCCATTCCCCAATTGATAGAAGGTCAAAGGGTATGAACAATGAGGCAATTTTCAGAAGAAATCAAAGCTATTTATAGTCACGTGAAAAATGCTCTAAATTACTCTTGATTAGAGAAATGCAAATTAAAGCAACTCTGAAGCGCCACATCACATTGATTAGATTGGCTAATGTGACAGCAAAGGAAATGACAAATGCTGGAAGTGATGTGGAAAAACTGGGACACTAATTCTCTGGTAGTGGAGTTGTGAACTGGTCCAACCATTCTGGAGAATAATCTGGAACTATGCCCAAAGGGCTATCAAACTGTGCATACCCTTTGACCCAACAATACCACAGCTAGGTCTATATCCCAAAGAGATCAAAGCAAATGGAAAAGGACCTATTTGTACAAAGATTTGCATAATAGCTCTTTTTGTGGTAGCAAAGCATTAGAAAGTGAGGGTATGTCCATCAGTTGAGGAAAGGGTGAACAAGTTGCAGTATATGATGGAATATGAGAAATGTGCTATAAGAAATAACAAGCAGAATGGTTTCAGAAAATCCTGAAAAGACCAATATAAATTGATACAGAGTGAAGGGAACAAAACCAGGAGAACATTGTATACAGTAATAGCAATATCATGATGATCAACTGTGAAAGTCTTAGCTACTCTAATAAAAACAATGATCCAAGACAATTCCAAAAGACTCATGGTAAAAAATGCTATCTACCTTCAGAGAGAGAACTGATGAACTCTGAGTGCAAACTGAAGTACAATAATCCCTTCCTCATCAGAGGGGTTAGGGGGCACAGTGCCCCCACAATCTGAAAAACCTGTGTAAAAAAATTTGGCCCTCCCTTTGTACCACAAAAGAAGTCTGAATTATTATGGTATTAAAAGATAAAATATGTTGATATTATACAATACTATACATATATTTTATGAATTTCTGAGTTCCTAAATTTTTTTCTGCATTATCTGCTGGCCTTCAGGTGTATCTGTGGCTTCCACAAAACTCCCAAAAAATTCCCATTTAATTTCTTATGCCAAACTGCAATATGTGGAAACCTCGATGGGAAAAGTCTCGATGTGAAAGGGATAATTGTATATTTTTTCACTTTCCTTATTTTTCTTGCTTTTTCCATCATGGCTAATATTGAAATATGCTTTGCATGACTTCACATGATTAATGGGTATCGTATTACTTGTCTTTTCAATGGGCAGGGAAGGGGCTGAAGGGAAGAAGACAATTTAGAACTCACATTTTTAAAAACAAATGTTAAAAATAAATAAATAATGTACAATTTTAGAAGTAGATGGCCATATCAGGAAGTATCAGGGCCATCCAGCTTGTCACAGCTGGTATTTATGTATGCAAATACATCTGTGTGAAGTTAGGTCACATCAAAATCCTTCTTTGATGCTGGCGATCATGTTTCAGTCTAACAATAGGAGATTTGGCCCTTAGATATTTGTGACAGAATGTGTCAAGAACTGAATAGGCCATTGCAAAGAACAGAAAAGAGAAGGTAAGTTAATGTTGTAGTTGAGATAATGGAGTTGATCTCAGGAGTGTCAAATTTGCAGCCTATTCACTGGCAGGTCACATCCCACCTGCAACACTCCAGCCTACAACAAATTCCGTGTTGAACCAAAACAGATTGTGATGGGGAAATATTTTGCAAAATAAATAAGAATACAATAAAACATAGATAAAATTATATTTTAAAGTTAAATCACTATATGGCTTGTAGGGATCATTTTGTACTGGTTAGTGGTCTGGGTCCCATTTGAGTTTGATACCACTGACCTAAAGAATTACAGATTCACCTACTCAGAAGGGACCTCAGGGACCATCAAATCTCACCTGCACATGAACAGGAATCTACTCTATAACAGACCTTATCAGTAGCCATCTAGATTTTGTGTGAAGATCAATTTTAACCAATTTCTCTTGTTAACCAAGCCCTACATGTTATTTTTCTAAGCTGCTAAAAGCATATATGTGTTGTCAGAAGCCGAAGTATACAAAGCATCATAGATCTATAGGGGAAAGAGACCTCAGAGTCCAGCAGACTCAAATCCCTCATTTTACAGATGAGGCCCTGACAGATTTATAGGATCATAGGGTCCTTAAAGCTAAATCTGGAAGGGACTTCAGAGTCCATTTAAGTCAACTACTTTATCTGACAGGTTAGGAAACTGAGGCCTAGTGAGGCAAAGTGTCTTGCCCAAGGGCACAAGGGTAAATATCAGAGGAGGGATTTAAAACCAGGTCCTCATCCTAGCAGCTTTAAAGCCACCACTTAGCACATTTAGTCTGGCTTTTGCATTTATACTTTTAGATGATGCTGAAAGCACCTGGAAAAAATCCTTTAGAATAAAAAAAGTGTTTCTTTCACAGCAGAACTTCTTCAGAAAGTGAAAGAACACAAAGCATAGTCAATCAACCAATCCACAATCATTTATTGAATACTTACTATATGCCAAATGCTGTGCTGAGCACTGGGAATAAAAAGACAAAATTGAAATAGTTCCTATCCTCAAGGAGCTTACATTCTATCAGTGTAGACAAGTATATGTAAGCAACCCAAACTGCCCTATGGAACATGCTCAAAGTTGTCATTTCTGGTTCCTGTCAATCACATCAGAACTATAGAGGCTGCTTTGGGCCATGTCCTGAACCAGCAAGAATTTGGTGTTTTAGTATGACATGGCAAACCCTGAGATGTGTTTGGTCCTCCCTCTACTCTATGACAGTAGCAGGATGGTAGGGGTGCTACATTAATTGAGAGAGAAGTGGAGAGAAGAGGAAAGGAGAGGAAAGGAGAGGGGAAGAGAGGAGAGGAGAAGGGATTTTCAAGCTCTATTTCAATGCCTTCTATTTGGCAAGCCTCTGATCTGCCCAGTTTCTGCCTTAGTTTCCACAAAGATTGTGTGAAATATGAAGCACTCTTTCACTGCATCCCGCCATCACTCCCAATAAGGCCTGTGGACTGATCAAGGCAAACTTAGTCCTCTAGCTGCCTTCTCTGTTTTGTGTCTTCTTTCCTGCATAGGTAATTGAACATTTTTCTTGGAGTGGATGTTTCCAGGCTTAGAGGAAACTGTGAGTTGAAGAGATCCAGAGACAGAAGATGGCAACTGAGATCATTAGCCCATTCCTGACCATTTTACTAGAAGCCATGGACCAGGCATCGTTTGTATTTTTTCGGACCTGAGGAGAAATGTGATGTGCCTAATCACCATTCCTGTAAACTGCATGTTTTAATGAAATTTAAGTATCAGTATTCCAGCAGATTGTAACAATAGCTAACTTTTAAGTCACTGAATCCTGTTTTAAATTGTTCTATTAATGTGTGCTGTTAAGTCTTCTATGTTTAGCATCTCTTTTGTATGTAGGCATCAATTACCTACACAATATTTGATTCTCATTATATATTATTTTTTTCACTGTCCCTTTTTGGAAAAATCTAAGCTATGTGTAAATTTGTTTCTGGGTTTAATGAGCAGAATAGAGTGAGACTACAGAGACTGACCCATTTCAGTAAAGTCCAGGTTTCTATAGGACTAAACCTAGCTCAAACTTCAAATTACATACCTCCAGAGCAGAGATGGTCTTCAGTGGAAAAGGGAATGGTGTCATACCTCATCCCTTATGGGCCCAACTCTGGTTCTTCAAGATTATATGCATAAGTATATGAATGACTTGCTTACTTCAATAACAACAACAAAAAACACAAAAATGAGATCCTAAAGTCATTTAATAAAAAAAATGCTCCTTGAAATATGACAGAAATAGGCCAAACCTCAATATGAATCATATTTGAATATTTTAAGTCATTGTAATTGTAATATTACAAGTAACATATTACATTGTTACATATTACAAGTTAACATATAACATATTACACTACATATAATAATATTATATTGTAATATTACAAGTAACACAGCTTAAACCTTTTCCTGAGATTTCCTTGCATCTTTTTCACCTGGCTTTTTATCTGACTCAGACTTTTTGTTTTAATTGCTAAAGAGAAATATTCATTTTAAACAAGAATGAATCAACAAGTTCATCTTCACAAATCATTGAGTCACAGAATCCCAGAATTGGAAGAAACCTCGGAAACTATCTCATCTAACCCTTATGTAACTGATTAACTCTTTACAGGTACAGCAAATGGTCATCCAGCCTTTATCCCAAGACCTTTAGGGAAGTAGATACCACCACCACCATCAGTGAGATACCTGGACACCCTTCTTTGAAAAGAGAATTTATTAGGTGCCTACTATGTGCCAGGCACTGGAGATATGAAGATAAAAAAATGAAATCCTCAAGGATTCAGTTCACTTGAGGGTAACAACATAACCTAGATAAAAATCTACACAAAGTAAACACAAGGTAATTTGAGGAGGGAGGTTCCAATGGCTGGAGGAATTGAAAAAAGCCCCATGTAGAAGGCAGAGATAAACTGAACTTTGAAAGAAACCAGAGATTCTAAGAGGTGTGCATTCCAGGCAAGGGGAAAGTCTATGCATATTAGGCATTGAGGTAGAAAATAGATAGAACGTCATACAAAAAAGCCAGTTTAGCAGGACCATTGAGTATGTGATAAGAAATAACATATAAGGAGAAAGTAGGTTGTAGCTGGAGTGGGAAGGACTTTAAATGCCAAAAAAGAAATGTTTGTATTTGATTCTGGAAATAATAAGGAGGCAATAGAGTTCGTTACACAGAGGAATGATGTAGTTAGATCTCTGCTTTAGGAAAATCACTTTTGAAGCTATATGGATTGTAGAACTAAAATATTTAAATGAAGGTAGACCAGTTAGAAAGCTATTTTTGTAGCCCAGGTGAGAGCTGAACTAGGTTGATGGTCATATAAGTGGAGAGAAGGGAAAGAGTGAAAGAAATGGGGATCCTCTTGAAAGACTTAATGACTGATTAGATATGTGAGGAAATGAAAAGTGAGGCATCAAGGATGCCTGTAAGGCTGCAAAGCTGGGGAACTGGATCATACAGCTTGTGATCAAAGGGCTAGGTGGTGACATTCCATCAGCTGTAATATATTCTTAAGAAATCTTTATTTTTTGTAGTAACCAGGTGGTCATGTAGCCTCTCCTTGACTTTTAAATTTAGATGGTTGGTTGGTCACCCAATATGATGGGGATAGTTTGTCATTTTGGTGAATTATGTAAATGAAGTTACCTTTAGAGATTTCCATAGTACACTCTTTTGGTTAATTATTTGTAAAGACATATATTTATCAAGGAGGCAGCTAGGTGGCTCAGTAGATAGAGTGCTAGGCCTGGAGTCAGGAAGACCTGAGTTTAAATCCTCTCTCAGACACTTACTAGCTGTGTGACCCTGAGCAAGTCACTTAACCTCTGCTTTAATCCACTGGAGAAGAAAATGGCAAACCACTCTGGTATCTTTGTCAAGAAAACCCCATGGACAATATTAGTGTACATGGGATCACAAAGAGTTGGACACAATTGAATAACAACAACATGTTTGTCAAACCTTCTTTAAAGTCAAGTAATGTCAACAAGCACTAAGTATCTACTATTTACCAGGCACTGTGCTAAATAGAACTGAGAATCATAATTTTTATATTTTCTTCCTTCTTATCTCCTGTCCTTTGACTTTTCGTGGGGTAGGAGAACGAGAAATTAGTGCTTTTGGACAATTCAACATTTCAACAAACATTTACTAAATAATTTCTAGGAGTAAAGAAATGGGACAGGTGCTGTGGATACTACAACAACAAAAATGAAATAATCCCTGCCTTTATTTTACTTGGATAGCATTTGCTTCTGTGGTAAATTCCTGAGTCAGTCCCTACCCCCTACCCTACACCCACATGGGACTTCCAGACAATCAATTCCAAGTTCTATGAATCTATAGCCACTTACATAAACATAGCTCATGAGCCCCTACCAATGCATGTACTTTTATAAGTCTTCCAGAGGACATGGTCATTTCAAAGCAAAGACATTTAATGAAAGTACTTTTTTAAAAGTAGTAATAAATATTTCCTGCCATCAACCTGGTACTTATTTTCCCTTAAATGCACTATCAGTAGGAAAAGGTAAACACATACATTATACATATGGACAAGCACACATCACTTAGTCAATAAGTATTTGTTAGGTACCTATTAAGTTTCAGGTACTATACTGAGTACATAGATAACACAAGATGAGACAGTGCATAAATGGAAGGAAACATACACATAGACAACATATATGATTAGGGTACACACATAAAGAAGCACATGATATCACCAATACTGTAGAACTATCTTCTGGTTATGTCATCATACTCCTACTGACCCTGCACCCTTCTGGTCTGATGTGATGTGCATTTTTTTTTTACCAAGTGTATAGTCTCTACCAAGCATGGACACATGCCATGTAGACTCAATGGAATAGTGCTCTGCTGATCTCATGGATGCTATACTTCTCTCTACTATCAGCTTTTGAGCTTCTACTCTTCAGGGTACCTGCTAGTCATTTCAGTTCATATTGGTTAAGGTACTATGGCTAAAAACTTGTCCTTAATAAAGCTGAATGAATAACTCTTTAGTTATAGCCAATAATATTTGGCCACCATATATAACCAGAGCCAAAGTCAGGCAGAGTGTGTCCAGCCTAATATTAACTACATTTTTTTATTTTTTTATGTTCCCTGCTTATGTTTATGTTTATGTTTTCTTTTTTATAATCAATTTATTTATTTTTAGTTTTCAACATTTACTTCCATAAGATTTTGAGTTCTAAATTTTCTCCCCCTACCACTCCTCTCCCATTCTCCCCAAGACAGCAGCATGCAATCTGATATAGGTTCTACTTGTACATTCGCATTAAGCATATTTTCCCATTAGTCATGATGTAAAGAATAATTAGAACTAATAATAGGAATCATGAGAATAAAGCAATAAAACAAAACAAAAGGAGAACAAATAGTTTGCTTTCGTCTGCATTCAGGATAGCAATTGCCATCGTGAGTCTTTTAGAGTTGTCTTAGATTCTTACATCCTGTGAAGAGCCAATTCTATCAAAGTCAGTCCATCTCACAGTGTGGCTGTTACTGTATACAATGTTCTCCTGTTTCTGCTCATTTATCTCTGCATCAGGTCATGTAAGTCCATTTGAAGTCAGCCTGTTCATCATTTCTTATAGCACAATAGCATTCCATCACATTCACATACCGCAACTTGCTCAGCCATTCCCCAATTGATGGGCATCCTCTCAATTTCCAATTCTTTGCCACCACAAAAAGAGCTGCTATGAATATTTTTGTGCATGTGGATCCTTTTCCCATTTTTATGATCTCTTTGGGATACAGACTTCCTTTTCCTTCTCACAAGCAGCAAGGTCTCTGTCCCAAACATCTACTTAAAGATTAGAAAGCCCTTGTAATTCCCACCTAATTTGTAATTGTCAAATGCATCCCTTCAGAATAATTTTAAATGCATGGCCCTTTCAACAGATCACCAAAGACTCTCTAGATCTAAGTTTCCCCAAATTTTATCAGCACTAGGAAACTATATTGTTTCCCATATAAATAAATGGGAAAGGGAAAAGGTAAGAACAAAAACAAAAACAAAACAAAATGCACCACTAGATGGTGCTACTTAGAGGCATTTCCTTCCACTGAGGTCCTTTGTTTCAAATCCCTTATGTTATTATGTATATTACAAAATGTCTCCCTGGCTCTGACCAGGTGAGTCTCCCTGAACGTTTACCAATGCTTGAAAAAATAGGGTAGGTTGGAAGCCAGTGATTGAATGCTATTATATTATCTCTGTAATTTTTTTCAACTATGAAAATTGATAATTAGCCACGATTTTAAAAGTATTGACTAAATGTCAATGGAGCTGAGACCCAGAGAAAGGCCTCCAGCATACTGGACGTGAGCTTTCTGAAAGATTTATGAGAAGATATGGACAAGAATATCCTTAGTAAGCAGAGGCATGGCAGCCAAGGACAACACTAGTTTAGAGCACAAACTTGTTGGTAGAACACTGTGGAGGAAGATAGTGGAAGACTACAAGTAATAATATGAGGCTCTCTTCCTTTTGGTTTGGAGCATCTTATTTGTATGAAGGGGTAGGGACATGAACATTTCTGAGCAAACCTATTTCAGATTGCATGAATATACTCAGTACTTAAGCAGAATTGTAGATAGTTCCAAGAGAGTTTGAAAGAAAGAAGGCCTCCAAGAAAATTACTGAAAGAACCCAAGAGAAAATAGCCCCTTAGGAGAGAAAAAAATGAAGGCAAGATGGTCCAAGTACAGAGGTGTGCTGGTAAATGCTTAATAAGCATTTTTCTCAGTGGAAAGTATATGGCATGACACACTTTTAAATGTAATCTGCAGTATTGTCATTTTCTATATCATTTTATTAAGTCTAGACAACCAACACAATAAATCAAACCCTGATTCGTATTCCTTGAAGATTTTCAAGGTGTAAATGTTCACAGTAAATATTTAACAATCAAGCTCTCATTTATTATATTTATTTATTACATCAGCATTTATTAAGAGTTTACTATTTGCAAAGCATTGCATTGAATGCTGTGGTCACAAATAGAAAAGTAAGTCAGTTCCTGCTCTCAAAGTGCTCACATTCTAATGGAGAAGATAATGCATATAGAAAGTTTTAGCTGCAAGTTAGATGGAAAGAGGTCCCATGGTCCTTAGGGTTAGGGTGCAAGGACAAAGCAGATGGTAATGCATCATGTTAATGTCATTTGTACTTATAAAAATCATATCAGTTTCTGGTATTGAACCATCTGACAGTGCCAAGGACTTCAATGGTGAGAATTTTCTTTTCTGGGTCTTCAATAGTTGTGACCCAAGTATCCACAGAAGAAATGCAAGATTGTGTCTCCATGAATGCTGATTCTCAGAATGATGGTTTCAAGGGCTAGACTAGAAGGAAAACCTGTAGTTTTGGGGTCCTTGTTATTTCAACAGATCTTGGATTTAGGGTCCTCAGGCATAAGGGTCCATCAAGGTATGAGGGAAAGTGGTGCTTAAGGTGGTGCTGGTGATTTGACTAGCCTGGTACAGGCCACCTTCTTTCTCTCCACAAGGATGCCTTGCTGCTACAGCCCTACCAGCTTTCCTGTCCTATACATGGCAGTTGGTTAACAATTGCTTGGGGTAGTGGCAAGGAAAGTGGGACCCTTCTCCACAGTAATTTCTCCTTTCAATGATGGCTGCAGGGCCTGGGTTAAAAGCAGGTGTTCATGGCTATTCCCAAAGCTCTAGGGATCAGAATCCTTGACTGTCTTCATAAGGTTTTCAGGAGAAGTAGTGGTCAAGATAGTGGTGGTGGTTTGATTTTCCTAGCATATGCATCTTCCTGTCACTCCCTCGGGATGCCTTGTTTCTTTAAGCTTGTCTACCTTTTACTGCCACCTACAGCAAGAGAGAGCCCAATGAGGAGTCCTGAACAGCCCTGCAAATCCAGGCTTAGAGGAACTGTTTTTCCGAAAGTGATATTGCTGCCTCAGAGCCAGGCCAAGGATGCAGACCAGAAGAGGTCTGTAGACCCCAGTTTTAGGGTCTCTGCTTTTACTAGAAGAGTTTAACTCTGCTTCCCAACAGAAAAGTGGAGAGACCCAGAAGAGGAGGGTCCCTACCCAGTAGGTGATGAGTAGTATTGACTGTTTCCAAAGGACAACAAAGCCAGTCCATAGTCATGAGTTGCACTGAGCATCTGGTTTCCCTAATTGTGCGTGTCTTTGCTATATTTTCTGTAAGTTGGTACTCACTCTCTCCCATGGACACTGTGTGCCTGAGTGAGAGATTCTGAACCAATTTATAGAGGGACTGTTATGATTTGCTTTCTTTTTCAGTAAATGTTTCATGATTAAGAGTTAATAGTATCACTTTGACTGGTTTGTTTAAATGGAAAGAACATTGTGATCATGCATATTTGTTCTAAGGATTTTGTTTTTATTTCTATTTAGAAGGGGTGGGAGGGAGAAGAGAGTTGGGAAAGGGTAGCCAAAAATAATTTTAAAGGAAAGAAGAGAGGATCATTTTTTTAATGGAAAATAACAGAAGTAAAGCCAGAAAGAACTTCAGACAAGTACAACATCAAAGTTGTTATCATCAAATACATGTAATATATCAAAGTTATCAAACATAATTTTTATAATTATGTGTGGAAACTCATCTATATGTACAAATACATGTATATACACATATGTATATATCCATGTGTTAGGCATATATGTATATATAAATATACACACATACATACACATACACATATACACACAGACTGTATATGGCAACTAGGTGGATAGAGCAGTGGGCCTGGAGTCAGGAAGATCTGAGTTCAAATCTGGCCTCAGACACTTACCAGCTGGGTAACTTGGTACCCTGTGCAAATCATATAACCCTGTTTATCTCAATTTACTCATCTGTAAAATGAGTCAGAAAAGGAAATGGCAAACAACTCCAATATCTTTGCCAAGAAAATCCCAAGTGGGGTCATGAAGAGTCAGACATGACTGAACAACAAAAATATGCATGCGTATATACATATACATACACACATACATACATGCATGCATACATACATACATACATAAAAACATACTATATATAATAAAGTTTCACAATTTTCTGTACAATCCTTTATTTTTATTCTATGGAACAGAACATTTTTATATGGAAATACTCATTGTTTGGTGATTGGTTAGTTACATTAAAAAATTCTTAAGAATAAATACATAAATGAAAATTACACCAGCAGGGGATCAGAAGAGGAATTGTAAGTAACCCTAACACCAGGGTTACCCCTAAGACCCTGAGAAGAGTGATCTGTATCCATGTTGCTACTCTACTCTGGGAAAACCACTGGGACTAGCCAACATGATAGTTTGGGCTGATGATAGTAACCCAAAGACAGAAAAGAGTCTGGAGAGAAGGAGTATCTGATCATACCCATACAAATAGCATCTTATAAAATAGTAAATAGCACTGAAAGAAAAAAAAATCTACTGAAAGCTTTGTGTAAAACACAACTGGAGTGCATCAACCCAATAGAATTCATAAGCAAAACTAGCAGAAAGGTAACAAAGAAATGGAGAATAGAACGAGGTTATCAGAAATTCTAAAATGATCTTATTTTTTAAACATCTTTGGGTCTCATTTTCTTTATTTATAAAATGAGATGATTAGAAGAGATAACCTCTAATGTCCCTTTCCACTCTAAAATTATGATCCCCTGATCTGATCACCTATTTTCATCATGTGACAATCATACGATTAACTGTCACAGCTATAACCTAAGACACCTATTCTTAATACGATAAAAGAGAAAAGAGAATGGCATCAAGGTGCAGAAGAAAGATCACCAGAGTTGAAGTCAGAGAATCTAGATTCAAATTCCAGTTCTTCTTATTGCCTGTTTGACCTTGGGCAAGTAACTTAACCTATTTGGGCTCTAGTTTTTCATCCCTAAAATGAGTGTTAGACTACATGGCCTTTAATGTACCTTCCAGCTCGAGCTCTATGATCCTATTAAGGTGAAATAACACACAAAGAAGATAGGAAATCCATGCCAGCGATGGCACAATCTTTGTTATTTTTACAAAATGTCTCAGGAGAAAAATGCCAAAAATGGGAGAAAATAAGATAGCATTATTACTCCCCAAAAAGGCAATATATAGAACATTAGTGGCTATAGAAACATATACCTAATAGGCAATGTGTGTATATATATGTATGTGTGTGTGTATATATATATATGTATATATATATAATATATATATACACATATATATGTGTATATGTATATATGTTTGTGTATACATATAAAAGATGTCCTAGACCAAAAGATAAGAACAGAACTTTGTTGTTGTTCAGTCATTCAGTCATGTCCAAATTTTCGTGACCTCATGGACTATCACATGTCAGGCCCTTCTATACACCACTGTCCCTTGAAGTCTGTCCAAGTCCATGTTTGTTATTTCCA
>NW_020946939.1:0-19320 GCF_900497805.2 Vombatus ursinus | reverse complement strand
CCTTGAATTATGAGACAGATAGATAGATAGATAGATAGATAGATAGATAGACAGATAGATGTAAACTCATCATCCAATCTGATCTCATTTTAAAGATGAGAAAACTGAGGCCCAGTGAATCTAGGATGACTACGAAAATCACACAGTTAGGGGCAGCTAGGTGGCACAGTGGATAGAGTACCAACCCTGGATTCAGGAGGACCTGAGTTCAAATCCAGTCTCAGACACATAACACTTACTAGCTGTGGGACTTTGGGCAAGTCACTTAACCCCATTGCCTAGCCCCCCCCCAAAAAAAATCACACAGTTAATATCAGAGCTGGGACCAGAACTCGGATCACTGAGCTTCTGTCCCAGGTAAAGAAAGAAATAAGCATTTACTGAGTGCATAATATGTGCTAAGTGTTTTTTAAAATATCTCATTTGATCTTCACAATAACCCTGGGAGGTAGGTGATATTATTATCCCCATTTTACAAATAAGGAAACTGAGGCAGATAGCAGTTAAATGACTTGCTCAGGGTCACACAGCTGGTAAGTGTCAGAGGCCAAATTTGAACTCAGGTCTTCCTGACTCCGGGCCTAACACTCTATCCACTGAATTACTTAGTTGCCTCTAACACATTAAATTCATCAGCATGGTGTGGAGGGAGGAGGAGGTAGAATGGAGTAGGAGTATGGAGGGGCATGGCGCAAAAAACAGTGATCTTTCAGGACTCTATAAAAGGACAATTTAGTTTTACAATAAAATTAAATCAGCAGGGTAATTCATATACATGCATATGTATATATATATATATATACACACATATACATATTTATTTATATATACATATATGTATATTTAATGTCATATTGAACTGGGAATTACACCTTAAACTTCTAACAAGTTTAGTTCTTTTTCTGCAACTCCATGCTTCTTCTCAAGGCACTGTTAAGTACTAAAACCAGTTCCATCACACTACGAAAACTGTGAAAGTGACCAAAAGTTTACATTCAACATTTCCAAAATATTTCTATCCACCTCCTGATTCTCCTCTAATAGCAGCTTTCACCCCAAGAATCAATCAACATCTAAGATTAATTGAAAATTTTAATTGACTAACTTATACAATCACATTTATGTTTCTGTTTTGTTTAACTACTAATATTAATAGTGTTATTTTCTACTTAATAGTTCCACAGAACCAATGGGTTCAATTTAATTCTGAAGAGTCTAAAGATGTTCTCATCTCTACATCCAAAGCATCTTCCAATGTCTCAGTAACAAATAAGTTCACCTGTTTCTTGCCTTATAAATTGGCAATTTTTTTCATGAATCACTATCATACAATCTGGAATACTCTATGGAGTAGCAAAATGATGTAATAGAAAGTGCAGTATATTTTAACCTCTCTGGAGCCCGGTTTTCTCATCTAAAAATTGAGAAGGGAAGACTAGATGGTCTTTAGGGTCACTTCCAAATGTAGGTCTATGACCCTATCATTTGCAGTCAGTGATAGAGTTACGTATGACCTCAGAGTCAGGAAGACCTGGGTTCAAATCCTGCCTCTGACACATACTGACTGTGTGACCCTAGAAAAGTCACTTAACACCTTAATGCTCAAGGTAAGCTTTCTAAGACTCTAAGTTGTAGGAATCTCTTCACCTGAGAGCCCCCGATAGCAGTGACATCACAGTCTTTGATCCCTGAGCCATGGATGACCTTAAGTATACCATTTCCCTTTTCTCGACCTCCATTTCCCCAACTAGAACATAATGGGGTCATACGATGCATTTCCAAGGTTCCTACTCTCTCTAAATTATCTGTGAATCACTACTTTCTACCAAAGTTAACTTCCTATCTTGCAAACTTCACTTCTCAGATTTTTTCATTGCTTCTTGAGTTTTAGCATTGCCTGAAAAAAAATGATTTCCTATAACTCTTCCAAGTATATAACTTAGTTCATTCTCTTTCACTGATAACTGGTTCAACTATCAGAACCTTAATAATAGTTGACATTTATATGGCGCTTACTATGCATCAGAAACTGTGCTAAGTACTTTATAAATATTATCTCATTTGATCCCCACAATGACCCTGTGAGGTAATTGCTGTTATTATCCACATTTTATAGATGAGGAAACTGAGAAAGACATAGGTCAAATGACTTACCAAGGGTCACATAGCTAATAATTGTTTGAGGCTGAATTTAAACTCAAGTCTTCTTGACTCTAGTCCCGGTGCTCAATCCACTGCATCACCTAGTTATCAATTGTGCGTGTGTATGTGTGTGTGTGTGTGTGTGTGTGTGTGTGTGTGTGTGTGTGCCATTATACATTGCTAGTTAGATGAAAATGTGCCTGTCAACCAACTTCTTGGTTATACTGTTCTTTTTGCCTAGAATGTTATCTCCCTTCCTCTTTAACAAGCAATAGATTTCCCATCTCATACTTTATCTCAGGTCTTCTCATCTCCTCTATGAAGCCTTCCTTGATAATCCCAACCAACATTAATTTCTTTCTATTGGCTTCTCAGAAGGAACTATCATGTGAAATTGGAGCATCAGATTAGTGTAAGGTCTAGTACACACATGGAGTGCCTCTGGTGGAATCTACTAACACAGAGTCACTACAGAGCTTGCTTCCTGGATGGTAGTAATTGTGTGTTAGAAATCCCTTGGAAAGATTGTGGAGCATGTCTTTCTAAGACATTAGACTAGATTTCCATGACTGATTCTGGTTGCCTAGCAACATGGTAAATGGGAAACCTCTTTAGATTGGCCTTATTCTCTTCCACTGTGGTCTTATGGTTTGACTCCCAATATTCAATGATAGATGTGTTATAACAGAAAGAGACCTTGGGGCTTTCTCACCTTTCAGGCCATGTGGCTTTGTGAAATAGGCTTTGACATCTTAGCTTCTGTGATTGTTCTCTACTGTTCTATGTAAAGGGATTGGAGCCTACCTTACGAGTTTTGAAAGACCAGGTCACCCCCTTGTCTCAATGTTCCAGAATCCAGATTTTGCCATCAGAACATCATCTGTTCCCCGTGGAGCATGGTATAACATTTGAGATCCAGTCCAGTGGTGGCTAAGACGAGGATTTATCAGGTAGTTATGCCATATCTGGCGAGACCAATGTAATATAGGAAATGAGCTAAGAGGGAGCCTATTCTCCCCAGAAATCAATGGGATCTGGTGGAGAGTATGCCCTTAATGTAGAGGGAGAAATGTCTATACTTTGTTCTTGTATATCTTCAAAATAAATATCACTGTGTAAAAGCTAAGTGAGGTTACTAGCTCTTAACAGTAGAGGAAACATAGCTGTTTCTATGGTGGAGGATGGGGGGGGTTAAGATTATAGTATTAAAAAAAATACCTCCAACTCCTAAAAGTAACCTAGAACACTGAGGGAGATATTGCTGGCCTCCTATGAGAGAGAGCCAGAGCACACTTGCTACACTAGAAAGGACATAATAGTAATAATAGATAGCATTTATATAGCCCTTCAAGGTTTGCAAAGTGCTTTACGTATGTAATCTCATTTGATCCTTTCAACAACCCAATGAGGTAGTCAACCAGCATTTATTATGTACTTGTTATGTGTCAGGTACTCTGCTAAGTACTGGGGATACAAACAAAGGAAAAACTGTTGTTCGGGAAGTTCAAATTTTAATGAGGGAGACAACATGTGAATCACTATATACATACATGACATATACAGGGTGTAAGGTCTGGAATTCCCCTGACTGGGGAACACTGTACCCCCCTATCCCATGGGCTGAGTTCGATACCAAAGGAAGAAGCCAAGGAGCTCCAGATTGATTATAGGAGTTTGATCAAACATTATGATTACTTACAAATGGGCAATCTGGAGCAGCAGCCAGGTAATTCAGTGGATCCCTGAAAAGATCCCCTAAAATCCCTGTGGTAGAAATCAGACAAAGGGAGGAGGAGCAGTGGAGCACATCAGTAGTGATTGGTAGATATTTTGGGTTTTCTGCCTAGTAATGAGCTCATTTCTGAGCTTGGGCAATAAGCCAACATTGTTGGGTAAATGCCCGAACGCAGGATTGTGTACAGCTGATGTGCTGGTCACAAAATGGTCACCATGTTCATATTATGATTTTTTATCAGACACATGATCTAAATTATGACTCAGTGTCTGAATTATGATTTTTTTTAAACAGGTCACCTTGTACAGGCTTCCACCTTTCACAGAGTTTAAGTTTTATGGCTTTCACTTTTTACTGTGTTTTGTGACTTTCACCAATAGGACCCCACACAGGGCAAACTGAAGGTAGTTTTAGAAGTAAAGCACGAACACTGAAAAGAATTGGGAAAGGCCTTGGGCAAAAGGTAAGATTTGAACTGATACTTGAAGGAAGCCAGAGATCCCAAGAGGAAGAGGTGAGGAGAGAGAAGATTACAGGCATGGAGGGTAGCCAGTAAAAAGCATGGAATTGGGAGATGGACAATCATGAGGAGCACGAATGCCAGTGTCTTTGGATTCTAGAGTACATGGAGAAGAGCAAAGCATAAGAAGGCTCTAAAGGTAGATAGGGTCCTGCCAGTCTGTGAAGGTAGGCGTTATTACTATCCCCATTTTACAGATAAGGAAACTAAGGCTGAGAGAAATTAAGTGAGTTGCCCAACATCTCACTGCTAAATAGTAACTGAGGCAGGATTTGAAATAAAGTCTTATCTGAATGTAAGCCCAAAATTCTATCCACTGTGCCACTGAGCTGACTAGACATCACCAAAAAGAAAAAAAAAATGTTGGTTATAAGGGAGAAAGTCAGTGAGCCTAGATATGGGATTGGGGTCTTTTTGGGGAAGGGCTGGTTTGAAGGATACCTGCATCTAAGGAAGGAAGTACAGGTTAAAGAGAAATTATAATATATCAGTTGTTTTTCTTTCCTTGTAAGACTTTGATTTCAAATTTGGTCTTAGAGCCTAGTGGAACATGACTGATCTCTTTACCTACAATGTTCTCTCCCCTTCTTTTTTAAGCCATTGTCAGGGTGACCAAAAAATAACTCAGAATTCCCTCCTTAAGTCAGGTAGCCTTGGTCTGCCTCAATAGCTGCAGTAGTCCAAGTCATTTACTGGTTAGTTGCCATTGACAAAGCTGTAACCTGATTGCATTCAATTTTGTGTTCTACTCTCTATTCCCTGGTATTGTTCTTTCTTTCATTTCTAATTGCTTCATGCGCGTAAGCCTTATCTCCCCTAAAAATTTTTTTAACTATGAGTTAATAACAAGGAGTCTGATTTCCAAAGAGTCAGGATGGCTTCAGCTATCTTCTTCCTCTACCTCTGTGGCCCCATTTTCCCATTGAAGAGTTCCTTCCAGAGCCTCCATTTTGAAAAGCACAAATGAGATATACTTCACTCTCCAGACTTTGCAGGCATGCTTCAGCTAATTCCATCCTTCACCTTTATTACCATCTTCTTCCATTGGTGAGTTTCTCCAGGAACCTCCCTTGTGAGGAAAGGCCCAGACCAGAAATCTTTTATTCTTCACTTAGCCACCATACCTTTGAGAGGATACTTTCTTCAACTGTAAAGTAAGAGGACTGAACTAGAGGACTTCTAGGGTCCTGTCTAACTCTAATTCTATGGTCTTATCAGTAACTTTTCTGAACTGAATGCTAATTTTTTTTTTCCAATATAGCATTAGAATAGTGTTCCCAAGAAAATAAAGTGACATCTTCGTCATTCCTTGGTACCTTTCCTTCTATTCTACTACAACCAACACGGTAATGTGTTCAAACAATGGCCTCCAGTTGTAGACCTGTTCTCACTTCAAAATACCCTGTTCTAAAATTTGGCCAAAGAATGATCATAAAATGTGAAGCTCCAGTTCCAAAATTGACATTACTATGTTTACCACATTGTTTCTAAGCTTTAAACAAACTCTTTTCAAGATTGCCCCCCCAAAAGCTTATTTGAAAATAAGCTAACAATGGGTTATTCAAAGATATCCACTAGCAACTGTGGTTGCTAATTCAAATGTGTCAAAGTTCCCACCTCAGTATTCATTTATACCCAAGTTAAACATTAACTTTCTCCCCAAAGGGAATCTGAGCCATCCAGGCTGTCTATAAGCTAATGCAGAAGAATATAGGATTTATGTGGTTCGATATAAAACTTTTTTCTTAGGTTTATAAAGTGCTTATAAGTGGGCAAAATTTTACAGATATTTTATACTTAGAAAATTTTGGTATCAAATGTGGTTAACTTGGTACTCAATACACAGAAGTAAATGACCATAATAATCTAGTATATGATAAACTCAAAAATCCAAGCTTTTAGGGCAAGAACTCACCATTTGACAAAAATTGCTGGGAAAACTAGAAAGCAGTTTGGCAGACACTAGGTACAGATGAACATCTCACACCGTATAACAAGATAAGGTCAATATGAGTATATGATTTAGACATAAAAGGTGATAGCACAAGTAAATTAGGGGAGCATCTATGTCAGATCTGTGGATAAGAGAAGAATTTAATATCCAAACAAGAGATTGAGAGGGTTACAGGAAGTAAAATGGATAATTTTGATTACATGAAATTAAAAAGATTTTACACAAATAAAACCAATGAAGCCAAAATTAGATGGAAAGCAGGACAGTGGGATTGGGGAGGGTGGATTATAACAAATTTCTCTGATAAGGGCCTCACTTTTTGAACATATTGTTAACTGAACCAAATTTATAAAAATAAGAACCATTACTCAATTGATAAATGGTCAAAGGATATGAGCAGGCAATTTTTCAGAAGAAGAAATCCTAACTATCAGTAGCAATATGAAAAAAATGCTCTAATTGATCAATAATTAGAGAAATACAAATTAAAATAATTTTGAGGTAGCAATGTATCAAATGTATCAAATTGATTCACATGACAGAAAAGGAAAATGGCAAATACTGGAGGGGACATGGAAAAATAAGGACACTAATGCACTGTTGGTAGAGTTGTGAACTGGTATAACCATTCTGGAGAACAATTTGGAACTATGCCCAAAGGGCTATCAAACTGTGTGTATTCTTTGACCCAGCAATACCACTGCTAGGTCTGTATTCCAAAGAGATCAAACAAAAAGGAAAAGGACCTATATGTACAAAATATCTCCAGAAGCACTTTTTGTGGTGGTAAAGAATTGGAAAGTAAGGGTATGACCATCAATTGGAGAATGACTGATCAAGTTGTGGCATATGATTGCAATGGAACATTGTTATGCTTCAAGATATAACAAAGGTGATGATCTCAGAAAAACCTAGGAAGACTTATATGAACTGATGCAAAGTGAAGTGAGCAGAACCAAGAGAATATTGTACACAATAACAGCAATATTGTAATGACGATCAACTGTGAAAGACTTAGCTACTCCAATCGATACAATGATCCAAGACAATTCCACAGGATTCATAATCCAAAATTCTGTCCACCTGTAGAGATAGAACTATTGAACTCTGTTTGCAGATTGAAGCATATTTTTTCACTTTGTTTCTCTTACTTTTTTTTTGGCAGCACAGCTAATGTGGAAATATGTTGCACATGACTTCATATGTATGATGGGTATGATAGTGCTTGCCTTTTCCATGGGCAGGGGCTCAAGAGAGAGAATTTGGATTTCAAAACTTTAAAAAATATGGATGCTAAATAAATATACTTTAACAAAAAAAAAGAAAAAAGTGGTTAATTTATTAAATATGAAGTAGGCAATATCTAACATCACAGTTCTTAGACATAAATAAGCAACCTCAAAACCCCTCCCCTTCTCTGACAATCACCTATACCATATTCTATCATCTGAAGACTTGAACATCATTGTACTACCTTACTTCAGTATGTGATATCACCATAAAGAAATTTTACAAAAATAGATCTATATTCATTTATGCATTCACTCATTTACACCATAAATGTTTTTTTTCATACTTTCTAATCACCTGCTTTGTACACAACACTATTGTGGGCCCTATGGGTCACACAAATATGATTAAAACTCAATCCATGGCCTATACAAACTTGTAATCCTATAGGGAGGATGACATAGGTAACAAATAATACAAAGGAAAATGGAGTGTATGCCACCAGAATGTAGTGAGAATGGTGTGTAATAAAGATGGAAAAGAAGATCAGGGCCAGGTTGTGGAGAGCTTTACTGTCTCCTCCTAGAAGATGTGCTTCTTTAATGAGGTCTCAATTTTTTTTGCTTTCATTTTTGTTTTTGTTTTTGCAGGTATATCAGGCTATTGCCTGATAATTGAACTTGCAGATCATAAAAACCAGTAGATAAAATTCCTCTTTTATATAATTATATATAGGGGTGCACTGGAGCCAGCCCTAACCAATTTGGTAGAGCTGGTTGTTAAATTTTCAGTATGAGCATTTATTATCAATAAGTCAACATTTGTTAAGAACCTATAACGTACCAGGCACTGTGCTAAGTACTAGAAATCATATCAGAAACCAACGAATGCTACAAATCTGAGCTTGATTTATTATTTTGTTTATTGCCTAGACTTAAGAAAGTATTAATAAAACTGATTAAACTTAAAAGTATATGCATACTTTTTTTTTCAGGAGGGCTGTTAAATATTTACCCACACACCCTCTATCGCTCTATAAATATCTTGAGCTCAGCAGAATTTCAGTCGAAGGCTGGGGCAATGAAGTCATCACTAGACTGAAGTCATCACCAGACTGAAGTCTAATAATGATAGTAATAGCATATTTATATAGTATTTTAAGGTATGAGAAATACTTTACCTCCATTATCTCATTTGAACCTCACAAAACTGCTGAGAAAATATGAGATATATACAAAATACATTGAAGATAATCAGGGAGCGGGGTGCACCGGAAGGGTTTAGGTTCCAGTACTTAGGCAGAAGTTTATGAGGTAGGTGGCACAGTGACCAGAGTGCTGGGCTTGGAGGAAGGATGATCTGAGTTAAATTCTGCCTCAAACACGACCTGTGTGAATCTGAGCAAGCCACTTCACAACTTCGGGCCCATTTCCTCTTGTATAAAATGAATTCAACTTGATGGCCTCTGTAGTCCCTTTCAACCTAAAGCTATGTTCCTCTGATACTTCTCACAGTCTTTGAAACCTAGCTTTCCTCAGTAAATGAGTGCAGACAGGAAGAGTGGGAGAACGTGGGAAGGGTTCAGGAAGGAGACCAGTCCTTGGCTCATTCCTATTCCTTCACCTCCCACCATTCCTCTTTTTCTTCCTCCTACTCCTGTATTTCTAGCTTTTATTTTATTTTACTGGGTGTTTTTTTTTTTCAATCAACAAGAAGCAAGGTAGCACACAGTGTAAATTACTAGTTAGAGTTCACCACATTGCTTTAGTCATCTCCAATTCTTACTCTGAGCCAATTTTATTCTCCCAACCCAAACCAATTTTGTCCCATGTCTTCCACACACTTGAGGCAAATGCCACACCCCCAATCCACCCACTCCCCCAAACACGCGTCAGCAGAGCTTTCCCCTTCCTTGCATCTCTCTCTTGCTAGTTGTGAACAGAAGGGTTAGTGGGAGAGGCTCTGGCCAGCTTTGCCTAGACTCTCCAAGCCCACTTCTGGCCATGGCAGGCAATTAATCAATTGAGCAACTAACAGACATTTATTAAGAGCTTGCTATGTACCAGGCACTGTAGAAGGCAATGGAGATACAAAGACAAAACAAGACATTCTCTGCCCTCAAGATAATGAATTAGGTAGCAACAACTGACATTTATATAGCACTTTAAAGCCTTTCACTAAAATCATTTCACTCGAGTCTCAAAACTATCCCATAAGTTTGATTAGCTCCATTTTTTTTTTAAGATGAGGAGATTGGGGGTCCCAGAAGTTAGGTGATTTGCCCAAGGTCACAGATAAAATGGAATTTTTTAAATGGTTTAGCAAAATTAACCAGGGCATCAACCAAGTCTAATAGGATGTGCAGTGTCCCCCACTTACGACTGCCTTCTCCATAAATGTGTTCACATCATTCCTCTGCTCATAACATTTCACCTGTTCCCTATTGCCTACCAAGAAAAATTCACCCTACTCTGCCCAGAATGCAAAGCTTTCTACCCTTAACCCAGCCTGGGCAAAGGTGAGAAAATGAAAGGACAAAGAATGCAATAATGGCGAGAAGTACAGTTTGGCTGGAATTTAAGATAGGTGGAGGGGCTAAAAATGAAAATATAACTGCACTCCTTAGCAACCATCCTTCCACGATTTCCTACCTCTGTGCCTTTGCTCATTTTATTGCTCTTATTGCCCTCTCTGCCCTGAGGAGGAATGGGTTCAAATTTGGGCTCTGGCTCTTGCTAGCTTTGTGTCTCTGGGCAAGTTCTGTAATTCTTCTGAGCCTCAGTTTCCTCATACAAAATGAGAATAAGTACTTCTAGGACCTATTCATAAAGCCCAACTCAACTTAAACGCCACATCCTCCAGAAAGTCTACTTTGATCCTCCCTAAGACTTCACATAAAATGTTGCTTGTTTTTACATAGCTTGCTTTGTATTTGTTTGCATGTTGTTAATCACCCTCCACTCCCAATTCCAGTATAAACACCTTGAGGGCAAAGGACAGTTTTTTGCTTTTTTTTTTTTTTGTACCCTCAATACTTAGCAAAGTATCTGGCACATAGTAAGTTCGTAACAAATGTTGAGTGGTTTATTGATGGATGTAGGGAGGGGCCATGTCTAATCGAAATAATGTATTTCACCTAACATCTAGTTCAGTGTTTTTCACACAGTAGGCAGTAGTTGTTAGATGTTAGTTAAGCTAAATTGTGTTAAATTGAAAAATAATATAAGACACTTCCTTAAAGACTTTGCTGGAATACAGATGCCCTGTCTATTAAACATATGAAAACATTGTGAAGTGAGTTTTGTATTATTTGCCCTTCAGTAATCCATGCTGACTCCTAGTGCTCTTTATGACCCTAACACCTTGCAAACCATATGCTTATCATCAAGAGTTTCTTTAGGAGTCAAGCTCATCCATCTATAGTTGCAGAACTTCCTCCTTCTCCTTTTTGAAACTTGGAACATTTGCCCATTTCTTAAGTGTCTCTTCCATTCCCTGGGGCTTCTCCTAAGTCACCACCAACAGCTCATCTCCAGGTTCTTTCAATATCTGAGCTTCTCTCAACCAAGGGAGCTTGGTTCTATCTATACCCGTATGATGGGAATCCATTTCCAGAATATAGATATACCTTTAGTACTTCCTTATATATCTTGGTCATCAATAACCATGTCCTTCTACCTTTTTCATTCTTAAATAGAATTTTTCCCAATATAGACAAAAATAAGATAAATTATTTTTCTTTTTCCCCATCATCTGTTAAAATTATGCCACCTGCCCAAAACATTTAGCCAAGACTTCCTTGTTCTTTGCACTCTGAATATAACTCAAAAAGTCCTTTTTATTGTCTTTGGCATGTTTTTAAGTCTCAATTCATTCTGAACTTTAGCCTTCCTGATGCTATTTTAAGAGGTCTGGGTATCTTTTTTATGTTCCTCCTTGGTTGTGCCCCAAGGAGGCATGGGTTCAAATTCTGTCTCTGGCATTTGCTAGTCCTATGTCTCTGGGCAAGTTCTGTAATTTCTCTGAGCCTCAGTTTTCTCATACAAAATGAGAATAACACTACTTGTAGGACTTAGGTCATAATGGAATAGAGGTGAGGAAAGCACATTACAAATCTTAGAGCATGATATAAACATGAACTAAAATCTTACTCTAATGCCTAGTTGTGGCATGGAGGCTCTTGAAATTTATGCCAAGAGAATCCAAGTTTTGGTAGGTCCAAATATCTCCAGGTCTAGCAATAAGTAATATTCCGCTGCCACTCAATCAGTAGCAATCTAAATGCTTGCTATGTGCCAGGCACTGTGCACTGGGGATAGAAAAAGAGACAAAGATAGTCGCTGTTCTTAAGGAGTTCACAGTTAATGGGGGTGACAACAAACAAACATACAGAGCAAGTTATACATAGGATAAATAGGAAATAATTAAAAGAAGGGAGGCCCTGGAATGAAGAGGGGTTGGAAAAGGCTTCCAGTAGAAGGTGGGATTTTAGTAGGGACTTAAAGGAAGCCAGGGAGATCAGTAGTCAGAGCAGAGGAAGGAGAGTGTTCCAGGCATGGGGGACAGCTGGAGAAAATGCCCAAAGCCAAGAGAGGGAATGTCTTGTCCAGGAGGCCGATCAACGAGTCCATGTTGGGGAGGAAGGTGTAAGAAGACTTGAAAGGCATGTGTGGGGAAGAGAGGGAGTTGTAGGGCTACGTTATGGAGGGCTTTGAAAGATCACCCTCATTGTGCTCAGAGAGGTTCATCACAAGAATGGCCAAAAGTGGTCAACAGCTTGTTGTGTTGCAGAGGGATTCTTTTATTTCGGGACAGATTGGGTTAAATGGCCTCTAAGGTTCCACCTAACTCTGAGATATTGTGATTTTTGTGGAATTTTGAAATGAAATGTTAAGCCATAGAGATTTTATAGCCATAAAAGGGTTGTGATCTGTATTTGTGGAAGGAATATTCACCCAGACAAAATTACAATTCTTTAAAGAATTGTTATTGTTATATCCTTTTGAATTCTGAGCCACAGCCAGAGTTCTCTGTGCAATAATAATTCATTTAAATGTTTCCACCCTTTCTTCTTTATCAGATCATCTGAAATTCTATTGTCTTGGACAAATGAAATGAACAAATAGTTCTCAGAAGAATTGCAAACTATTAGTAATTATATGATAACTTACTCCAAATCATTCATTATTTAAAAAAATGTGAATCAAAATAACCCTGAGGTTTCATTTCACATTCAACACATTGGGTAAGAGGACAAAAGAGGAGAGTGGTCAATGTTGGAAAGGATATGCAAAGATAAGTACACTGATACATTGTTGATGGAGCTGTGAATTGGTCTAAACATTCTGGAAAACAATTTGGAATTATGCAAATAAAGTGACTAAAATATCTATACCCTTTGGATCAGGGATCCTACTGCTAAGTATATATACCAAGGAGGTCAAAGACAGAAAGAAAGGTCCTATGTACACCAAATCTGTTTACTTCACTCTGTATCATTTGACATGTCTTCCCTTTCTCCTCTGAATTCTTTATCTTCTATAGCACGGTAATATTCTATCACATTCAAATGCCACAATTTGTTTAGTCATTTCCCAATTGATAGACATCTACTTTGTTTCCGATTCTTTGCTACAACAAAAACCAACCAACCAAATTAAAGAGCTGCTTTGAGAATGGAAAGAACATTAAAACAAAAAAGAACAATGTATAGTATTGAGAAAATGCATCTCTCTCCCTTCTTTACAGAGGTGGGAAACTGGAGGTAAAACACTGTATATACTGTCAGATAGTTGATATTTTGGTTGGTTTTGGTTTTTTTTTCCCTTTTCTTTTCTTACTTTTGTTACTTGGGACAACTGTGTAGGAACATATTAACAAAAATAAGACTAAAAACTATAGTTATAGAGTATTAGAGGTCATCATTTTACAGATGAGTAAATTAAGTCCCAGAGAATTGGTGTGAGTTACCTGGGCTCATACAGCTAATAAATAACAGAGTCAGTGCTCAAATCTAGGTCCCCTGGCTCCAACTGCACCTTCCACCAAAGTATTCTTTGCCCTTAAGAGTCTGCCATCTCTCCTAAGCCATTTTCCCCTTTAAAACTTGAGAACATAGAACAGTAATTTTTCAAATTTTGTTGGAAATTTGTTTTCCTAAAGTCTGATGCATTTATTTGATGATTCCCCCCTCCCCCGTTGGTTCACAAAATATCAGTTTAGGTGGTAACTTTCTCCCAAATCTTCCATTGATTTCATTTTTACCAACCAGTTCCTTTTTGCTCATCAGAATTAGGCCCATAATAGCAGTTCTCTCTGACTGCTTATTCTCATTTCTGAGACTTGAGATTGTCAGTATGGCAAGGTCAGGAATGTAACACATGCTTTACTTTTTGTGGAATGAAACTCTCAGCAAGCATCCAAATAGTTGGAGCTATTTCATCTTCCTCTAGACATGTAGCTCAGTGCTGGGAGGTGCAAAGACATACAATGCAATCCAATCAGGAATTTATTAAGTGTCTAATACATGTAAAGCTTTGTGCAATGCAAGGCTTTGTGCTATGCTTTTCACTGAGGATACCCATACAGAAGACCAGAACAATCCCAGACCTCAGGGAGTTTATATTTTACTTTCTAAGATAATAATAGCTCCTACCTTCTTAGAGCTTAAAATATCATTGAGATATGTAACATGTACATAAATAGCCATAGTATCCAATAGAACATACAAAACATACAAAAGGCTATAGAAGTCTAAAACAGTAAAGAAAATCTCCAACTTGGGGGCAGGAAAGACTACATGGAAAATATGGATTTGATTGCCATAGGGGCCATTTCTTTTGGTAGTGGTAGAAATGAGAATAATGTGAGAGGCACATAGATGGGGAAGACTTTGCATCAAAAGCATGGAATTTATTTTCTTTATTCCTAAGCCATGGTTGCTGGCCAGAGAAGGAAATAGCCCTGGGCCAAACCTCCATACCATGACTCACTAACCCACCGTTTTCCTCCTGCTGGGAGGAAGTCATCTTGGAAGTTCTAAGTGGATAGCCTCATGGTTTCCAATGGGCAAATTTCTTTCTACAACGGCATTGGAGCTACTGGCCAAGCTTGAGGGCATCAAAATCAATCATGTGCACCAGCTATACATTGACTGGAGTGATACGTTCAATGATTTTATACATAAAATCAACTTTGGAACATTGCTTGCTTTTCCAAGCTCAGTCTAACTTTGTTGTTGTTCAGTCATTTCAGTCATATGTGACCCCATTTGGGGTTTTCTTGGCAAAAATACTGGAATGGTTTGCCATTTTCTCCTCCAGCTCACTTTACAGGTGAGGAAAATGAGGCAAACAGGATTAAATGACTTGCCCCAGGTCACACCATTAGTAAATGTCTAAGGCAGGATTTGAACTCAGGTGTTCTCGACTCTAGGCCTGGCGCTCTATCCACTATGCCATCTAACTACCCTAGTCTAACTTACTCTCTTATTACTCAGGCTCAGATCTCATCACTGCTGTCCTACCACAAAAAGACTTGAAGTTCAGGTCTGATTTCTCTTCCTATGGGATTGTCATCATTTTCTGGTCAATCAGTCAGTAACATTTATTAAGTATCTGCTATGTTCCACCCACTTTGATAAGTACTGGGAATACAAAGGAAAGCAAAGGACAGTCTGTTCACAAGGATTTCACAGTCTAGTAAGACAATACCAACTTTCTCTAAAAGGACCCTTAGAAAATCTTAAAACTACTGATACCGTTGGATTGCTTTTAGAGTGAAACAAATTTCATAGATTTTTAGAGCTAGAAAGGACCTTAGGGTCCTTCAAGTCTAACTCCATCATCTTTAAGATGGGGAAGCCAACGGCCAGAAAGAAGTGGCTTACCCAAAGTCACTCACAGCTTATAAGTGGCGAAGCCAGGACTTAAATCCAATTTTCCTTACTAATGGTCTGATGATTTTTCCATTATTAAGGGCTATCATATAAAAGAAAGATTAAACTAGTTCTACTCCAGCCCAGGGAAGAAAAATTGTACTAATGGGTAGACATTACAATTTGAGCTGCCAAATAAAATTAATTGTCTCATGTGATAGTGGTGAGTTAGCTCCTTGAAGTCTTCAGGCAAAGGCTGGTTGGGGCTATATTAGAGGATTTCTAAGGAACTTCTAAATTTGCACCTCTATTATTTTTGTTTTAACATTTAAAACCAATTATATCTCTTCATATATACAGTCACACTGGGGGAGAGAATTAATGGAAAGGATTCCGTATACTGGAGACAATGTAAGTCACATCTAAGAAGACAAGTCATATGTCTCTGCTGTTTGCAAATGGAATTTCCTTCTCTGTTATGACACTCCGGGGAGCTGTGTCAAACCAGATGACATCTGGTTAGGGATGCCATCAGGAAGCTAGGGTGAGTTGTATAGGTACAAGAACCAAATTCTTTGACCTCTTAGCACCTCTAGACCAGGGGTTTTTCAATGAATATTTTACAATTTGCTGAATCTGCATACAGTTCACCTATATCTATATTAAAGTTAATATTACTATTCACTTTTTAACCAAACCTATGATTTCATTGGCATAGTAGATATCTTGTGTAGAATTTTTGTGCTTTAGAATCAAAGGTGTCAAACATGGGGGCTGTGTTTCTATTTGAGCTTGATATCATTGCTTTATATGACAAACATATGTTACTATGGTTAACACTTTCTACCTTGGTAGGACATGATCTTCATATTACAATGAGATGACTTTAGTGAAAAATAGTTAATGCACAGGTAGAATCCTCTTCTTAAGAGTCAAAATCTTATTCCATTAAAACAATCATCAAATTTACTGGCCATTCAATCACTGTACTAAATCTATCACTTTGGCAACCATTTATATGGATGTTCTTGAAAGTCACAAGATCCCAGAATTTGAGAGCTGGAAGACCTCAGCAGCTATCTAGTAGAAAAATACTCAAAACAAATGCTATTATAAACAAACATAAAGTTGGGTCTTTAAAAGTGAGGTTGGGCAACACTTTTCTTGTTCAAATCTAATCATTATTTTGCTCACCTTCCTGTGGATACAAAATCACCCATTTCAAGATGATGCAGAATTTAGAGATATCACCTAACCTTTTCATTTTGCAGATGAGTAAACCAAGGCCAAACAAACTTTAGTGACCTTATCAAGGTCATACAAATACTAAATACTGAGCTAGGACTTATACCTTCTGATTCTATGCCTGGTATTCTTTCTATTATACTACCCTGTTCATCAAAGTACCTCCTGAATATATTGTGCCCACAAAAAAGGAGGCAACATGGCACCTTGGAAAGAATGTTGACTCTGGAGTCAGTCAACATATATTTATTAAGCACTTACAATGTGCGAAGCGCTGGTCAGATGACCTGATGCAAATCCTCCCTTTGTTGCGTAATTGCTGTGTGACCTTTGAAGATTCATTTATCTTCTCTGGACTTCAGTTTTCTTCTCTGTAAAAACAGGGGATTAGAGTGGATGTTCTCTGAAATCCCCTTCAATTCTAGAACTACGATGCACTGAGCAATGTCCAAAGATTTAGGCAACTCATAAATAGTTGCCTTCAAATATGTAAAGGGCTGCAACATGGGAAAAGGTTTATTCTTAGACTTGCCCTTATTGGCTCTAGAGGACAGAAGTAGGAGCAACGGGTAGAAGTTACAGGGAAACACAATTCAGTTCAATATAGGGGAAAACATAAAAACAATTTGAATGATCCAAAAGTTGAAAAAATTGCCTCAGAAGTTTGTGAGGTGCCCAGTTCTAGTGATCTGAAGCAGAGATTGGAGGACCATTAGTTGGGTCTAATAGCATCTACCTCCCAGGACTGTTGTGATGATATTTGTGAAACACTTAGCACAGACCTGGCACATAATAGACACAGTAAAGTATAGATTCTTGTTCAAATGAAGATTGCATGAGATGATCTTGGAGTTTCCTTCCAACTCTGGGGTTCTGTGACCCTGTAATTTTTGTAACCAGCTCAGAGTAATACATCACAACTCTCAGTTCCCCCATTCTGTTCACTGCATACAGCCTGAGTATAGCATGAGTCTTCTCTCCTCTTCTTTTTTTCTCTTCTCTGTCCTTCAGCACTTCCTCCTTTGGTTTCAAGTTTCCTCACCATACTAGTTACTCTCTCCTTGGACATGCTCTGGTTTGCCAATATCTCACCTAGAATGGGGCACTCTGGAGGGGTTTCAGGCATGAAAGTGAGACCTTGAGTCAAATTCTCTTCTTCCAGGAACTTGTCAGATCAAACTGCCTCTGATGAATAAGGAATCCTTTCTCAAATTCTTAGAATTCCATCCTAAGCTCACTTCCCACTCTCACTATATTTTCCAACTTTTTACATTGAATTAGGCCTTTGTGTCCATGGTATAGAGTAATATTTATAAAACATTAACATCCTGGCAGTCAGACTGCACTTGAAATATAGGCGGTATGATTCTTTTTAGCAAGTTTTCATTAAACACATACATGAATGAACGAATGCATGAATGATATCTCACTGCCTGACTCAAAGACCTGGAGAATTCCATGAAGTCACATTACAATTCATATTCCAAGAATATGGAGTCATGCTCTTCATAAGAATATGGGTGGGGCCATCCTTTAGCATGTTGCAAAAACAAGAGACCGTGTCCAAACATTTCCAAACTAGAGTGTGTCATGAATGCTAATTCTCACATGTAACTGGACAGGAGCAGTCATCCTCAAAGGCCAATATCAGAGGTTTCTATTGCTATGCTATCTCTTTGTGGCACCTTTGTAAATCTTTACACATAGAATCATGCAATTATTTAATATTGATTGACTAAACTTAGGGTTTTGTTATTACATATACTATTACCATTATCCTCCCGGTCACCTAGGTTTGCAACCTTGGTGTCATCCTCATTTGCACTAACTCCACCTAAACAATCAATTGTCAAATCTTGTTTCTACCTTCCCAATGTTTCTTACATTAGTGTTTTCTCCATATACACAGCTATCATCATAGTTGATGCCCGCACCACCTCTCATTGGACTATTAGAATAGGCTTCTAATGCTATTTAGAATAGCCTCCCTGCCTCCCCTCCTCCCTCACTTCAATCCATCCTCCACAAGGCTGCCAAAGTGATCTTCCTAAAACATGGATCTGGCCATGTCTCTCCACTACCCGATGAACTCCAGTAGCTCCCTATAACCTAGAAGATCAGAAAAAGCTCCTCTGTTTAACATTTAAAGTTCTTGACAACCTGCCCCCTTTCTACCTTTCCAGACATTTTATGCATTGCTCCCTTACACATATTCTAGACAGCTTATTGTTTCTCACAATCTCCCAGTGCCTGTAACTCCCTCCCTCTTCTCTTCTACTTCTCCCTTTCCTCAAAAATCAGCTCAAATGCCACCTAGTCAGGAGACCTTCTCTGATCCCTTCCCCCAAACCAATCATGTCTTCCCCTCTAAGACCACTTTCCTTGTATTCTATATGCATTTTTGTATATATGATTTATATACTTGTTTTCTCCTCCATTAGAATATAAGGTCTTTGAGGACAGACTTTTTATTTTTCTTTGTATCATTAGAATTCAGCATAGTGCCTAGTACATAGTAAATGCTTGATAAATGCTTATTGCTTGAGTGTTTAATTGACTATCAACAAGTCAGCTAAGTCCATCCTGCTATATCTGGGCCAGTAGTCCATTCCACACCC
>NW_020946938.1:0-19317 GCF_900497805.2 Vombatus ursinus | reverse complement strand
CCTTGAATTATGAGACAGATAGATAGATAGATAGATAGATAGATAGACAGATAGATGTAAACTCATCATCCAATCTGATCTCATTTTAAAGATGAGAAAACTGAGGCCCAGTGAATCTAGGATGACTACGAAAATCACACAGTTAGGGGCAGCTAGGTGGCACAGTGGATAGAGTACCAACCCTGGATTCAGGAGGACCTGAGTTCAAATCCAGTCTCAGACACATAACACTTACTAGCTGTGGGACTTTGGGCAAGTCACTTAACCCCATTGCCTAGCCCCCCCCCAAAAAAAATCACACAGTTAATATCAGAGCTGGGACCAGAACTCGGATCACTGAGCTTCTGTCCCAGGTAAAGAAAGAAATAAGCATTTACTGAGTGCATAATATGTGCTAAGTGTTTTTTAAAATATCTCATTTGATCTTCACAATAACCCTGGGAGGTAGGTGATATTATTATCCCCATTTTACAAATAAGGAAACTGAGGCAGATAGCAGTTAAATGACTTGCTCAGGGTCACACAGCTGGTAAGTGTCAGAGGCCAAATTTGAACTCAGGTCTTCCTGACTCCGGGCCTAACACTCTATCCACTGAATTACTTAGTTGCCTCTAACACATTAAATTCATCAGCATGGTGTGGAGGGAGGAGGAGGTAGAATGGAGTAGGAGTATGGAGGGGCATGGCGCAAAAAACAGTGATCTTTCAGGACTCTATAAAAGGACAATTTAGTTTTACAATAAAATTAAATCAGCAGGGTAATTCATATACATGCATATGTATATATATATATATATACACACATATACATATTTATTTATATATACATATATGTATATTTAATGTCATATTGAACTGGGAATTACACCTTAAACTTCTAACAAGTTTAGTTCTTTTTCTGCAACTCCATGCTTCTTCTCAAGGCACTGTTAAGTACTAAAACCAGTTCCATCACACTACGAAAACTGTGAAAGTGACCAAAAGTTTACATTCAACATTTCCAAAATATTTCTATCCACCTCCTGATTCTCCTCTAATAGCAGCTTTCACCCCAAGAATCAATCAACATCTAAGATTAATTGAAAATTTTAATTGACTAACTTATACAATCACATTTATGTTTCTGTTTTGTTTAACTACTAATATTAATAGTGTTATTTTCTACTTAATAGTTCCACAGAACCAATGGGTTCAATTTAATTCTGAAGAGTCTAAAGATGTTCTCATCTCTACATCCAAAGCATCTTCCAATGTCTCAGTAACAAATAAGTTCACCTGTTTCTTGCCTTATAAATTGGCAATTTTTTTCATGAATCACTATCATACAATCTGGAATACTCTATGGAGTAGCAAAATGATGTAATAGAAAGTGCAGTATATTTTAACCTCTCTGGAGCCCGGTTTTCTCATCTAAAAATTGAGAAGGGAAGACTAGATGGTCTTTAGGGTCACTTCCAAATGTAGGTCTATGACCCTATCATTTGCAGTCAGTGATAGAGTTACGTATGACCTCAGAGTCAGGAAGACCTGGGTTCAAATCCTGCCTCTGACACATACTGACTGTGTGACCCTAGAAAAGTCACTTAACACCTTAATGCTCAAGGTAAGCTTTCTAAGACTCTAAGTTGTAGGAATCTCTTCACCTGAGAGCCCCCGATAGCAGTGACATCACAGTCTTTGATCCCTGAGCCATGGATGACCTTAAGTATACCATTTCCCTTTTCTCGACCTCCATTTCCCCAACTAGAACATAATGGGGTCATACGATGCATTTCCAAGGTTCCTACTCTCTCTAAATTATCTGTGAATCACTACTTTCTACCAAAGTTAACTTCCTATCTTGCAAACTTCACTTCTCAGATTTTTTCATTGCTTCTTGAGTTTTAGCATTGCCTGAAAAAAAATGATTTCCTATAACTCTTCCAAGTATATAACTTAGTTCATTCTCTTTCACTGATAACTGGTTCAACTATCAGAACCTTAATAATAGTTGACATTTATATGGCGCTTACTATGCATCAGAAACTGTGCTAAGTACTTTATAAATATTATCTCATTTGATCCCCACAATGACCCTGTGAGGTAATTGCTGTTATTATCCACATTTTATAGATGAGGAAACTGAGAAAGACATAGGTCAAATGACTTACCAAGGGTCACATAGCTAATAATTGTTTGAGGCTGAATTTGAACTCAAGTCTTCTTGACTCTAGTCCCGGTGCTCAATCCACTGCATCACCTAGTTATCAATTGTGCGTGTGTATGTGTGTGTGTGTGTGTGTGTGTGTGTGTGTGTGTGTGTGTGCCATTATACATTGCTAGTTAGATGAAAATGTGCCTGTCAACCAACTTCTTGGTTATACTGTTCTTTTTGCCTAGAATGTTATCTCCCTTCCTCTTTAACAAGCAATAGATTTCCCATCTCATACTTTATCTCAGGTCTTCTCATCTCCTCTATGAAGCCTTCCTTGATAATCCCAACCAACATTAATTTCTTTCTATTGGCTTCTCAGAAGGAACTATCATGTGAAATTGGAGCATCAGATTAGTGTAAGGTCTAGTACACACATGGAGTGCCTCTGGTGGAATCTACTAACACAGAGTCACTACAGAGCTTGCTTCCTGGATGGTAGTAATTGTGTGTTAGAAATCCCTTGGAAAGATTGTGGAGCATGTCTTTCTAAGACATTAGACTAGATTTCCATGACTGATTCTGGTTGCCTAGCAACATGGTAAATGGGAAACCTCTTTAGATTGGCCTTATTCTCTTCCACTGTGGTCTTATGGTTTGACTCCCAATATTCAATGATAGATGTGTTATAACAGAAAGAGACCTTGGGGCTTTCTCACCTTTCAGGCCATGTGGCTTTGTGAAATAGGCTTTGACATCTTAGCTTCTGTGATTGTTCTCTACTGTTCTATGTAAAGGGATTGGAGCCTACCTTACGAGTTTTGAAAGACCAGGTCACCCCCTTGTCTCAATGTTCCAGAATCCAGATTTTGCCATCAGAACATCATCTGTTCCCCGTGGAGCATGGTATAACATTTGAGATCCAGTCCAGTGGTGGCTAAGACGAGGATTTATCAGGTAGTTATGCCATATCTGGCGAGACCAATGTAATATAGGAAATGAGCTAAGAGGGAGCCTATTCTCCCCAGAAATCAATGGGATCTGGTGGAGAGTATGCCCTTAATGTAGAGGGAGAAATGTCTATACTTTGTTCTTGTATATCTTCAAAATAAATATCACTGTGTAAAAGCTAAGTGAGGTTACTAGCTCTTAACAGTAGAGGAAACATAGCTGTTTCTATGGTGGAGGATGGGGGGGGGTTAAGATTATAGTATTAAAAAAAATACCTCCAACTCCTAAAAGTAACCTAGAACACTGAGGGAGATATTGCTGGCCTCCTATGAGAGAGAGCCAGAGCACACTTGCTACACTAGAAAGGACATAATAGTAATAATAGATAGCATTTATATAGCCCTTCAAGGTTTGCAAAGTGCTTTACGTATGTAATCTCATTTGATCCTTTCAACAACCCAATGAGGTAGTCAACCAGCATTTATTATGTACTTGTTATGTGTCAGGTACTCTGCTAAGTACTGGGGATACAAACAAAGGAAAAACTGTTGTTCGGGAAGTTCAAATTTTAATGAGGGAGACAACATGTGAATCACTATATACATACATGACATATACAGGGTGTAAGGTCTGGAATTCCCCTGACTGGGGAACACTGTACCCCCCTATCCCATGGGCTGAGTTCGATACCAAAGGAAGAAGCCAAGGAGCTCCAGATTGATTATAGGAGTTTGATCAAACATTATGATTACTTACAAATGGGCAATCTGGAGCAGCAGCCAGGTAATTCAGTGGATCCCTGAAAAGATCCCCTAAAATCCCTGTGGTAGAAATCAGACAAAGGGAGGAGGAGCAGTGGAGCACATCAGTAGTGATTGGTAGATATTTTGGGTTTTCTGCCTAGTAATGAGCTCATTTCTGAGCTTGGGCAATAAGCCAACATTGTTGGGTAAATGCCCGAACGCAGGATTGTGTACAGCTGATGTGCTGGTCACAAAATGGTCACCATGTTCATATTATGATTTTTTATCAGACACATGATCTAAATTATGACTCAGTGTCTGAATTATGATTTTTTTTAAACAGGTCACCTTGTACAGGCTTCCACCTTTCACAGAGTTTAAGTTTTATGGCTTTCACTTTTTACTGTGTTTTGTGACTTTCACCAATAGGACCCCACACAGGGCAAACTGAAGGTAGTTTTAGAAGTAAAGCACGAACACTGAAAAGAATTGGGAAAGGCCTTGGGCAAAAGGTAAGATTTGAACTGATACTTGAAGGAAGCCAGAGATCCCAAGAGGAAGAGGTGAGGAGAGAGAAGATTACAGGCATGGAGGGTAGCCAGTAAAAAGCATGGAATTGGGAGATGGACAATCATGAGGAGCACGAATGCCAGTGTCTTTGGATTCTAGAGTACATGGAGAAGAGCAAAGCATAAGAAGGCTCTAAAGGTAGATAGGGTCCTGCCAGTCTGTGAAGGTAGGCGTTATTACTATCCCCATTTTACAGATAAGGAAACTAAGGCTGAGAGAAATTAAGTGAGTTGCCCAACATCTCACTGCTAAATAGTAACTGAGGCAGGATTTGAAATAAAGTCTTATCTGAATGTAAGCCCAAAATTCTATCCACTGTGCCACTGAGCTGACTAGACATCACCAAAAAGAAAAAAAAAATGTTGGTTGTAAGGGAGAAAGTCAGTGAGCCTAGATATGGGATTGGGGTCTTTTTGGGGAAGGGCTGGTTTGAAGGATACCTGCATCTAAGGAAGGAAGTACAGGTTAAAGAGAAATTATAATATATCAGTTGTTTTTCTTTCCTTGTAAGACTTTGATTTCAAATTTGGTCTTAGAGCCTAGTGGAACATGACTGATCTCTTTACCTACAATGTTCTCTCCCCTTCTTTTTTAAGCCATTGTCAGGGTGACCAAAAAATAACTCAGAATTCCCTCCTTAAGTCAGGTAGCCTTGGTCTGCCTCAATAGCTGCAGTAGTCCAAGTCATTTACTGGTTAGTTGCCATTGACAAAGCTGTAACCTGATTGCATTCAATTTTGTGTTCTACTCTCTATTCCCTGGTATTGTTCTTTCTTTCATTTCTAATTGCTTCATGCGCGTAAGCCTTATCTCCCCTAAAAATTTTTTTAACTATGAGTTAATAACAAGGAGTCTGATTTCCAAAGAGTCAGGATGGCTTCAGCTATCTTCTTCCTCTACCTCTGTGGCCCCATTTTCCCATTGAAGAGTTCCTTCCAGAGCCTCCATTTTGAAAAGCACAAATGAGATATACTTCACTCTCCAGACTTTGCAGGCATGCTTCAGCTAATTCCATCCTTCACCTTTATTACCATCTTCTTCCATTGGTGAGTTTCTCCAGGAACCTCCCTTGTGAGGAAAGGCCCAGACCAGAAATCTTTTATTCTTCACTTAGCCACCATACCTTTGAGAGGATACTTTCTTCAACTGTAAAGTAAGAGGACTGAACTAGAGGACTTCTAGGGTCCTGTCTAACTCTAATTCTATGGTCTTATCAGTAACTTTTCTGAACTGAATGCTAATTTTTTTTTTCCAATATAGCATTAGAATAGTGTTCCCAAGAAAATAAAGTGACATCTTCGTCATTCCTTGGTACCTTTCCTTCTATTCTACTACAACCAACACGGTAATGTGTTCAAACAATGGCCTCCAGTTGTAGACCTGTTCTCACTTCAAAATACCCTGTTCTAAAATTTGGCCAAAGAATGATCATAAAATGTGAAGCTCCAGTTCCAAAATTGACATTACTATGTTTACCACATTGTTTCTAAGCTTTAAACAAACTCTTTTCAAGATTGCCCCCCCAAAAGCTTATTTGAAAATAAGCTAACAATGGGTTATTCAAAGATATCCACTAGCAACTGTGGTTGCTAATTCAAATGTGTCAAAGTTCCCACCTCAGTATTCATTTATACCCAAGTTAAACATTAACTTTCTCCCCAAAGGGAATCTGAGCCATCCAGGCTGTCTATAAGCTAATGCAGAAGAATATAGGATTTATGTGGTTCGATATAAAACTTTTTTCTTAGGTTTATAAAGTGCTTATAAGTGGGCAAAATTTTACAGATATTTTATACTTAGAAAATTTTGGTATCAAATGTGGTTAACTTGGTACTCAATACACAGAAGTAAATGACCATAATAATCTAGTATATGATAAACTCAAAAATCCAAGCTTTTAGGGCAAGAACTCACCATTTGACAAAAATTGCTGGGAAAACTAGAAAGCAGTTTGGCAGACACTAGGTACAGATGAACATCTCACACCGTATAACAAGATAAGGTCAATATGAGTATATGATTTAGACATAAAAGGTGATAGCACAAGTAAATTAGGGGAGCATCTATGTCAGATCTGTGGATAAGAGAAGAATTTAATATCCAAACAAGAGATTGAGAGGGTTACAGGAAGTAAAATGGATAATTTTGATTACATGAAATTAAAAAGATTTTACACAAATAAAACCAATGAAGCCAAAATTAGATGGAAAGCAGGACAGTGGGATTGGGGAGGGTGGATTATAACAAATTTCTCTGATAAGGGCCTCACTTTTTGAACATATTGTTAACTGAACCAAATTTATAAAAATAAGAACCATTACTCAATTGATAAATGGTCAAAGGATATGAGCAGGCAATTTTTCAGAAGAAGAAATCCTAACTATCAGTAGCAATATGAAAAAAATGCTCTAATTGATCAATAATTAGAGAAATACAAATTAAAATAATTTTGAGGTAGCAATGTATCAAATGTATCAAATTGATTCACATGACAGAAAAGGAAAATGGCAAATACTGGAGGGGACATGGAAAAATAAGGACACTAATGCACTGTTGGTAGAGTTGTGAACTGGTATAACCATTCTGGAGAACAATTTGGAACTATGCCCAAAGGGCTATCAAACTGTGTGTATTCTTTGACCCAGCAATACCACTGCTAGGTCTGTATTCCAAAGAGATCAAACAAAAAGGAAAAGGACCTATATGTACAAAATATCTCCAGAAGCACTTTTTGTGGTGGTAAAGAATTGGAAAGTAAGGGTATGACCATCAATTGGAGAATGACTGATCAAGTTGTGGCATATGATTGCAATGGAACATTGTTATGCTTCAAGATATAACAAAGGTGATGATCTCAGAAAAACCTAGGAAGACTTATATGAACTGATGCAAAGTGAAGTGAGCAGAACCAAGAGAATATTGTACACAATAACAGCAATATTGTAATGACGATCAACTGTGAAAGACTTAGCTACTCCAATCGATACAATGATCCAAGACAATTCCACAGGATTCATAATCCAAAATTCTGTCCACCTGTAGAGATAGAACTATTGAACTCTGTTTGCAGATTGAAGCATATTTTTTCACTTTGTTTCTCTTACTTTTTTTTTGGCAGCACAGCTAATGTGGAAATATGTTGCACATGACTTCATATGTATGATGGGTATGATAGTGCTTGCCTTTTCCATGGGCAGGGGCTCAAGAGAGAGAATTTGGATTTCAAAACTTTAAAAAATATGGATGCTAAATAAATATACTTTAACAAAAAAAAAGAAAAAAGTGGTTAATTTATTAAATATGAAGTAGGCAATATCTAACATCACAGTTCTTAGACATAAATAAGCAACCTCAAAACCCCTCCCCTTCTCTGACAATCACCTATACCATATTCTATCATCTGAAGACTTGAACATCATTGTACTACCTTACTTCAGTATGTGATATCACCATAAAGAAATTTTACAAAAATAGATCTATATTCATTTATGCATTCACTCATTTACACCATAAATGTTTTTTTTCATACTTTCTAATCACCTGCTTTGTACACAACACTATTGTGGGCCCTATGGGTCACACAAATATGATTAAAACTCAATCCATGGCCTATACAAACTTGTAATCCTATAGGGAGGATGACATAGGTAACAAATAATACAAAGGAAAATGGAGTGTATGCCACCAGAATGTAGTGAGAATGGTGTGTAATAAAGATGGAAAAGAAGATCAGGGCCAGGTTGTGGAGAGCTTTACTGTCTCCTCCTAGAAGATGTGCTTCTTTAATGAGGTCTCAATTTTTTTTGCTTTCATTTTTGTTTTTGTTTTTGCAGGTATATCAGGCTATTGCCTGATAATTGAACTTGCAGATCATAAAAACCAGTAGATAAAATTCCTCTTTTATATAATTATATATAGGGGTGCACTGGAGCCAGCCCTAACCAATTTGGTAGAGCTGGTTGTTAAATTTTCAGTATGAGCATTTATTATCAATAAGTCAACATTTGTTAAGAACCTATAACGTACCAGGCACTGTGCTAAGTACTAGAAATCATATCAGAAACCAACGAATGCTACAAATCTGAGCTTGATTTATTATTTTGTTTATTGCCTAGACTTAAGAAAGTATTAATAAAACTGATTAAACTTAAAAGTATATGCATACTTTTTTTTTCAGGAGGGCTGTTAAATATTTACCCACACACCCTCTATCGCTCTATAAATATCTTGAGCTCAGCAGAATTTCAGTCGAAGGCTGGGGCAATGAAGTCATCACTAGACTGAAGTCATCACCAGACTGAAGTCTAATAATGATAGTAATAGCATATTTATATAGTATTTTAAGGTATGAGAAATACTTTACCTCCATTATCTCATTTGAACCTCACAAAACTGCTGAGAAAATATGAGATATATACAAAATACATTGAAGATAATCAGGGAGCGGGGTGCACCGGAAGGGTTTAGGTTCCAGTACTTAGGCAGAAGTTTATGAGGTAGGTGGCACAGTGACCAGAGTGCTGGGCTTGGAGGAAGGATGATCTGAGTTAAATTCTGCCTCAAACACGACCTGTGTGAATCTGAGCAAGCCACTTCACAACTTCGGGCCCATTTCCTCTTGTATAAAATGAATTCAACTTGATGGCCTCTGTAGTCCCTTTCAACCTAAAGCTATGTTCCTCTGATACTTCTCACAGTCTTTGAAACCTAGCTTTCCTCAGTAAATGAGTGCAGACAGGAAGAGTGGGAGAACGTGGGAAGGGTTCAGGAAGGAGACCAGTCCTTGGCTCATTCCTATTCCTTCACCTCCCACCATTCCTCTTTTTCTTCCTCCTACTCCTGTATTTCTAGCTTTTATTTTATTTTACTGGGTGTTTTTTTTTTTCAATCAACAAGAAGCAAGGTAGCACACAGTGTAAATTACTAGTTAGAGTTCACCACATTGCTTTAGTCATCTCCAATTCTTACTCTGAGCCAATTTTATTCTCCCAACCCAAACCAATTTTGTCCCATGTCTTCCACACACTTGAGGCAAATGCCACACCCCCAATCCACCCACTCCCCCAAACACGCGTCAGCAGAGCTTTCCCCTTCCTTGCATCTCTCTCTTGCTAGTTGTGAACAGAAGGGTTAGTGGGAGAGGCTCTGGCCAGCTTTGCCTAGACTCTCCAAGCCCACTTCTGGCCATGGCAGGCAATTAATCAATTGAGCAACTAACAGACATTTATTAAGAGCTTGCTATGTACCAGGCACTGTAGAAGGCAATGGAGATACAAAGACAAAACAAGACATTCTCTGCCCTCAAGATAATGAATTAGGTAGCAACAACTGACATTTATATAGCACTTTAAAGCCTTTCACTAAAATCATTTCACTCGAGTCTCAAAACTATCCCATAAGTTTGATTAGCTCCATTTTTTTTTTAAGATGAGGAGATTGGGGGTCCCAGAAGTTAGGTGATTTGCCCAAGGTCACAGATAAAATGGAATTTTTTAAATGGTTTAGCAAAATTAACCAGGGCATCAACCAAGTCTAATAGGATGTGCAGTGTCCCCCACTTACGACTGCCTTCTCCATAAATGTGTTCACATCATTCCTCTGCTCATAACATTTCACCTGTTCCCTATTGCCTACCAAGAAAAATTCACCCTACTCTGCCCAGAATGCAAAGCTTTCTACCCTTAACCCAGCCTGGGCAAAGGTGAGAAAATGAAAGGACAAAGAATGCAATAATGGCGAGAAGTACAGTTTGGCTGGAATTTAAGATAGGTGGAGGGGCTAAAAATGAAAATATAACTGCACTCCTTAGCAACCATCCTTCCACGATTTCCTACCTCTGTGCCTTTGCTCATTTTATTGCTCTTATTGCCCTCTCTGCCCTGAGGAGGAATGGGTTCAAATTTGGGCTCTGGCTCTTGCTAGCTTTGTGTCTCTGGGCAAGTTCTGTAATTCTTCTGAGCCTCAGTTTCCTCATACAAAATGAGAATAAGTACTTCTAGGACCTATTCATAAAGCCCAACTCAACTTAAACGCCACATCCTCCAGAAAGTCTACTTTGATCCTCCCTAAGACTTCACATAAAATGTTGCTTGTTTTTACATAGCTTGCTTTGTATTTGTTTGCATGTTGTTAATCCCCCTCCACTCCCAATTCCAGTATAAACACCTTGAGGGCAAAGGACAGTTTTTTGCTTTTTTTTTTTTTTGTACCCTCAATACTTAGCAAAGTATCTGGCACATAGTAAGTTCGTAACAAATGTTGAGTGGTTTATTGATGGATGTAGGGAGGGGCCATGTCTAATCGAAATAATGTATTTCACCTAACATCTAGTTCAGTGTTTTTCACACAGTAGGCAGTAGTTGTTAGATGTTAGTTAAGCTAAATTGTGTTAAATTGAAAAATAATATAAGACACTTCCTTAAAGACTTTGCTGGAATACAGATGCCCTGTCTATTAAACATATGAAAACATTGTGAAGTGAGTTTTGTATTATTTGCCCTTCAGTAATCCATGCTGACTCCTAGTGCTCTTTATGACCCTAACACCTTGCAAACCATATGCTTATCATCAAGAGTTTCTTTAGGAGTCAAGCTCATCCATCTATAGTTGCAGAACTTCCTCCTTCTCCTTTTTGAAACTTGGAACATTTGCCCATTTCTTAAGTGTCTCTTCCATTCCCTGGGGCTTCTCCTAAGTCACCACCAACAGCTCATCTCCAGGTTCTTTCAATATCTGAGCTTCTCTCAACCAAGGGAGCTTGGTTCTATCTATACCCGTATGATGGGAATCCATTTCCAGAATATAGATATACCTTTAGTACTTCCTTATATATCTTGGTCATCAATAACCATGTCCTTCTACCTTTTTCATTCTTAAATAGAATTTTTCCCAATATAGACAAAAATAAGATAAATTATTTTTCTTTTTCCCCATCATCTGTTAAAATTATGCCACCTGCCCAAAACATTTAGCCAAGACTTCCTTGTTCTTTGCACTCTGAATATAACTCAAAAAGTCCTTTTTATTGTCTTTGGCATGTTTTTAAGTCTCAATTCATTCTGAACTTTAGCCTTCCTGATGCTATTTTAAGAGGTCTGGGTATCTTTTTTATGTTCCTCCTTGGTTGTGCCCCAAGGAGGCATGGGTTCAAATTCTGTCTCTGGCATTTGCTAGTCCTATGTCTCTGGGCAAGTTCTGTAATTTCTCTGAGCCTCAGTTTTCTCATACAAAATGAGAATAACACTACTTGTAGGACTTAGGTCATAATGGAATAGAGGTGAGGAAAGCACATTACAAATCTTAGAGCATGATATAAACATGAACTAAAATCTTACTCTAATGCCTAGTTGTGGCATGGAGGCTCTTGAAATTTATGCCAAGAGAATCCAAGTTTTGGTAGGTCCAAATATCTCCAGGTCTAGCAATAAGTAATATTCCGCTGCCACTCAATCAGTAGCAATCTAAATGCTTGCTATGTGCCAGGCACTGTGCACTGGGGATAGAAAAAGAGACAAAGATAGTCGCTGTTCTTAAGGAGTTCACAGTTAATGGGGGTGACAACAAACAAACATACAGAGCAAGTTATACATAGGATAAATAGGAAATAATTAAAAGAAGGGAGGCCCTGGAATGAAGAGGGGTTGGAAAAGGCTTCCAGTAGAAGGTGGGATTTTAGTAGGGACTTAAAGGAAGCCAGGGAGATCAGTAGTCAGAGCAGAGGAAGGAGAGTGTTCCAGGCATGGGGGACAGCTGGAGAAAATGCCCAAAGCCAAGAGAGGGAATGTCTTGTCCAGGAGGCCGATCAACGAGTCCATGTTGGGGAGGAAGGTGTAAGAAGACTTGAAAGGCATGTGTGGGGAAGAGAGGGAGTTGTAGGGCTACGTTATGGAGGGCTTTGAAAGATCACCCTCATTGTGCTCAGAGAGGTTCATCACAAGAATGGCCAAAAGTGGTCAACAGCTTGTTGTGTTGCAGAGGGATTCTTTTATTTCGGGACAGATTGGGTTAAATGGCCTCTAAGGTTCCACCTAACTCTGAGATATTGTGATTTTTGTGGAATTTTGAAATGAAATGTTAAGCCATAGAGATTTTATAGCCATAAAAGGGTTGTGATCTGTATTTGTGGAAGGAATATTCACCCAGACAAAATTACAATTCTTTAAAGAATTGTTATTGTTATATCCTTTTGAATTCTGAGCCACAGCCAGAGTTCTCTGTGCAATAATAATTCATTTAAATGTTTCCACCCTTTCTTCTTTATCAGATCATCTGAAATTCTATTGTCTTGGACAAATGAAATGAACAAATAGTTCTCAGAAGAATTGCAAACTATTAGTAATTATATGATAACTTACTCCAAATCATTCATTATTTAAAAAAATGTGAATCAAAATAACCCTGAGGTTTCATTTCACATTCAACACATTGGGTAAGAGGACAAAAGAGGAGAGTGGTCAATGTTGGAAAGGATATGCAAAGATAAGTACACTGATACATTGTTGATGGAGCTGTGAATTGGTCTAAACATTCTGGAAAACAATTTGGAATTATGCAAATAAAGTGACTAAAATATCTATACCCTTTGGATCAGGGATCCTACTGCTAAGTATATATACCAAGGAGGTCAAAGACAGAAAGAAAGGTCCTATGTACACCAAATCTGTTTACTTCACTCTGTATCATTTGACATGTCTTCCCTTTCTCCTCTGAATTCTTTATCTTCTATAGCACGGTAATATTCTATCACATTCAAATGCCACAATTTGTTTAGTCATTTCCCAATTGATAGACATCTACTTTGTTTCCGATTCTTTGCTACAACAAAAACCAACCAACCAAATTAAAGAGCTGCTTTGAGAATGGAAAGAACATTAAAACAAAAAAGAACAATGTATAGTATTGAGAAAATGCATCTCTCTCCCTTCTTTACAGAGGTGGGAAACTGGAGGTAAAACACTGTATATACTGTCAGATAGTTGATATTTTGGTTGGTTTTGGTTTTTTTTTCCCTTTTCTTTTCTTACTTTTGTTACTTGGGACAACTGTGTAGGAACATATTAACAAAAATAAGACTAAAAACTATAGTTATAGAGTATTAGAGGTCATCATTTTACAGATGAGTAAATTAAGTCCCAGAGAATTGGTGTGAGTTACCTGGGCTCATACAGCTAATAAATAACAGAGTCAGTGCTCAAATCTAGGTCCCCTGGCTCCAACTGCACCTTCCACCAAAGTATTCTTTGCCCTTAAGAGTCTGCCATCTCTCCTAAGCCATTTTCCCCTTTAAAACTTGAGAACATAGAACAGTAATTTTTCAAATTTTGTTGGAAATTTGTTTTCCTAAAGTCTGATGCATTTATTTGATGATTCCCCCCTCCCCCGTTGGTTCACAAAATATCAGTTTAGGTGGTAACTTTCTCCCAAATCTTCCATTGATTTCATTTTTACCAACCAGTTCCTTTTTGCTCATCAGAATTAGGCCCATAATAGCAGTTCTCTCTGACTGCTTATTCTCATTTCTGAGACTTGAGATTGTCAGTATGGCAAGGTCAGGAATGTAACACATGCTTTACTTTTTGTGGAATGAAACTCTCAGCAAGCATCCAAATAGTTGGAGCTATTTCATCTTCCTCTAGACATGTAGCTCAGTGCTGGGAGGTGCAAAGACATACAATGCAATCCAATCAGGAATTTATTAAGTGTCTAATACATGTAAAGCTTTGTGCAATGCAAGGCTTTGTGCTATGCTTTTCACTGAGGATACCCATACAGAAGACCAGAACAATCCCAGACCTCAGGGAGTTTATATTTTACTTTCTAAGATAATAATAGCTCCTACCTTCTTAGAGCTTAAAATATCATTGAGATATGTAACATGTACATAAATAGCCATAGTATCCAATAGAACATACAAAACATACAAAAGGCTATAGAAGTCTAAAACAGTAAAGAAAATCTCCAACTTGGGGGCAGGAAAGACTACATGGAAAATATGGATTTGATTGCCATAGGGGCCATTTCTTTTGGTAGTGGTAGAAATGAGAATAATGTGAGAGGCACATAGATGGGGAAGACTTTGCATCAAAAGCATGGAATTTATTTTCTTTATTCCTAAGCCATGGTTGCTGGCCAGAGAAGGAAATAGCCCTGGGCCAAACCTCCATACCATGACTCACTAACCCACCGTTTTCCTCCTGCTGGGAGGAAGTCATCTTGGAAGTTCTAAGTGGATAGCCTCATGGTTTCCAATGGGCAAATTTCTTTCTACAACGGCATTGGAGCTACTGGCCAAGCTTGAGGGCATCAAAATCAATCATGTGCACCAGCTATACATTGACTGGAGTGATACGTTCAATGATTTTATACATAAAATCAACTTTGGAACATTGCTTGCTTTTCCAAGCTCAGTCTAACTTTGTTGTTGTTCAGTCATTTCAGTCATATGTGACCCCATTTGGGGTTTTCTTGGCAAAAATACTGGAATGGTTTGCCATTTTCTCCTCCAGCTCACTTTACAGGTGAGGAAAATGAGGCAAACAGGATTAAATGACTTGCCCCAGGTCACACCATTAGTAAATGTCTAAGGCAGGATTTGAACTCAGGTGTTCTCGACTCTAGGCCTGGCGCTCTATCCACTATGCCATCTAACTACCCTAGTCTAACTTACTCTCTTATTACTCAGGCTCAGATCTCATCACTGCTGTCCTACCACAAAAAGACTTGAAGTTCAGGTCTGATTTCTCTTCCTATGGGATTGTCATCATTTTCTGGTCAATCAGTCAGTAACATTTATTAAGTATCTGCTATGTTCCACCCACTTTGATAAGTACTGGGAATACAAAGGAAAGCAAAGGACAGTCTGTTCACAAGGATTTCACAGTCTAGTAAGACAATACCAACTTTCTCTAAAAGGACCCTTAGAAAATCTTAAAACTACTGATACCGTTGGATTGCTTTTAGAGTGAAACAAATTTCATAGATTTTTAGAGCTAGAAAGGACCTTAGGGTCCTTCAAGTCTAACTCCATCATCTTTAAGATGGGGAAGCCAACGGCCAGAAAGAAGTGGCTTACCCAAAGTCACTCACAGCTTATAAGTGGCGAAGCCAGGACTTAAATCCAATTTTCCTTACTAATGGTCTGATGATTTTTCCATTATTAAGGGCTATCATATAAAAGAAAGATTAAACTAGTTCTACTCCAGCCCAGGGAAGAAAAATTGTACTAATGGGTAGACATTACAATTTGAGCTGCCAAATAAAATTAATTGTCTCATGTGATAGTGGTGAGTTAGCTCCTTGAAGTCTTCAGGCAAAGGCTGGTTGGGGCTATATTAGAGGATTTCTAAGGAACTTCTAAATTTGCACCTCTATTATTTTTGTTTTAACATTTAAAACCAATTATATCTCTTCATATATACAGTCACACTGGGGGAGAGAATTAATGGAAAGGATTCCGTATACTGGAGACAATGTAAGTCACATCTAAGAAGACAAGTCATATGTCTCTGCTGTTTGCAAATGGAATTTCCTTCTCTGTTATGACACTCCGGGGAGCTGTGTCAAACCAGATGACATCTGGTTAGGGATGCCATCAGGAAGCTAGGGTGAGTTGTATAGGTACAAGAACCAAATTCTTTGACCTCTTAGCACCTCTAGACCAGGGGTTTTTCAATGAATATTTTACAATTTGCTGAATCTGCATACAGTTCACCTATATCTATATTAAAGTTAATATTACTATTCACTTTTTAACCAAACCTATGATTTCATTGGCATAGTAGATATCTTGTGTAGAATTTTTGTGCTTTAGAATCAAAGGTGTCAAACATGGGGGCTGTGTTTCTATTTGAGCTTGATATCATTGCTTTATATGACAAACATATGTTACTATGGTTAACACTTTCTACCTTGGTAGGACATGATCTTCATATTACAATGAGATGACTTTAGTGAAAAATAGTTAATGCACAGGTAGAATCCTCTTCTTAAGAGTCAAAATCTTATTCCATTAAAACAATCATCAAATTTACTGGCCATTCAATCACTGTACTAAATCTATCACTTTGGCAACCATTTATATGGATGTTCTTGAAAGTCACAAGATCCCAGAATTTGAGAGCTGGAAGACCTCAGCAGCTATCTAGTAGAAAAATACTCAAAACAAATGCTATTATAAACAAACATAAAGTTGGGTCTTTAAAAGTGAGGTTGGGCAACACTTTTCTTGTTCAAATCTAATCATTATTTTGCTCACCTTCCTGTGGATACAAAATCACCCATTTCAAGATGATGCAGAATTTAGAGATATCACCTAACCTTTTCATTTTGCAGATGAGTAAACCAAGGCCAAACAAACTTTAGTGACCTTATCAAGGTCATACAAATACTAAATACTGAGCTAGGACTTATACCTTCTGATTCTATGCCTGGTATTCTTTCTATTATACTACCCTGTTCATCAAAGTACCTCCTGAATATATTGTGCCCACAAAAAAGGAGGCAACATGGCACCTTGGAAAGAATGTTGACTCTGGAGTCAGTCAACATATATTTATTAAGCACTTACAATGTGCGAAGCGCTGGTCAGATGACCTGATGCAAATCCTCCCTTTGTTGCGTAATTGCTGTGTGACCTTTGAAGATTCATTTATCTTCTCTGGACTTCAGTTTTCTTCTCTGTAAAAACAGGGGATTAGAGTGGATGTTCTCTGAAATCCCCTTCAATTCTAGAACTACGATGCACTGAGCAATGTCCAAAGATTTAGGCAACTCATAAATAGTTGCCTTCAAATATGTAAAGGGCTGCAACATGGGAAAAGGTTTATTCTTAGACTTGCCCTTATTGGCTCTAGAGGACAGAAGTAGGAGCAACGGGTAGAAGTTACAGGGAAACACAATTCAGTTCAATATAGGGGAAAACATAAAAACAATTTGAATGATCCAAAAGTTGAAAAAATTGCCTCAGAAGTTTGTGAGGTGCCCAGTTCTAGTGATCTGAAGCAGAGATTGGAGGACCATTAGTTGGGTCTAATAGCATCTACCTCCCAGGACTGTTGTGATGATATTTGTGAAACACTTAGCACAGACCTGGCACATAATAGACACAGTAAAGTATAGATTCTTGTTCAAATGAAGATTGCATGAGATGATCTTGGAGTTTCCTTCCAACTCTGGGGTTCTGTGACCCTGTAATTTTTGTAACCAGCTCAGAGTAATACATCACAACTCTCAGTTCCCCCATTCTGTTCACTGCATACAGCCTGAGTATAGCATGAGTCTTCTCTCCTCTTCTTTTTTTCTCTTCTCTGTCCTTCAGCACTTCCTCCTTTGGTTTCAAGTTTCCTCACCATACTAGTTACTCTCTCCTTGGACATGCTCTGGTTTGCCAATATCTCACCTAGAATGGGGCACTCTGGAGGGGTTTCAGGCATGAAAGTGAGACCTTGAGTCAAATTCTCTTCTTCCAGGAACTTGTCAGATCAAACTGCCTCTGATGAATAAGGAATCCTTTCTCAAATTCTTAGAATTCCATCCTAAGCTCACTTCCCACTCTCACTATATTTTCCAACTTTTTACATTGAATTAGGCCTTTGTGTCCATGGTATAGAGTAATATTTATAAAACATTAACATCCTGGCAGTCAGACTGCACTTGAAATATAGGCGGTATGATTCTTTTTAGCAAGTTTTCATTAAACACATACATGAATGAACGAATGCATGAATGATATCTCACTGCCTGACTCAAAGACCTGGAGAATTCCATGAAGTCACATTACAATTCATATTCCAAGAATATGGAGTCATGCTCTTCATAAGAATATGGGTGGGGCCATCCTTTAGCATGTTGCAAAAACAAGAGACCGTGTCCAAACATTTCCAAACTAGAGTGTGTCATGAATGCTAATTCTCACATGTAACTGGACAGGAGCAGTCATCCTCAAAGGCCAATATCAGAGGTTTCTATTGCTATGCTATCTCTTTGTGGCACCTTTGTAAATCTTTACACATAGAATCATGCAATTATTTAATATTGATTGACTAAACTTAGGGTTTTGTTATTACATATACTATTACCATTATCCTCCCGGTCACCTAGGTTTGCAACCTTGGTGTCATCCTCATTTGCACTAACTCCACCTAAACAATCAATTGTCAAATCTTGTTTCTACCTTCCCAATGTTTCTTACATTAGTGTTTTCTCCATATACACAGCTATCATCATAGTTGATGCCCGCACCACCTCTCATTGGACTATTAGAATAGGCTTCTAATGCTATTTAGAATAGCCTCCCTGCCTCCCCTCCTCCCTCACTTCAATCCATCCTCCACAAGGCTGCCAAAGTGATCTTCCTAAAACATGGATCTGGCCATGTCTCTCCACTACCCGATGAACTCCAGTAGCTCCCTATAACCTAGAAGATCAGAAAAAGCTCCTCTGTTTAACATTTAAAGTTCTTGACAACCTGCCCCCTTTCTACCTTTCCAGACATTTTATGCATTGCTCCCTTACACATATTCTAGACAGCTTATTGTTTCTCACAATCTCCCAGTGCCTGTAACTCCCTCCCTCTTCTCTTCTACTTCTCCCTTTCCTCAAAAATCAGCTCAAATGCCACCTAGTCAGGAGACCTTCTCTGATCCCTTCCCCCAAACCAATCATGTCTTCCCCTCTAAGACCACTTTCCTTGTATTCTATATGCATTTTTGTATATATGATTTATATACTTGTTTTCTCCTCCATTAGAATATAAGGTCTTTGAGGACAGACTTTTTATTTTTCTTTGTATCATTAGAATTCAGCATAGTGCCTAGTACATAGTAAATGCTTGATAAATGCTTATTGCTTGAGTGTTTAATTGACTATCAACAAGTCAGCTAAGTCCATCCTGCTATATCTGGGCCAGTAGTCCATTCCACACCC
>NW_020946937.1:0-6569 GCF_900497805.2 Vombatus ursinus | reverse complement strand
AAAAAAAAAAAGAAAAGAAACATTAAAGAACTATTATCCTCATTTTACAAGTGTAGAAACTAAGGTTCAGAGAATAATAACAACAAAAACTCATTTTTCTATAGAACTGTAAGTATACAAATCACTTTCTTCACAGCATCCCTGTGAGGTAAGTAGAGCAAGGATTATTGTCCCCATTTCACAAATTAATAAACTGAGTCTCAGAGAAATAAAGTGACTTGTCTCATGTCACAGAGTTGGAACCCAAAGATTTACATTACTAATGGTGGCATTTTAAGCAGAGTAGAAGGCAGAGGGTGAAGAAGGAACCTTGTCTGGGCCTCTCAGTCATAGCATATGGTGGGAGAAGGTGTGGTTCTTTGTTCCCCCTATGGAGAGGGCAAAACCCTGGTCTTACCTCACTGGAGAAGGACTTTCCATCCACTGTGTGTTCTGAACCTAAGCTGTGTTTTTTCCCCCAGTGAAAATGGAACTGCTTCAGCCGGTAGGGTCCATCCAAAGGGCCCCCATGCACCACTATGGAGAGAGGCAGAGGGAAATCAAGAACTCTCAGATCTTCATTTCCCTTAAGGAAGTAACAGTATAAGCAAGATGGCACTTTACTATTCAGAAGGCCCTTTCATACACAGATTCTAATCTTAACACTAGAAAGACATTTACCAGATAAAGATAATAATTAGTATTTGTATGGTGCTTGAAGGGTAGCCCAGGGAGAAGGGGAGCCGGTAAAGGTGGACTGGGATACCTCCCAAGGGAGTAGAGTGAATGTCCAGTTTAAAGGAGGTGCCCCAACCTCCCCTCCCCCAATCACAGCAGATTAGCCAAGAAACTAATGATTAGCCTAAGGGGCTCCTTTCAGTTACTTCTTTGGGCTACAAAGCTCACAAAGTTGAGGAAACTGAGGCTCAGAGGTCAAGTGATTTGCCCCTGGGTAACATACCCAGCTTTCAGATTCTGAGATAAGCCAATACACTATAAAGCCTACAGTAGATTTAGCCCTCGAAGGGAACTTGAGGACAATCTAGTCTAAGGCCTTTATTTTATAAAAGGAAATTGAGGATCGGAGAGGGGAAAAAAACTTGGTCAAGCTTACAAGTGGTTCAGAAGAGCCCAACATCCTCTAAAGACAAATACAGTTTCTCTTCCTCTACCACATGCTGTCTCCTCTCAAAAGTCTCCCTGGGAGATGGTACCATGGCCAGCAGCAGCCTATGCCAGGCCCAGAGATAAATCACAAGGAGGAAAGGAACAGGGACAAATTTTTTATTTAGAAAATACACACTGCCCTAATTCTGGTTGGCTCTGGAGCCAGCCAGAGTTGGAAATCCCAGGGTGAAGAAGGGGGCTCTGTCCCCAGTCAGGTCCTCCCTCTCAACCCACTAAGCACATTCCTCTGAATGAGCCAGACAACTAGAAGGGAGGTTAACCTTTGCAGCCTCTAGTAAGAGCCAGGAGGTGTCCTTTGGGTTCCAGACAGGAGGTAGATTACCGGAGGGGCTCACTAGTCTAGAACTTCATTCTGCTACTTTGGATTCAAAGCTCTCTTCCTCTTTTCTACATCTGAGACAACACACATCACCCCACTCCTCCCTGCCCTCTCCCATAACAAGCTGTCCCACTTTCCAGTTTCTCTCCCTTCCAACTCTGACTGTGCCAGTCCTTATAATATTGAGGCATGTTCCTTTGGCTTGGAACCCCCACTTTCCTCCTTCACTCATGCTCAAGAGGCTCCAGGGGGTAAGACACTAGATCTGTAGGTCCTTTGGGTCTTTTATTCTAAGGAGGGCCTAGAACTGTGGGGGAGGGAGGGATGGCAAGGACAGAATTAGGGATGGCAAGGGCAGGGAGAACTGGGGATAGCAAAGGAAATCCCTAACTATCAGACAGTGGAGCTATATTTGAAGCAAGAGACTTTGGCTTTCTCTGTTCACAGACCAATTAAGGTAGGATGGCAAGGTTGAATTGTATTGTTCTGTTGTCTTTGTTCTGATAGTGCTATAACAGCTAGCATTCATTTAGCCACTTTAAATATATTATCTCATTTGAGCCTCACAACAATCCTGGGAGACATGTGATGCCATTATCCCATTTTAAAGATGAGGAAACTGAAGCAGAGATTAAATGATTTGCCCAGGGTCACACAGCTAATAAATGACTAAGGCAGAATTTGAACTCAGGTCTTTATGACTCCAAGTCCAGCTCTCTATTCACTACCCAGCTGCCTACCTATATTGTGTTGTGGTGTGGTTATCTGGTCACATTTCTATGTTGTTGTACTGTTGTGTTGGTGTGTTCTCATTGCTGTGTTGTTCCTAAGTTGCAGCCACACAGCAATGAGAACACAATAGCATGGGTGCTGTGCGACTGCAACTTAGGAACAACACAGCAATGAGAACACACCAACACAACAGTACAACAACATAGAAATGTGACCAGATAACCACACCACAACACAATATAGGTAGGCAGCTGGGTAGTGAATAGAGAGCTGGACTTGGAGTCATAAAGACCTGAGTTCAAATTCTGCCTTAGTCATTTATTAGCTGTGTGACCCTGGGCAAATCATTTAATCTCTGCTTCAGTTTCCTCATCTTTAAAATGGGATAATGGCATCACATGTCTCCCAGGATTGTTGTGAGGCTCAAATGAGATAATATATTTAAAGTGGCTAAATGAATGCTAGCTGTTATAGCACTATCAGAACAAAGACAACAGAACAATACAATTCAACCTTGCCATCCTACCTTAATTGGTCTGTGAACAGAGAAAGCCAAAGTCTCTTGCTTCAAATATAGCTCCACTGTCTGATAGTTAGGGATTTCCTTTGCTATCCCCAGTTCTCCCTGCCCTTGCCATCCCTAATTCTGTCCTTGCCATCCCTCCCTCCCCCACAGTTCTAGGCCCTCCTTAGAATAAAAGACCCAAAGGACCTACAGATCTAGTGTCTTACCCCCTGGAGCCTCTTGAGCATGAGTGAAGGAGGAAAGTGGGGGTTCCAAGCCAAAGGAACATGCCTCAATATTATAAGGACTGGCACAGTCAGAGTTGGAAGGGAGAGAAACTGGAAAGTGGGACAGCTTGTTATGGGAGAGGGCAGGGAGGAGTGGGGTGATGTGTGTTGTCTCAGATGTAGAAAAGAGGAAGAGAGCTTTGAATCCAAAGTAGCAGAATGAAGTTCTAGACTAGTGAGCCCCTCCGGTAATCTACCTCCTGTCTGGAACCCAAAGGACACCTCCTGGCTCTTACTAGAGGCTGCAAAGGTTAACCTCCCTTCTAGTTGTCTGGCTCATTCAGAGGAATGTGCTTAGTGGGTTGAGAGGGAGGACCTGACTGGGGACAGAGCCCCCTTCTTCACCCTGGGATTTCCAACTCTGGCTGGCTCCAGAGCCAACCAGAATTAGGGCAGTGTGTATTTTCTAAATAAAAAATTTGTCCCTGTTCCTTTCCTCCTTGTGATTTATCTCTGGGCCTGGCATAGGCTGCTGCTGGCCATGGTACCATCTCCCAGGGAGACTTTTGAGAGGAGACAGCATGTGGTAGAGGAAGAGAAACTGTATTTGTCTTTAGAGGATGTTGGGCTCTTCTGAACCACTTGTAAGCTTGACCAAGTTTTTTTCCCCTCTCCGATCCTCAATTTCCTTTTATAAAATAAAGGCCTTAGACTAGATTGTCCTCAAGTTCCCTTCGAGGGCTAAATCTACTGTAGGCTTTATAGTGTATTGGCTTATCTCAGAATCTGAAAGCTGGGTATGTTACCCAGGGGCAAATCACTTGACCTCTGAGCCTCAGTTTCCTCAACTTTGTGAGCTTTGTAGCCCAAAGAAGTAACTGAAAGGAGCCCCTTAGGCTAATCATTAGTTTCTTGGCTAATCTGCTGTGATTGGGGGAGGGGAGGTTGGGGCACCTCCTTTAAACTGGACATTCACTCTACTCCCTTGGGAGGTATCCCAGTCCACCTTTACCGGCTCCCCTTCTCCCTGGGCTACCCTTCAAGCACCATACAAATACTAATTATTATCTTTATCTGGTAAATGTCTTTCTAGTGTTAAGATTAGAATCTGTGTATGAAAGGGCCTTCTGAATAGTAAAGTGCCATCTTGCTTATACTGTTACTTCCTTAAGGGAAATGAAGATCTGAGAGTTCTTGATTTCCCTCTGCCTCTCTCCATAGTGGTGCATGGGGGCCCTTTGGATGGACCCTACCGGCTGAAGCAGTTCCATTTTCACTGGGGGAAAAAACACAGCTTAGGTTCAGAACACACAGTGGATGGAAAGTCCTTCTCCAGTGAGGTAAGACCAGGGTTTTGCCCTCTCCATAGGGGGAACAAAGAACCACACCTTCTCCCACCATATGCTATGACTGAGAGGCCCAGACAAGGTTCCTTCTTCACCCTCTGCCTTCTACTCTGCTTAAAATGCCACCATTAGTAATGTAAATCTTTGGGTTCCAACTCTGTGACATGAGACAAGTCACTTTATTTCTCTGAGACTCAGTTTATTAATTTGTGAAATGGGGACAATAATCCTTGCTCTACTTACCTCACAGGGATGCTGTGAAGAAAGTGATTTGTATACTTACAGTTCTATAGAAAAATGAGTTTTTGTTGTTATTATTCTCTGAACCTTAGTTTCTACACTTGTAAAATGAGGATAATAGTTCTTTAATGTTTCTTTTCTTTTTTTTTTTAAGGCAATTGGGGTTAAGTGACTTACCCAGGGTCACACAGCTAGTGTCTAGTCTGAGGCTGGATTTGAACTCAGGTCCTCCTGACTTCAAGGCCAGTGCTCTATCCACTGCACCACCTAGCTGCCCCCGATAATGATTCTTGAACTACCTATCTCTTAAGGGGCAGTGAGGTGGCATAGAGGATAGAGTGCCTGGCCTTGAATCAGGAAAACCTTGATTCAAATACAGTTTCAGACACTTATTAGCTATGTGACCCTGGGTAAGTCACTTAACCCCAATTGCCTTAAAAAAAAAAAGAAAAGAAACATTAAAGAACTATTATCCTCATTTTACAAGTGTAGAAACTAAGGTTCAGAGAATAATAACAACAAAAACTCATTTTTCTATAGAACTGTAAGTATACAAATCACTTTCTTCACAGCATCCCTGTGAGGTAAGTAGAGCAAGGATTATTGTCCCCATTTCACAAATTAATAAACTGAGTCTCAGAGAAATAAAGTGACTTGTCTCATGTCACAGAGTTGGAACCCAAAGATTTACATTACTAATGGTGGCATTTTAAGCAGAGTAGAAGGCAGAGGGTGAAGAAGGAACCTTGTCTGGGCCTCTCAGTCATAGCATATGGTGGGAGAAGGTGTGGTTCTTTGTTCCCCCTATGGAGAGGGCAAAACCCTGGTCTTACCTCACTGGAGAAGGACTTTCCATCCACTGTGTGTTCTGAACCTAAGCTGTGTTTTTTCCCCCAGTGAAAATGGAACTGCTTCAGCCGGTAGGGTCCATCCAAAGGGCCCCCATGCACCACTATGGAGAGAGGCAGAGGGAAATCAAGAACTCTCAGATCTTCATTTCCCTTAAGGAAGTAACAGTATAAGCAAGATGGCACTTTACTATTCAGAAGGCCCTTTCATACACAGATTCTAATCTTAACACTAGAAAGACATTTACCAGATAAAGATAATAATTAGTATTTGTATGGTGCTTGAAGGGTAGCCCAGGGAGAAGGGGAGCCGGTAAAGGTGGACTGGGATACCTCCCAAGGGAGTAGAGTGAATGTCCAGTTTAAAGGAGGTGCCCCAACCTCCCCTCCCCCAATCACAGCAGATTAGCCAAGAAACTAATGATTAGCCTAAGGGGCTCCTTTCAGTTACTTCTTTGGGCTACAAAGCTCACAAAGTTGAGGAAACTGAGGCTCAGAGGTCAAGTGATTTGCCCCTGGGTAACATACCCAGCTTTCAGATTCTGAGATAAGCCAATACACTATAAAGCCTACAGTAGATTTAGCCCTCGAAGGGAACTTGAGGACAATCTAGTCTAAGGCCTTTATTTTATAAAAGGAAATTGAGGATCGGAGAGGGGAAAAAAACTTGGTCAAGCTTACAAGTGGTTCAGAAGAGCCCAACATCCTCTAAAGACAAATACAGTTTCTCTTCCTCTACCACATGCTGTCTCCTCTCAAAAGTCTCCCTGGGAGATGGTACCATGGCCAGCAGCAGCCTATGCCAGGCCCAGAGATAAATCACAAGGAGGAAAGGAACAGGGACAAATTTTTTATTTAGAAAATACACACTGCCCTAATTCTGGTTGGCTCTGGAGCCAGCCAGAGTTGGAAATCCCAGGGTGAAGAAGGGGGCTCTGTCCCCAGTCAGGTCCTCCCTCTCAACCCACTAAGCACATTCCTCTGAATGAGCCAGACAACTAGAAGGGAGGTTAACCTTTGCAGCCTCTAGTAAGAGCCAGGAGGTGTCCTTTGGGTTCCAGACAGGAGGTAGATTACCGGAGGGGCTCACTAGTCTAGAACTTCATTCTGCTACTTTGGATTCAAAGCTCTCTTCCTCTTTTCTACATCTGAGACAACACACATCACCCCACTCCTCCCTGCCCT
>NW_020946936.1:0-12826 GCF_900497805.2 Vombatus ursinus | reverse complement strand
TGGTTGGCATAACAGAGGTCCTTGGTTAAGGATCTCTAAACAGTACATAGAGATGGTCCAGTTTCCTAACCGTGTAGAGATAGGTTCAAACAATGCAATAAAGTTTTTCATAAATTCATTATCATAATTACGTTAAGTCAGGTTACATCAAATACTTGGAGGGCTCGCAAGGGACTAGGTCTGAGAAGGGAAATTTACACGTCACCAAGGTAACCAAGAAAACTTAAACATAAACCATGCAAAGCAATACAATAATTATCACCAATGTTAACTGACATCGAGCCTCCTTGTATCCTAGTAACCCATTCTCAATATCCATTTAATCAGCACATTTTGAGTTCCAGATGTCTCATATAGTTATCTGGTCCCTAGATATCTTTTCTTGGACAATAGGCTTATTCTCAGGATAGCTCTGAAAGGGCTCTGCTTCTTTGGTTCCAAATCTGAAGGTTCCTAGATAATTCTACTAGTTACAAGACAATACAATTTAGTAAATTTGGTTCTCCAATCTTAAAACTTCAGAGAATTTCAGTCTATATACCATTTGCTGTTTCTATCCTTAGCCTGAATTTCCATGATAAATAAATTTGGAAGCTAATCATATACACATTATATATAACTCTTAGAGAAAACAATCTAATCCTATTGCTTTCTCACAATTTACTATTCCATTTATTTAGAAAACTTTTTACATCACATATTTGTCTTATAACTTTGTCTAATCATTAGAAGGATATCATCCCTACTTTATAATTTGACCACAAATACAGGTTAAAATTGTAAGATGTTTGTACTTGCATCCTATTATAGTAACTCAGAGATGTTCCAGCATCAATCTATTGTTTAACAGATTTAATGTTGTAATTACAAAACGTCTAGATTATAGAAATTTGCTATAAAAGGAAAAAGAGGAATACAGTTATAAATATGTCATGTATCTTAACAGAGGGAAAAAAACCTGCCTTATCTCTGTTTGATTCCAGGCATGAGTCATATCTGACAGCCAATCATGGGTGTTAAAAGCAAGGCTTAGAAATAATCAGGTGGGGAAATTTCCTTTTCAGAAAGGAAAAGTACAATGGGGACATAGAGTCAGAAGGCTGCTACCTACACTGTACCAAAGTCATCTCCAAGACTTTTCCCAGGTACAAACATTCACCTTTACCAGTTCCCAGATTGCAGCACATGCCATTTTCCACTATTGGCTTGATGACAATTCAGAAGACTATCCCTGTAATCAAAACTCAAACAATAGTAAATTACAGTGCCAGGAATTTTTACCTTAAATAGCAAAATTTCATTAAACACAACTTAGGGCTTCAATAGCTTTCCTAATGTTTCCCTAACAGTTAACATTTCATTTATCCTTTACTTATAAGTCAAAACTACCCATATTCCGGGGTTTCAGACATACAGCAAATACCTGATAGTTGACTCATCATAAATATGTTGAAGCTACATCTTTAAACCACCATATACACTTTCATAGTAGCCAAGAATTTCAAATGAAAATTTGCTATTATGTATTACTATGATCTGCTTCATAACAAAACACACTTTATCAAATATTTAACAATTTTCAAATATCTATTTTTATTGCATCCTTTTAAAAGCCCAATTTATGTGTAATATCATCCAGATTAAAAAGTTGTTTTGTCTAACAGTATTTCTATTACAATGGTCTTGCAAATTTTACAATATAAGAGAATTTAGAAATACAATAACACAAACAACATCATGTAACTTCAGATGACATCAATTGCATTTCCAATTATCCCTTATAAAAATCACTGATCTTGCTAACTTTGACATTTTAAACTTATTTTAGGGTTATCAGGCATGGAAAAATTGCACTCAGTTAAAGAAAGAATAATAATAATATAGTGCTTAGCATATGCTGGTCACTGTGTTACAATCATTATATCCTTTGATCTCACAACAACCCTGGGAGGTAGGTACCATTACTATTTTTCTCTTTACAGATCAGGAAACTGATGCAAACAGAGATAAGATAACTTGCCTAAGATTACACAGCTAATACATTTCTGCAACTGGAACATAATTCAAGTTTCCCTACATTTTTCCAACATTTTTTTCAACACCTTTATTTGGGAATCTGATCTGAGATGAGAGGGGTTAACAGAGAGAGAGAGAGAGAGAGAGAGAGAGAGAGACAGAGGGTCTCTGAACGGAGATGGTCACAGGAGATCTTTGGTTTAAACAATCTTTTCTCTTTTCATGGTCAGAAATGCCAAGGAAGGGTTAACAAGAGGTTGCTATAAGGTGTAAACTGTTTACCTATTTTTTTTCTTTCTTCACTCTTGGATTACTTCCAAATTAGCTGCTTTCCTGTATTGACCTAGAACAATGAAGCTATTAATCTTACCATTTACTTTTAAAACTTTTAGAATTTAATCCTTATTTTTCCTTTAAACAAATTTTATAGGATGATATCCCAAAACTTACTTCAGAAGGGAGTGAGTTCCTGGAATTACCCAAAGTCTCAGGAGTTCTCTTTTGCTATCTTAAAATGATTAATTTTCAAACTCCTTAATCTGCTAAGATGTTTTTAGTAATTCCACAGGCTTTGATTATCTGACTTCACTTCTGTAATTCCAACATAGCCAAAGCAGAAATGACAGAAAAAAAAATATATTGCAGGTTTTTGTCCCCCTTATAACCTAATCTCCTGAAGAAAGCCTGAAGTGGGAGTTAGTCCTGCTTACTGGGACAATTGTGTCAAGTATGAAAGTTCATTAATCTTTCCCAGTGTTCTGAACTCACTGGCTACAGCCCTTAGAAGTTTTTTTTCTGGCTGGCTGCATTTTAAATCTTTCAAGGTAACAGAATCTACACAGACATTTTACATGACACAGACATTTTACATGACACAGACATTTTACATTTTACAAAGGTACACAGACAAAATGACAAGACAGATACAAACAGAACAAAGCAGTTAGTTACAGTTTATAGGCAGGCATGCATTTACCGGTCTAACAGAAGCACAGAGCTAACCAAACACTCTTAACTTGTGGGGTGGTAGGAGAGGGAGCGAAGTCAGAACAAAGCAGATAAGAGTCTCCTGGCCTGTGGAGGCCAGAGTCCAACAGAGTAGGCAGGAACAGTTAGTTAGGGGAACAGAGCACGCAGAAAGGATATTCCTACTAGAGAGACCTGAGATGAATTGGGTCACCAGAGAGCCTCCAAGTTTTCCTCACAAATAACGGTGAGCTTGACCAAGGTGGGAACTTGGAGGATTGGAGCAGGGACAAAGGCAGAGTATTCATTACACAAGGGGGACTTTGGACTCCAGAGAAATAAATCTGTGGTGGTGCCTAGTCTGTTCTGGCCTGGTTCCATGTCCAATCCCACCTCTAACACCAATTAATGTCAACTGATGTGAACCAGCCTTTAACCTGTGGGTGGCCAAGCCAAACAGAACAGGCCAGAGAAAGGAGAGGCAGGAATCAAACAGAAGTTTAACTTCAAAGTGAGGGAAATGGCTTGTAAGAAAGGACATATGTGCCGGAACCCGGCTCCTAGTGGGGGGGGGACCCACTTTAGTGTGGTCAAATCTTAATATTTATTCCAATGGCTGTGTTGTGAGCTGTAGCCCTAATCATAAAGGGTAAGAGCAACAATGTGACAAGTCTGATTCATAGCGGGGCTTCATGACCAGAACATGGATACAACAGGGACTTATCTGAGCTCAGAGAACACCTGGTGCTGGTCAAAGCAATGCAATAATTATATGAAACAATTCTGAGATTTTACTGTGGCTGAGATCATCCAGAGGGTGAGCACAAAGGATTGCTGTGAGGCCAAGCTTAGGGCACAGCTTGCTTGCTGGGCCTTAGCTCTGGAAAACAGGGTGTCTCCTAATATCTTGACATCAATTAGAACTATGCAACAAATGTAACAGTCTTTGCATAGAGAGCAAGAATGAACCTTCTGAAGCAGTGAGAAGGTGTGGCACAGTGGGATCAACATGGAATCTGGGGTCAGACCTCATAAATTCAAATCTCAAGTCTTCTACTTACCACCTTTGTGACTTTGTTACTTAATTAGCTGAGGTCTCCATGTACTCGTCTATAACTACAGGGGGGTGGATGAGATGAAACCTAAGGTACTTTTCTAGATCCCGTTGTAATCATTAGCTCTGGTTCTAAGGAACAATAATAATTACAATCAATAAACATTTATTTAGCATCTGCTATATGTCAGGCACTGTGTTACATGCTGGGGATATAAAAAGAGGCAAAAGAATAAGGATTCATAGATTTGAAGCCCACTATTGACAACAGGTGTGGGGAAAAGCCCAGTGGTAGTTGATGGCTCCTATGCAAATTATGAAAGTGTTTGTGTGTAGCTTTCTGGGATATGTACTCCACAGAGGAGAAAGATTCATCAGACTTAGTGACTACCACCCATAGTGTTGCTGCTGATTCCCCTGGAAATGAATGACGTGACCAGCAGAAACTTGAGATGTATCTCCAGTTACTTTGAAGTTCTAGGTGGGAAATTAAAGGTTTGGGGCATAGTAGTAGGTATTCTTGTTCAAACTGATGAATTTGGATAGGAAAAAGATAAGAAAAATGGATATCTGACTGTCTAGATGTGTTGAAGAATAGATTTTTGTTTTTACTGACCATGATTTATGATGGACACCTGGAAAAAAACACAGTGCCTCATATGACTACCTGAAAGAGCATGTTTGAGGGGCAGCTAGGTGGCGCAGTGGATAAAGCACTGGCCTTGAAGTCAGGAGGACCTGAGTTCAAATGCAGCCTCAGACCAAACACTTGACACATACTAGCTATGTGACCCTGGGCAAGTCACTTAATCCCAATTGCCTAAAAATAAAAACAAACCATGTTTGGCAGGATGTGTTTAAGTTAATCAATTAAGTTAGTGGCTAGAAATTGAATTTGAGAGGACTACCAAGATTTAACCCTGCCCATGTAAACCCAGAATCTGGTATACATAAAGCCATAAAAAATTACAGTATTGCCATCTTGAAGAACGCCCAGCCCTGAAGCCCTCATCTCTTGATTGGGAATTCCCTCTCTGGGTCCTGCATTTTAGGAAGGGTTTCAGATATGTTTCACTTAACTCATACATGGATTATCTCTCCAGATTTCTTATTCTTCTTATCCCTTGCCTAATTACATTTTCTGCCCTCCCTCCTCCCCAGCTCCTCCTTTTCATATATTGTCTTATCCCTTTAGAATGTAAGTTCCGTGAGGGCAGGGACTGACTTGCTGTATTCAGATCTCCGGCACTTAGCAAAGTGCCTGACATATAGTAAGTTCTTAATAAGTACTCTATGTATATATGCATACTTCTGTATATGTATGTATCTTTTTATCTATCTATTTACAGATTATAGGAATATGGGAATAAAAGGATATGCCTTATTCAAAAGAAACAGATCCAAGGGACATGGTGGGAAAGTAGCACTAAATATTGAGAGAAACAGTTATTTCTTTCATGTATTAATAACTAATTATTGAGTTAGGATGAAGGTTTTTCCCCATTTCTACTTCCTTATTCAGATATTAGCTCCTGTAGGTTACTCAGGCAGCCTTTGAAGTGCAGGGCTGATACTAAAAAGGAGAACTCACATCTATTCAAAAGGTAACGTTAGGCAAATTGATGGATTTCAGCCCATTGTGTTTTACTCAGATAGGCCAGGGAAAATGTGTATTCTTCCTTTAGTCAGATAAGTAATATGAATAGAGTTAAGTCTCTTTGACCAAGACTGAGACATCAGAGTCACATACTTCAGATCTTCATTAGAATAGGTCCACCTCTTATTATAATATTCATTCCCTCACTAATTGATAACCAGAGTTGATTTCTACCCACTCTTCCAAGGGCACATAGGTATTGAATGGGTTCCATGAAGGGTCTTTGGCATCCGAGAGTGCCACTAACCTCTTTTATTAATTATACACTAGCATAATTAATAAAATGATTAATTACCCAGAAATTATGTCTCAAACTTTTTGTTATATCACAATGTTAAGAAAAGCTATAACTGTGTGGAAATCATGAGTTTGAGTATAAGCATATTAGAAAGCATTTGGATGAAGATAAATGAAGAGACAAAAATGATGTTATTACACAGAAATAGAAGTATACTACAGATCGTTCATTTGGAGAATGTGGATTATCCCTCCCAATTACAGATTATTGCAATGGCATAGTGGAAAGATCATGGTCAAAACAGAGGACTTCAACTAGAACATCTGATACTTCCTTTATTTGCCTTATTTCATCTTTCAAAAGACATTGGGAGCAACCAGGGAAACTATTACTCTAGACTTAATGTTTACCATTAAGAAAGTTTTTGGTGACATATAATAGTGCCTTTCAATTTATTCATTCACTGAAAATTTATTAAGTGCCTGTCATATATGAGGGGGTAGCTAGTTGACACAGGGGTTGGAGTGCCAAGCTTGGTGTCAGGAAGATGAGTCTTCCTGAATTCAAATCTGGCTTCAGACATTTACTAGCTGTATGACCCTGGGCAAGTCACTTAACCCCGTGTGCCTCAGTTCCTAATCTGTAAAATGAGCTGGAGAAGGAAATGGCAAACTACTCTAGAACCTTTGCCAGGAAAACCCCAAAATGGAGTCACAAAGAGTCGTATAGGACTGAAGCGACTCAATAACAACAAATCACATATGAGGCACATAGTAGGTATTTCATTAAGTGCCCCCTGATGAATGCCTATTGGTTTATTGACTAATTGATCCACATCCCATTTTTAATTATTAATAACTTGTTTAAGTAGGGTAACCATATTTAATTATTTAATCATATGCAATATCATTTTTGTTTTTATTTTCTTCTAGGCTTGTACTAATTTTGTTCATGGTCTAATTGTACACAGACAGCTGATTCAGGGATGACTCCTGCATCAATAATAAATTAGTTCCTGTCTGTTAAAAAATATAATCAATTTCATTTTTGTGATATTATTCAGTGTTTGCCATGTCTAGTTTCTGCCAATTTTCTTCTGAAAAGAAAATTATTCATGATAATAGGCATGAGGCTTCTATGTAGTTTGTAAGTCTTTAGGTTTTTTTTTCTTATTCCTTTTTCCTGATCCATATATGATAAAATTGAACAGAGATAAATGTTTAACTTAAATGAATTGAATGACATAAATAAGGGTTGGAGGAGACCCAGATTGAGAGCCATTCATGGAAAAAAAAAAGTCCTGGAGTCTTTAGTTGTTGACAAGCTCAAAATGAAAAAAAAAAGTATCATAGAACAGCTAACATGTATTTATAGAAGTATAGAATTCAGATTAAAGGAGAAAATTGTTTCACTCTTCTCTCTGTGCAGATAGGATACCACTCGCAGAATTTTATTAATTTTGAGCACAGCCCTTTAGAAAGAATGTTGGCAAACGAAAGAAACTAAACAAATGCAAACAAGATGGTGGAAAATCTGGAAACCATGCTATATGTATTTTTTTTTAAAAGCAATTGGGGTTAAGTCACTTGCCCAGGGTCACACAGCTAGTAAGTGTCAAGTGTTTGGTCTGAGACTGGATTTGAACTCAGGTCCTCCTGACTTCAGGGTCAGTGTTCTATCCACTGCGCCACCTAGCTGCCCCTAAACCATACTATATGAAAGGGAAGACAGGACAGGGTATCTAGCATTCATATAACAATAAGATTTGCAAAACACTCTGCATGTTTTCTCATTTGACGTGATGGCTGTCTTCAAATATTTGAAGGAATGTTATGAAAAGATGGAATAGATGTGTTCTTTGTTGCTTTAGTGGGCAGAACTAGGGTCAATAACTAAAAATTATAGACTTAAAGATTTTGTCTCTTTGTGGGAGAATTTTTTAACTTTTAGAATTGTCTAATAATTAGAACATGCTGCTTCAAAAAGAGTAAGTGTTATTTTTCTGGAAATCTACAGTTGGCTGGCAGGTTGATGACAACTAAGGTAGTTTCTTAGATCTCTTCCAGTTCTGACATCTTATTTTATCATTCTTAATGAAAAATGTGAGAAAAAAATTGGGGGGTCTTGATGGTTTTCTCCAAGTACAGAAAATTTTGGACTTTAATAGCTGAATGTCCCAACATCCTCAAATGATATAACATTTACTCTATTGTAGATAGAAGAAAATTGTGTGCATCTTAGTATAGCTGGGAAATATGTAAAGGAGCAGTTGGGTATCATCTTATGTTAGATTTAAATCTCTTTGGAACAAAAATTGTTTGGTGGGTTGAATTAGGTATGCCTAGAGACATTTTATCACTTAATTGGTATCTAGATTTATGTTGTCACAATCTATACAATTTTTGCTTCCCTAAATATTTGTTAAAATCAAAAGAAATCTCCATGTTCACGGAATTTTTCCGCTTCAAATTTTATTTCTTTCTGAAGATAAGAGAGGCAGCGTGTTGTAGTGATCTCAGAACCCGGAAAATGTGGATTCAAATCCTGCCTCTGATACATACTGCCTTTGTGACCTTGGGTAAGTTACCTAGCATTTAGTCCTCTAGGCATATAATTACAGAGAAGATGCTGACTTCCTTATCTGTAAGTTCTCTATATCAATAAAATAACAGTTCCAGTCTTTATTCATATCTGAAAAGCAATTTTGCTGTCTTTTAGCATTTCCTTGGCAACAGCTAGCTAGCCACCTCAAACCAAAACAAACAAACAAACAAACAAACATGTATTTTATCTGGAAAAGCATATGAAGGTATAGTGATTCTTTCAACTAGTTAATTGGACTGTGGTGCTTTCAATTGCAAAGAGAAAGAGCAGGAATTGAGAGAGGACATACGTAGCTAGCTGTAAGGTTAGTGGTAATTATGCTATGAGGTTGGCATTTGCTTGCAAATATTGTGCTAGGAAATAGTTTTGTCTTCTATGAAAGATTGAAAGGAAAATATGGAGAGAGAATCAAATAATGACATAAAGTAATAGAGGCTATGCAGTGTAAATGACTAAGACGATAGAATGACAATATAGACACTTGGTTTTTAAGTTTGTTTGTTTTTTTTTAATCTGTTTTAAAAGAGAGAGAGATACCGCCTACCTACCCACCTCTCTTGTCTATTATGAAAATGGCAGCTCACAGCTGTAAGGAAACTGAAATATAGATGTATTTTTAAGTTGAAAATCAACTTGTCAGTATTGAAGACATCATTTGCTGGTATACATGCCTTGTTTTATGCAGCCATCTATTTCTTATGTACACATTCAGTCAGCAAGCATTTATTAAATACTTACTATACGCCAGGCACTATGCTATCATGGGGATGCAAAGAAAGACAAAAGCGCTTCCTGCTCTTAAAGAGCTTGCATTCTAAATGGGGGAGACAATGTGCAAATAACTGTGTACAAACAAGATAAATACCTATTGGTGTCAAATAGGTAGTTGTAGATAGGAGATTTGAGGTTAGGAGAGACATTGGGGCTGGATAAATAATAAATATTGGAGACAATCTCAGGGGAAGATTAAGATTCAGACTAAGACTAAGGAGGACTGAGGAGGGATTCTTGCATAAAGTGAGACTTTATTTATTTTTAGAGTCCTGCAAAACACACTCCTACATTAACCATCTTCCCCTCCCCCCCCCCCAAAAAACCAAGAAAAATAAAGGAAAAAGAAAAACATGCTTCAATCTGCATTCAGAGTCCATCAGTGCTCTCTCTGGAGGTGGATAGCATTTTATATCATGAGTCCTTTGGAATTGTGGTGGATCATTGTAATGATAAGAGTTGCTAAGTCTTTCAAAGTTGATTATCCTCACAGTGTTGCTGTTACTGTATGTAGATTGTTTCTCTGGTTCTGCTTGCTTCACTTGGCATCATTTCGTATAAGTCTTCCCAGGTTTTTCTAAAACCATTCCCAAAAGGTGAGGCTTTAGCTGAGACTTGAAGGAATCCAGGAGGCAGAGAAGAGGAGGGAAAGTATGCCAGGCATGGGGGACAGCAGTGAAAATGCCTGGAGTTAGGGAATAGAGTATCTTTTGCAAAAAACAAAGAGACCAATGTCACTAGGTCTCATGGAGGGAGTAAGGTATAAGAATATTGGCAGAGGCAGCTAGGCGGAGCTTTAGATAGAGCACTGGTCCTGGAGTCAGGAGAATTGAGTTCAAATCCAACCTTAGACACTTGTGTGACCCTGGGCAAATAATTTAATCCTGATTGCCTCAAAAAATAATATTGGTAAGATAAGAAGGTACCAGATTATGAAATACTTTAGAAGGGAAACAGAGGATTTTATATTTTATCCTAGAGATAATAAGGACTCACTGGAGTTTATTGAATAGAAAGGTGATATGATTAGACCTGTGCTTTAGCTTTTTGATAGCTGAGTAGGGGACAGACTTGGGGAGGGACTTGAAGAAGGTTGAACAATCTGAAAGCTATTGCAGTAGTCCAGGCATGAGGTTTTGAAGACCTGTACAAAGGTGGTGGCAGTATCAGAGGAGAGAAGGAATTATATACAAGAGATTTTATGATGGTAGAATCCATAATACTGGACAACAGATTGAAAATGGGGAGTGACAGACGGTGAGGTATTGAGGTCAACACCTAGGTTGTGAGCCTGGGTGACTGGGATAATGGTGGTGCCTTCAACAGTAATATAGAAGTTAGGAAGAGGGGAGGGCTTTAGGGGGAAGTTAATGAGTTCAATTTTGCAATAAGTTGAGTTTAAGATATCAGTGGAACATACAGCTCTCTTGATGTCCAGTAGGTAGCTGTAGATAGGAGATTTGAGGTCAGGAAAGAAATTGGGGCTGGATAAAGAATAAATAGATCAGAGAATTATTAGTATAGAAATTATAATTGACTCTATGGGATCTCATGAGATCACCAAGTAAAATAGAACACAGGGAGAAGACAGAGCCTCAAGGGACACCTGTGGTTAGTGGGCTTTCCTTAAAAGGGAAGTACTGAAAGGAATAAGCCAATAAAAAGAAGGGGGTATAGGGTAAAGAGTACTTCCACTGTGAAAAGTCCAGGGGAGAGGCAGGATAGAGAAAGTCCAGAGAATTGATAATGCAATCTAGAGAGGAATGAAGACATGACTGGTCAGGTTAGGAAGGACTCAGAAAAGGCCATAGATTTGTCAACTGAGCCATTATTGTTATCTTTAGAGAGAGCAGTTTCAGCAGAGTGATGAGATGGGAAGGCAGACTGCAGAGGACTCAGAAGTGAGTGAGGGGAAAGGATATTCAGGATACTGAATTTTAAAGAACAAATAGGAAATATAGATTTTGATTCAATATAAGGACAAAAATTCTGACAGTTGGAACTGTCCCACACTGGAATGAGGTGCCTTGGGAAGTTCCTTCTCTCCAGGGATCTTGAGGAAGAATGACCACTTGTCAGTGATGATGGTTCTTGCTACGTATGGGTTGGAGTGGCTAATATATTCGATGATCCTTCTCACTCTGAGATTTCATGAGACTCTAGACTAGAGTCTGGAGTATTTTGAAAAACGTCCTGACGGCAATTTGTTTTCAGACCTGCATTCTCCTTGATTTCATTGCAACAAGTTTCTTTTAAAAATCCAAAATTATGCTGAATGCATAACAATAAAAATATGTAAGTCTATAAGTATTCTATTGCATTATCAATGCATTTTTACAATAGCAGATATATAGGAAGGCTGTATTCAGGCATAGCAAAGTCTAGCAGTTAGGGACTCATTACTTTGGCTAGACAGATTTCATTGTCTGACACATTTATTTACTCGTTCAACAAAAATTTAATCTAAAACTTACACAAGGTAAGTCATTGTGGCTGAGGGACAAACAAATAGTTTACAATCTCTGTTGTGGAAAAAAATATAGACACACCATAGCAGAGAGGTTCAATACAAGTCTTTGTAAGTCTGCAATCAGAACAAGCAAAGTGTTACAAGATCTCAGGGGAAGCAGAGATAACGTCTGGCTGACAGTTCAGAGAAAGCTCCGTGGAGGAGACATCATTTGAACTGGTAACGTTTAAATAGGAAAAGATAGTATGAGAGAGAGCATTCCAGATGCAGGGTACACTGTGAGGAAAGGGGTTATGCCATTTACTTGTGGGATGGAGGCAGAGAAACATATGGAATCAAAGGACAATGAATAGTCCATTTTCCTGGATCCTAGGGTACATGGAAAGGAGCAGTTTGAAATAAGGTTACAAAAAGTAAGATAGACCCAAAGCTTTGAGGGACCCCAGAGGTCATCTAGTTCAGCTCCCCTATTTTACAGATGCAGAAACTGACACTCAAAGAGATTAAGTGATTTGTTCAAGGTCCTACAAGTAGAGAGTGGTACAACCAGGATTTTAATCCAAATCTAGAGCAACAACAACAACAACAACAACAGCAGCAGCAACAACAACAACAACAACAACAACAGCAGCAGCAGCAACAACAACAGCAGCAGCAACAACAACAACAGCAACAACAACAACAGCAGCAGCAGCAGCAACAACAACAACAACAGCAGCAACAACAACAACAGCAACAACAACAACAGCAACAACAACAACAGCAACAACAGCAACAACAACAGCAACAGCAACAACAACAACAGCAACAGCAACAACAACAACAACAGCAGCAACAACAACAACAACAACAGCAACAGCAACAGCAACAGCAACAACAACAGCAACAACAACAGCAACAGCAACAGCAACAACAACAGCAACAACAGCAACAGCAACAGCAACAACAACAGCAACAACAACAACAGCAGCAACAACAACAACAACAGCAGCAACAACAACAGCAACAACAACAACAACAACAACAACAACAACAACAACAACAACAACA
>NW_020946935.1:0-12826 GCF_900497805.2 Vombatus ursinus | reverse complement strand
TGGTTGGCATAACAGAGGTCCTTGGTTAAGGATCTCTAAACAGTACACAGAGATGGTCCAGTTTCCTAACCGTGTAGAGATAGGTTCAAACAATGCAATAAAGTTTTTCATAAATTCATTATCATAATTACGTTAAGTCAGGTTACATCAAATACTTGGAGGGCTCGCAAGGGACTAGGTCTGAGAAGGGAAATTTACACGTCACCAAGGTAACCAAGAAAACTTAAACATAAACCATGCAAAGCAATACAATAATTATCACCAATGTTAACTGACATCGAGCCTCCTTGTATCCTAGTAACCCATTCTCAATATCCATTTAATCAGCACATTTTGAGTTCCAGATGTCTCATATAGTTATCTGGTCCCTAGATATCTTTTCTTGGACAATAGGCTTATTCTCAGGATAGCTCTGAAAGGGCTCTGCTTCTTTGGTTCCAAATCTGAAGGTTCCTAGATAATTCTACTAGTTACAAGACAATACAATTTAGTAAATTTGGTTCTCCAATCTTAAAACTTCAGAGAATTTCAGTCTATATACCATTTGCTGTTTCTATCCTTAGCCTGAATTTCCATGATAAATAAATTTGGAAGCTAATCATATACACATTATATATAACTCTTAGAGAAAACAATCTAATCCTATTGCTTTCTCACAATTTACTATTCCATTTATTTAGAAAACTTTTTACATCACATATTTGTCTTATAACTTTGTCTAATCATTAGAAGGATATCATCCCTACTTTATAATTTGACCACAAATACAGGTTAAAATTGTAAGATGTTTGTACTTGCATCCTATTATAGTAACTCAGAGATGTTCCAGCATCAATCTATTGTTTAACAGATTTAATGTTGTAATTACAAAACGTCTAGATTATAGAAATTTGCTATAAAAGGAAAAAGAGGAATACAGTTATAAATATGTCATGTATCTTAACAGAGGGAAAAAAACCTGCCTTATCTCTGTTTGATTCCAGGCATGAGTCATATCTGACAGCCAATCATGGGTGTTAAAAGCAAGGCTTAGAAATAATCAGGTGGGGAAATTTCCTTTTCAGAAAGGAAAAGTACAATGGGGACATAGAGTCAGAAGGCTGCTACCTACACTGTACCAAAGTCATCTCCAAGACTTTTCCCAGGTACAAACATTCACCTTTACCAGTTCCCAGATTGCAGCACATGCCATTTTCCACTATTGGCTTGATGACAATTCAGAAGACTATCCCTGTAATCAAAACTCAAACAATAGTAAATTACAGTGCCAGGAATTTTTACCTTAAATAGCAAAATTTCATTAAACACAACTTAGGGCTTCAATAGCTTTCCTAATGTTTCCCTAACAGTTAACATTTCATTTATCCTTTACTTATAAGTCAAAACTACCCATATTCCGGGGTTTCAGACATACAGCAAATACCTGATAGTTGACTCATCATAAATATGTTGAAGCTACATCTTTAAACCACCATATACACTTTCATAGTAGCCAAGAATTTCAAATGAAAATTTGCTATTATGTATTACTATGATCTGCTTCATAACAAAACACACTTTATCAAATATTTAACAATTTTCAAATATCTATTTTTATTGCATCCTTTTAAAAGCCCAATTTATGTGTAATATCATCCAGATTAAAAAGTTGTTTTGTCTAACAGTATTTCTATTACAATGGTCTTGCAAATTTTACAATATAAGAGAATTTAGAAATACAATAACACAAACAACATCATGTAACTTCAGATGACATCAATTGCATTTCCAATTATCCCTTATAAAAATCACTGATCTTGCTAACTTTGACATTTTAAACTTATTTTAGGGTTATCAGGCATGGAAAAATTGCACTCAGTTAAAGAAAGAATAATAATAATATAGTGCTTAGCATATGCTGGTCACTGTGTTACAATCATTATATCCTTTGATCTCACAACAACCCTGGGAGGTAGGTACCATTACTATTTTTCTCTTTACAGATCAGGAAACTGATGCAAACAGAGATAAGATAACTTGCCTAAGATTACACAGCTAATACATTTCTGCAACTGGAACATAATTCAAGTTTCCCTACATTTTTCCAACATTTTTTTCAACACCTTTATTTGGGAATCTGATCTGAGATGAGAGGGGTTAACAGAGAGAGAGAGAGAGAGAGAGAGAGAGAGAGACAGAGGGTCTCTGAACGGAGATGGTCACAGGAGATCTTTGGTTTAAACAATCTTTTCTCTTTTCATGGTCAGAAATGCCAAGGAAGGGTTAACAAGAGGTTGCTATAAGGTGTAAACTGTTTACCTATTTTTTTTCTTTCTTCACTCTTGGATTACTTCCAAATTAGCTGCTTTCCTGTATTGACCTAGAACAATGAAGCTATTAATCTTACCATTTACTTTTAAAACTTTTAGAATTTAATCCTTATTTTTCCTTTAAACAAATTTTATAGGATGATATCCCAAAACTTACTTCAGAAGGGAGTGAGTTCCTGGAATTACCCAAAGTCTCAGGAGTTCTCTTTTGCTATCTTAAAATGATTAATTTTCAAACTCCTTAATCTGCTAAGATGTTTTTAGTAATTCCACAGGCTTTGATTATCTGACTTCACTTCTGTAATTCCAACATAGCCAAAGCAGAAATGACAGAAAAAAAATATATTGCAGGTTTTTGTCCCCCTTATAACCTAATCTCCTGAAGAAAGCCTGAAGTGGGAGTTAGTCCTGCTTACTGGGACAATTGTGTCAAGTATGAAAGTTCATTAATCTTTCCCAGTGTTCTGAACTCACTGGCTACAGCCCTTAGAAGTTTTTTTTCTGGCTGGCTGCATTTTAAATCTTTCAAGGTAACAGAATCTACACAGACATTTTACATGACACAGACATTTTACATGACACAGACATTTTACATTTTACAAAGGTACACAGACAAAATGACAAGACAGATACAAACAGAACAAAGCAGTTAGTTACAGTTTATAGGCAGGCATGCATTTACCGGTCTAACAGAAGCACAGAGCTAACCAAACACTCTTAACTTGTGGGGTGGTAGGAGAGGGAGCGAAGTCAGAACAAAGCAGATAAGAGTCTCCTGGCCTGTGGAGGCCAGAGTCCAACAGAGTAGGCAGGAACAGTTAGTTAGGGGAACAGAGCACGCAGAAAGGATATTCCTACTAGAGAGACCTGAGATGAATTGGGTCACCAGAGAGCCTCCAAGTTTTCCTCACAAATAACGGTGAGCTTGACCAAGGTGGGAACTTGGAGGATTGGAGCAGGGACAAAGGCAGAGTATTCATTACACAAGGGGGACTTTGGACTCCAGAGAAATAAATCTGTGGTGGTGCCTAGTCTGTTCTGGCCTGGTTCCATGTCCAATCCCACCTCTAACACCAATTAATGTCAACTGATGTGAACCAGCCTTTAACCTGTGGGTGGCCAAGCCAAACAGAACAGGCCAGAGAAAGGAGAGGCAGGAATCAAACAGAAGTTTAACTTCAAAGTGAGGGAAATGGCTTGTAAGAAAGGACATATGTGCCGGAACCCGGCTCCTAGTGGGGGGGGGACCCACTTTAGTGTGGTCAAATCTTAATATTTATTCCAATGGCTGTGTTGTGAGCTGTAGCCCTAATCATAAAGGGTAAGAGCAACAATGTGACAAGTCTGATTCATAGCGGGGCTTCATGACCAGAACATGGATACAACAGGGACTTATCTGAGCTCAGAGAACACCTGGTGCTGGTCAAAGCAATGCAATAATTATATGAAACAATTCTGAGATTTTACTGTGGCTGAGATCATCCAGAGGGTGAGCACAAAGGATTGCTGTGAGGCCAAGCTTAGGGCACAGCTTGCTTGCTGGGCCTTAGCTCTGGAAAACAGGGTGTCTCCTAATATCTTGACATCAATTAGAACTATGCAACAAATGTAACAGTCTTTGCATAGAGAGCAAGAATGAACCTTCTGAAGCAGTGAGAAGGTGTGGCACAGTGGGATCAACATGGAATCTGGGGTCAGACCTCATAAATTCAAATCTCAAGTCTGCTACTTACCACCTTTGTGACTTTGTTACTTAATTAGCTGAGGTCTCCATGTACTCGTCTATAACTACAGGGGGGTGGATGAGATGAAACCTAAGGTACTTTTCTAGATCCCGTTGTAATCATTAGCTCTGGTTCTAAGGAACAATAATAATTACAATCAATAAACATTTATTTAGCATCTGCTATATGTCAGGCACTGTGTTACATGCTGGGGATATAAAAAGAGGCAAAAGAATAAGGATTCATAGATTTGAAGCCCACTATTGACAACAGGTGTGGGGAAAAGCCCAGTGGTAGTTGATGGCTCCTATGCAAATTATGAAAGTGTTTGTGTGTAGCTTTCTGGGATATGTACTCCACAGAGGAGAAAGATTCATCAGACTTAGTGACTACCACCCATAGTGTTGCTGCTGATTCCCCTGGAAATGAATGACGTGACCAGCAGAAACTTGAGATGTATCTCCAGTTACTTTGAAGTTCTAGGTGGGAAATTAAAGGTTTGGGGCATAGTAGTAGGTATTCTTGTTCAAACTGATGAATTTGGATAGGAAAAAGATAAGAAAAATGGATATCTGACTGTCTAGATGTGTTGAAGAATAGATTTTTGTTTTTACTGACCATGATTTATGATGGACACCTGGAAAAAAACACAGTGCCTCATATGACTACCTGAAAGAGCATGTTTGAGGGGCAGCTAGGTGGCGCAGTGGATAAAGCACTGGCCTTGAAGTCAGGAGGACCTGAGTTCAAATGCAGCCTCAGACCAAACACTTGACACATACTAGCTATGTGACCCTGGGCAAGTCACTTAATCCCAATTGCCTAAAAATAAAAACAAACCATGTTTGGCAGGATGTGTTTAAGTTAATCAATTAAGTTAGTGGCTAGAAATTGAATTTGAGAGGACTACCAAGATTTAACCCTGCCCATGTAAACCCAGAATCTGGTATACATAAAGCCATAAAAAATTACAGTATTGCCATCTTGAAGAACGCCCAGCCCTGAAGCCCTCATCTCTTGATTGGGAATTCCCTCTCTGGGTCCTGCATTTTAGGAAGGGTTTCAGATATGTTTCACTTAACTCATACATGGATTATCTCTCCAGATTTCTTATTCTTCTTATCCCTTGCCTAATTACATTTTCTGCCCTCCCTCCTCCCCAGCTCTTCCTTTTCATATATTGTCTTATCCCTTTAGAATGTAAGTTCCGTGAGGGCAGGGACTGACTTGCTGTATTCAGATCTCCGGCACTTAGCAAAGTGCCTGACATATAGTAAGTTCTTAATAAGTACTCTATGTATATATGCATACTTCTGTATATGTATGTATCTTTTTATCTATCTATTTACAGATTATAGGAATATGGGAATAAAAGGATATGCCTTATTCAAAAGAAACAGATCCAAGGGACATGGTGGGAAAGTAGCACTAAATATTGAGAGAAACAGTTATTTCTTTCATGTATTAATAACTAATTATTGAGTTAGGATGAAGGTTTTTCCCCATTTCTACTTCCTTATTCAGATATTAGCTCCTGTAGGTTACTCAGGCAGCCTTTGAAGTGCAGGGCTGATACTAAAAAGGAGAACTCACATCTATTCAAAAGGTAACGTTAGGCAAATTGATGGATTTCAGCCCATTGTGTTTTACTCAGATAGGCCAGGGAAAATGTGTATTCTTCCTTTAGTCAGATAAGTAATATGAATAGAGTTAAGTCTCTTTGACCAAGACTGAGACATCAGAGTCACATACTTCAGATCTTCATTAGAATAGGTCCACCTCTTATTATAATATTCATTCCCTCACTAATTGATAACCAGAGTTGATTTCTACCCACTCTTCCAAGGGCACATAGGTATTGAATGGGTTCCATGAAGGGTCTTTGGCATCCGAGAGTGCCACTAACCTCTTTTATTAATTATACACTAGCATAATTAATAAAATGATTAATTACCCAGAAATTATGTCTCAAACTTTTTGTTATATCACAATGTTAAGAAAAGCTATAACTGTGTGGAAATCATGAGTTTGAGTATAAGCATATTAGAAAGCATTTGGATGAAGATAAATGAAGAGACAAAAATGATGTTATTACACAGAAATAGAAGTATACTACAGATCGTTCATTTGGAGAATGTGGATTATCCCTCCCAATTACAGATTATTGCAATGGCATAGTGGAAAGATCATGGTCAAAACAGAGGACTTCAACTAGAACATCTGATACTTCCTTTATTTGCCTTATTTCATCTTTCAAAAGACATTGGGAGCAACCAGGGAAACTATTACTCTAGACTTAATGTTTACCATTAAGAAAGTTTTTGGTGACATATAATAGTGCCTTTCAATTTATTCATTCACTGAAAATTTATTAAGTGCCTGTCATATATGAGGGGGTAGCTAGTTGACACAGGGGTTGGAGTGCCAAGCTTGGTGTCAGGAAGATGAGTCTTCCTGAATTCAAATCTGGCTTCAGACATTTACTAGCTGTATGACCCTGGGCAAGTCACTTAACCCCGTGTGCCTCAGTTCCTAATCTGTAAAATGAGCTGGAGAAGGAAATGGCAAACTACTCTAGAACCTTTGCCAGGAAAACCCCAAAATGGAGTCACAAAGAGTCGTATAGGACTGAAGCGACTCAATAACAACAAATCACATATGAGGCACATAGTAGGTATTTCATTAAGTGCCCCCTGATGAATGCCTATTGGTTTATTGACTAATTGATCCACATCCCATTTTTAATTATTAATAACTTGTTTAAGTAGGGTAACCATATTTAATTATTTAATCATATGCAATATCATTTTTGTTTTTATTTTCTTCTAGGCTTGTACTAATTTTGTTCATGGTCTAATTGTACACAGACAGCTGATTCAGGGATGACTCCTGCATCAATAATAAATTAGTTCCTGTCTGTTAAAAAATATAATCAATTTCATTTTTGTGATATTATTCAGTGTTTGCCATGTCTAGTTTCTGCCAATTTTCTTCTGAAAAGAAAATTATTCATGATAATAGGCATGAGGCTTCTATGTAGTTTGTAAGTCTTTAGGTTTTTTTTTTCTTATTCCTTTTTCCTGATCCATATATGATAAAATTGAACAGAGATAAATGTTTAACTTAAATGAATTGAATGACATAAATAAGGGTTGGAGGAGACCCAGATTGAGAGCCATTCATGGAAAAAAAAAAGTCCTGGAGTCTTTAGTTGTTGACAAGCTCAAAATGAAAAAAAAAAGTATCATAGAACAGCTAACATGTATTTATAGAAGTATAGAATTCAGATTAAAGGAGAAAATTGTTTCACTCTTCTCTCTGTGCAGATAGGATACCACTCGCAGAATTTTATTAATTTTGAGCACAGCCCTTTAGAAAGAATGTTGGCAAACGAAAGAAACTAAACAAATGCAAACAAGATGGTGGAAAATCTGGAAACCATGCTATATGTATTTTTTTTTAAAAGCAATTGGGGTTAAGTCACTTGCCCAGGGTCACACAGCTAGTAAGTGTCAAGTGTTTGGTCTGAGACTGGATTTGAACTCAGGTCCTCCTGACTTCAGGGTCAGTGTTCTATCCACTGCGCCACCTAGCTGCCCCTAAACCATACTATATGAAAGGGAAGACAGGACAGGGTATCTAGCATTCATATAACAATAAGATTTGCAAAACACTCTGCATGTTTTCTCATTTGACGTGATGGCTGTCTTCAAATATTTGAAGGAATGTTATGAAAAGATGGAATAGATGTGTTCTTTGTTGCTTTAGTGGGCAGAACTAGGGTCAATAACTAAAAATTATAGACTTAAAGATTTTGTCTCTTTGTGGGAGAATTTTTTAACTTTTAGAATTGTCTAATAATTAGAACATGCTGCTTCAAAAAGAGTAAGTGTTATTTTTCTGGAAATCTACAGTTGGCTGGCAGGTTGATGACAACTAAGGTAGTTTCTTAGATCTCTTCCAGTTCTGACATCTTATTTTATCATTCTTAATGAAAAATGTGAGAAAAAAATTGGGGGGTCTTGATGGTTTTCTCCAAGTACAGAAAATTTTGGACTTTAATAGCTGAATGTCCCAACATCCTCAAATGATATAACATTTACTCTATTGTAGATAGAAGAAAATTGTGTGCATCTTAGTATAGCTGGGAAATATGTAAAGGAGCAGTTGGGTATCATCTTATGTTAGATTTAAATCTCTTTGGAACAAAAATTGTTTGGTGGGTTGAATTAGGTATGCCTAGAGACATTTTATCACTTAATTGGTATCTAGATTTATGTTGTCACAATCTATACAATTTTTGCTTCCCTAAATATTTGTTAAAATCAAAAGAAATCTCCATGTTCACGGAATTTTTCCGCTTCAAATTTTATTTCTTTCTGAAGATAAGAGAGGCAGCGTGTTGTAGTGATCTCAGAACCCGGAAAATGTGGATTCAAATCCTGCCTCTGATACATACTGCCTTTGTGACCTTGGGTAAGTTACCTAGCATTTAGTCCTCTAGGCATATAATTACAGAGAAGATGCTGACTTCCTTATCTGTAAGTTCTCTATATCAATAAAATAACAGTTCCAGTCTTTATTCATATCTGAAAAGCAATTTTGCTGTCTTTTAGCATTTCCTTGGCAACAGCTAGCTAGCCACCTCAAACCAAAACAAACAAACAAACAAACAAACATGTATTTTATCTGGAAAAGCATATGAAGGTATAGTGATTCTTTCAACTAGTTAATTGGACTGTGGTGCTTTCAATTGCAAAGAGAAAGAGCAGGAATTGAGAGAGGACATACGTAGCTAGCTGTAAGGTTAGTGGTAATTATGCTATGAGGTTGGCATTTGCTTGCAAATATTGTGCTAGGAAATAGTTTTGTCTTCTATGAAAGATTGAAAGGAAAATATGGAGAGAGAATCAAATAATGACATAAAGTAATAGAGGCTATGCAGTGTAAATGACTAAGACGATAGAATGACAATATAGACACTTGGTTTTTAAGTTTGTTTGTTTTTTTTTAATCTGTTTTAAAAGAGAGAGAGATACCGCCTACCTACCCACCTCTCTTGTCTATTATGAAAATGGCAGCTCACAGCTGTAAGGAAACTGAAATATAGATGTATTTTTAAGTTGAAAATCAACTTGTCAGTATTGAAGACATCATTTGCTGGTATACATGCCTTGTTTTATGCAGCCATCTATTTCTTATGTACACATTCAGTCAGCAAGCATTTATTAAATACTTACTATACGCCAGGCACTATGCTATCATGGGGATGCAAAGAAAGACAAAAGCGCTTCCTGCTCTTAAAGAGCTTGCATTCTAAATGGGGGAGACAATGTGCAAATAACTGTGTACAAACAAGATAAATACCTATTGGTGTCAAATAGGTAGTTGTAGATAGGAGATTTGAGGTTAGGAGAGACATTGGGGCTGGATAAATAATAAATATTGGAGACAATCTCAGGGGAAGATTAAGATTCAGACTAAGACTAAGGAGGACTGAGGAGGGATTCTTGCATAAAGTGAGACTTTATTTATTTTTAGAGTCCTGCAAAACACACTCCTACATTAACCATCTTCCCCTCCCCCCCCCCCAAAAAACCAAGAAAAATAAAGGAAAAAGAAAAACATGCTTCAATCTGCATTCAGAGTCCATCAGTGCTCTCTCTGGAGGTGGATAGCATTTTATATCATGAGTCCTTTGGAATTGTGGTGGATCATTGTAATGATAAGAGTTGCTAAGTCTTTCAAAGTTGATTATCCTCACAGTGTTGCTGTTACTGTATGTAGATTGTTTCTCTGGTTCTGCTTGCTTCACTTGGCATCATTTCGTATAAGTCTTCCCAGGTTTTTCTAAAACCATTCCCAAAAGGTGAGGCTTTAGCTGAGACTTGAAGGAATCCAGGAGGCAGAGAAGAGGAGGGAAAGTATGCCAGGCATGGGGGACAGCAGTGAAAATGCCTGGAGTTAGGGAATAGAGTATCTTTTGCAAAAAACAAAGAGACCAATGTCACTAGGTCTCATGGAGGGAGTAAGGTATAAGAATATTGGCAGAGGCAGCTAGGCGGAGCTTTAGATAGAGCACTGGTCCTGGAGTCAGGAGAATTGAGTTCAAATCCAACCTTAGACACTTGTGTGACCCTGGGCAAATAATTTAATCCTGATTGCCTCAAAAAATAATATTGGTAAGATAAGAAGGTACCAGATTATGAAATACTTTAGAAGGGAAACAGAGGATTTTATATTTTATCCTAGAGATAATAAGGACTCACTGGAGTTTATTGAATAGAAAGGTGATATGATTAGACCTGTGCTTTAGCTTTTTGATAGCTGAGTAGGGGACAGACTTGGGGAGGGACTTGAAGAAGGTTGAACAATCTGAAAGCTATTGCAGTAGTCCAGGCATGAGGTTTTGAAGACCTGTACAAAGGTGGTGGCAGTATCAGAGGAGAGAAGGAATTATATACAAGAGATTTTATGATGGTAGAATCCATAATACTGGACAACAGATTGAAAATGGGGAGTGACAGACGGTGAGGTATTGAGGTCAACACCTAGGTTGTGAGCCTGGGTGACTGGGATAATGGTGGTGCCTTCAACAGTAATATAGAAGTTAGGAAGAGGGGAGGGCTTTAGGGGGAAGTTAATGAGTTCAATTTTGCAATAAGTTGAGTTTAAGATATCAGTGGAACATACAGCTCTCTTGATGTCCAGTAGGTAGCTGTAGATAGGAGATTTGAGGTCAGGAAAGAAATTGGGGCTGGATAAAGAATAAATAGATCAGAGAATTATTAGTATAGAAATTATAATTGACTCTATGGGATCTCATGAGATCACCAAGTAAAATAGAACACAGGGAGAAGACAGAGCCTCAAGGGACACCTGTGGTTAGTGGGCTTTCCTTAAAAGGGAAGTACTGAAAGGAATAAGCCAATAAAAAGAAGGGGGTATAGGGTAAAGAGTACTTCCACTGTGAAAAGTCCAGGGGAGAGGCAGGATAGAGAAAGTCCAGAGAATTGATAATGCAATCTAGAGAGGAATGAAGACATGACTGGTCAGGTTAGGAAGGACTCAGAAAAGGCCATAGATTTGTCAACTGAGCCATTATTGTTATCTTTAGAGAGAGCAGTTTCAGCAGAGTGATGAGATGGGAAGGCAGACTGCAGAGGACTCAGAAGTGAGTGAGGGGAAAGGATATTCAGGATACTGAATTTTAAAGAACAAATAGGAAATATAGATTTTGATTCAATATAAGGACAAAAATTCTGACAGTTGGAACTGTCCCACACTGGAATGAGGTGCCTTGGGAAGTTCCTTCTCTCCAGGGATCTTGAGGAAGAATGACCACTTGTCAGTGATGATGGTTCTTGCTACGTATGGGTTGGAGTGGCTAATATATTCGATGATCCTTCTCACTCTGAGATTTCATGAGACTCTAGACTAGAGTCTGGAGTATTTTGAAAAACGTCCTGACGGCAATTTGTTTTCAGACCTGCATTCTCCTTGATTTCATTGCAACAAGTTTCTTTTAAAAATCCAAAATTATGCTGAATGCATAACAATAAAAATATGTAAGTCTATAAGTATTCTATTGCATTATCAATGCATTTTTACAATAGCAGATATATAGGAAGGCTGTATTCAGGCATAGCAAAGTCTAGCAGTTAGGGACTCATTACTTTGGCTAGACAGATTTCATTGTCTGACACATTTATTTACTCGTTCAACAAAAATTTAATCTAAAACTTACACAAGGTAAGTCATTGTGGCTGAGGGACAAACAAATAGTTTACAATCTCTGTTGTGGAAAAAAATATAGACACACCATAGCAGAGAGGTTCAATACAAGTCTTTGTAAGTCTGCAATCAGAACAAGCAAAGTGTTACAAGATCTCAGGGGAAGCAGAGATAACGTCTGGCTGACAGTTCAGAGAAAGCTCCGTGGAGGAGACATCATTTGAACTGGTAACGTTTAAATAGGAAAAGATAGTATGAGAGAGAGCATTCCAGATGCAGGGTACACTGTGAGGAAAGGGGTTATGCCATTTACTTGTGGGATGGAGGCAGAGAAACATATGGAATCAAAGGACAATGAATAGTCCATTTTCCTGGATCCTAGGGTACATGGAAAGGAGCAGTTTGAAATAAGGTTACAAAAAGTAAGATAGACCCAAAGCTTTGAGGGACCCCAGAGGTCATCTAGTTCAGCTCCCCTATTTTACAGATGCAGAAACTGACACTCAAAGAGATTAAGTGATTTGTTCAAGGTCCTACAAGTAGAGAGTGGTACAACCAGGATTTTAATCCAAATCTAGAGCAACAACAACAACAACAACAACAGCAGCAGCAACAACAACAACAACAACAACAACAGCAGCAGCAGCAACAACAACAGCAGCAGCAACAACAACAACAGCAACAACAACAACAGCAGCAGCAGCAGCAACAACAACAACAACAGCAGCAACAACAACAACAGCAACAACAACAACAGCAACAACAACAACAGCAACAACAGCAACAACAACAGCAACAGCAACAACAACAACAGCAACAGCAACAACAACAGCAACAGCAGCAACAACAACAACAACAACAGCAACAGCAACAGCAACAGCAACAACAACAGCAACAACAACAGCAACAGCAACAGCAACAACAACAGCAACAACAGCAACAGCAACAGCAACAACAACAGCAACAACAACAACAGCAGCAACAACAACAACAACAGCAGCAACAACAACAGCAACAACAACAACAACAACAACAACAACAACAACAACAACAACAACA
>NW_020946934.1:0-27723 GCF_900497805.2 Vombatus ursinus | reverse complement strand
GATAGATAGATAGATAGATAGATAGATAGATAGATAGATAGATAGATAGATAATTAGATTGATAAATAGGTAGATGGATAGATAGATAAATAGGTAAAAAATAAGTAAATAAAAAGACAGACAGACAGACAGACAGATAGATAGATAGATAGATAGATAGATAGATAGATAGATAGATAGGCAGGTAGGTAGAAGATACAGAATTTTTTTAGCACTGTATGCCAGGCTCAGTGTTAAGTGATGGGGATACAAATACATGAAAACTTCTATTTTCAAGATTACATTCTAAAAAGTGAAGAGAAAACACAAAGAGGAACTGGGAAAAAGGGGGTAGGAAGGTACCTGTTGAGGGCGAAGGGTCAAGGCCGTAGGTAAGGAGGTACAACAAACAACTCCAGAGAACTGAGTTGGGCTCAGAATGAAGAGAAAGACAATTATAGGTAGCTCCTCAGAGGTTCCTTAGACAATTTTAATTTTCTCATCCTTTCATTTCAGAAGGTTTAAGGAGGAGACTAAGCTGGTAATTAGGAAAGAAGAGTCCAGTGCTAAAATGAGGAGTTGTAAACAAAGGACACAATGGTAGGGTCAGCCAAGAGGCTGAGGTCCAGTTGCCACCTTTTTACCTCGAGGCATATTGCCAGACCTGCTTTTATTAATAAACTTTATTTACTCATTTTTTAGGTAGCCACACTCAGAATTGCTGTCTCAGCTTGAAATGTTGTTTTCGGAATTGTAGGATTCCATAGTATTGGACCTATTGTAATAGGGCATAGTATTTTGAGTTCAAAGTCTGGAGACCTGACATGAAGGGGAAACACAAAACAAAAAAATAACTTCTATAACAATTAGAACAGTTCAAAAGTGGAATGTAGAAGATAGAATATGAGTAGGTGGTGGGCTCCCTCTCTCTTTAGAGTTTGGATGACCATTGTTGGAACATTGTCAGGCTATGTTAGAAGTAGCTAGGTAGCTCAGTGGATCTCATGGTGGACCTATAATCAGGAATACCCAACTTTATATATGGCCTTAGACCTTAGCTGTGTGACTCTAAGCAAGTCATTTAAGCTCATTTTCCTCATCTGTAGTCTGGGGATAATAATAGTCTTTACCTCCCAGTGTTGTTTTGAGGATAAAATGAGATAATATTTATAAAGCACTTTGCAAACCTTAAAGTGTTATATAAATGTCAACTATTATTGTGTTATCTAAGCCAACCTAATGCATATGAGTTGGACTAGATGACTCCTAAGATCTCTTCTATCTCTCAAATTCTGTGATTCTGTTGTCCCCAAGGCTGTTATTTGATGACAGCAGATAAGTGGCAAATATAATTATAACTTGGGTTTCAAGAGGATGTGACCTCTAAGAATATCATAGTAAGTCAGGGATGGGGTTGGAAATAAAATAGTTATTGATTCCTTATTAGATAAGTATGCCATGCTACTGGTAAATCATGAAAATAGTCATTAAGGGCTAAGGCCAAAGACATTTAATGGTGGTTACTGAGAATTTAATGGCCTCATATACAGCCAGCTCACACAAGCAACACATTTAATTCTGAGGAAATGACCTGTGGGAAGGTAAAGAGTTTAGGTAATGTTTTTTTAAAATTTCATTAAAAGTTTTCACTTTCCATGCTTTGGGCATAGCCAGACAGTACTTGGATTGGTCCACCAAAGCACCTTTAATGTAATAATTATATTTGCAGAATGTTTTGCTAATGTTATCTCATTGTGTTTTCACAATAACCCTTGTGAGGAAGGCAGATTAAGCTCTTTTTTATTCCCATATCATATATGAGGAAATTGAAACTTAGAGAGTTTGAAGTACTTATCCTGAGTTACACACTTAGTCAGTGGCAGAGCCAGGATTAGAATCAAGGTGTTCCTATGCTTTTTCCATTGCCTTTAATGATAACTTGTTCCTCCATTAAAAAGCAGAGGTGAAATATTAATTCATTTATTAACTGTTTTGCAGATTCCATTGTCATTGGATTTTGGGTTGGTCTTGCTGTCTTCGTGATTTTCATGTTTTTTGTACTGACCTTGCTGACCAAAACAGGAGCACCACACCAAGAGTAAGTTGAATATTACCATCTGGAATAAACCATATGCCATAGGCATATGCCTCATTGGAGGGGATTACCACATAAGGAGTTGCCTATGTAATTCTTTCTTCAAAAATCTTTAATAATACCCCTTTTGTTGTATTTGTATCTCTAGCACTTAGCACAGTGACTGGTACATAATAAATGCTTATTTATGAACTCTTATCAACTCAACTTATAAACTTAGCAACTTTTATCAAACTCTTATCAAACTTCTGTTTAGTTTCTTTTTTCCTGGTATCTAAAGTCTTTAATGTGCAGCTAGGTGGCACAGTGGATAGGGCCTTAGACACTTACTAGCTGTGTAATCCTGGGCAAGTCACTTAACCCTGTTTACTTTAGTTTCCTCATCTGTAAAATGGGCTAGAGAAGGAAATGGCGAACCACTCCAGTATCTTTGCCAAGAAGATCCCAGATGGGGTAATGAAGAGTTCAATGGGACTGAAAAAGGATTAAACCACAAAAAAGTCTTTATTAATTTGGAACCATCTTCTCTTTCCAGCACTATCTCATATTACTCCCTTGTAGGTACTATGTGACTCAGTTGAACTAGACTACTCTTTGACCCCAACCCCGCTTCTGAACATACCCTCTACTTTCCAATGCATCTCGGCACATTGTTCCTAGGCCTGGAATGCCCTCCTTCTCCTTCTTCACATGCTGAATTGTTACTGGTTCCTTAAACTCCAACTCAAATGCCACCCCCTCTGTAATGCTTTCCCATTTCCCATGTCAATAGTGACCTTCCTCCTCAGGCCTCACATAGAGTCTGAGGGGCCATTAGGTGATGTAGTGGATAGATCACCAGGCCTGGAGTCAGGAAGACCTTGGTTCATTACATTCTGACTGGTGACTCTGGCCAAGTTGCTTCTTCCTAAGTGCCCCAGGCAGCTCTTTGAGACTATAAATTGCAGAGAAAGTACCAAAATGGTAGAAGGCATTTTGACACTGGACATTTTTTACACAGATGAAATCACAGATCTGGGTGCCTCTCCTTTATGCTTCTCCTCTTCCCCAGTAACCCATCCAATAAAAACATTTGCTTAGATTCTCAAATAGATCAGTGATTTCATTGATGGAACATTCCCTGGAATGATTCAAATTATCACCTAACTATGCCTGCCCATGTCCTCCTATAACTGCCATAGGGGATTTATCCAACCTGCTGGAGACCTCCCTCACTTTCTTCTGACACTCCAAGGATACCAGCAGAAGTTAGAGGCCTTCAAGAAATTACTCTTCCTTACTGAATAATTAATACAGTTACATACTGCCTTTCAGTAGGCTTATGTAAGGCCACACTTGAGTAGTATGGCCCAGGTACACAATGGAAGGGAGCCTCCAGAGTCACAGGTGTCACCTCCCCATTTTATAATTGATGAGCTTGAAGTCTAGAGACATTAAGTGACTTGCCCAAGTCACCCTACTAGTTAGTGGCAAAGCTAGGATTTGAGTCCAGGTTTTCATGGTTCTAAGTGTAAACTTATTCCACTCTACTATGCTGTAGCCTTCCAGTTCTAAAGCTATTGGAGTTTCCTTTTAATGTGATGTGCAGCCGATGAAATGATCTTCCATTCCAAGGTCAAGTAGGTTAATAGCATCCCAAGCACTGGTGGACTCTGAGAATCTTTCAGCTCATCTCATTGATCCCCAGTACAAACAATTTCAGGAATAACACAATCACTGAAGACTCAGTGATCCTTTGCAAGGCAGGGGAGAGAGGAAGACTGCTATTGTAAAGTTAATGTTGCTTTTCTATGAAAGCCATTAAGCAAAGGAAACTGCAGCTATGGCAGTTTTTGCCATTGCATGGGAAAATGCTTTTCTGGGGGATTTTATGGAAGATGAAGAGCTGGCAATTTTTTCCTCCCCACTTTCATAGCTAAAAATTCATTAGCTTTATTTACTGCTTATCAAAGCAGTATCTCTTTTTCATCAAGAATTCTCATGATGGATATAGAAAAAAAGGACTGGAATAATTTTTTCGTTCTTTGGACTTCATATCTGAAAAGTAAAACCAGCCTCCTCCCTATTGTGACCCTCTTATTTTACAGATGAGAAAACTTAGGCCCAGGAAGGCCAAGTGATTCAGCAAACATTTATCACATCGTCTCTCAGTTTTGCCTACTGGCATCTTGTCCACAATAAAATAAATTAACATCATTTAAATGCACCTCATCTTTGATTTGGAATATTGGACTTGGGTTCTTATGAGCACTGGTAGAAATGAAGCCAAACTCCTTTATTCTTCCATGAGCTGTCATTAAGCTGAACATCCCTAATGCTAACCCTCACCCCAAAATCCAAGGAGGCCCATCCCAGGAAGCCAAGATGAGGAGGGAGTGCATTCCAGGTATGAGAAACAGAAGAAATGCCTGGAGTCAGGATACGGAATGTCTGGTTTAAGGAACAGCAAGAAGGCCAGTGTTAATGAATCACAGAGTATAGTTGTGTGTGTGTGTGTGTGTGTGTGTGTGTGTGTGTGTGTGTATGTATGTGTATATGTATGTGTATGTATGTATACGTGTGTGTGTGTGTGTGGTTGGGGGGGGATTTAAGGTGTCAGGAGACTGAAAGTGTGTTTGGGGTGAAGGGAGGCGGGTTATGAGTAGCTTCAAATACCAAACAGAGGATTTTATTTTTGATCTTAGAAATTATGGGGAACCAGGCAGAGTGTACATAGAGATCAATGCTGGGAAAATGCTTGTTATTTCTACTATTTCCCTTCTCAAGTTCTGAAACCATATTCAAACCAACTATGCTATTTTTGCTGAAAGAGATCTGTCAATCTACTCCCCTACAGCTCCACTCACTCTCCTTGTAACTTTTAGGACCACAGTGCTCTGTCGTGGCCACCATTTCCCTACAGTGGTTGTCTCCCCCAATTAGAATATAAGTTCTTTGAGGGTAGGGACTGTCTTTACTTTTTTATTTATATTCAGTCACTATGTGCTAGCACATAGTAAGTGCTTCAGAAATGCTTTTTCATTTATTTATTTTCATTTATTCAAAGGCTCCCACCCAAGGGCTTTGGTAAGGCAGTAACTGAAATGAACTGCCTGGTGAATAGAAATGCCACTCAGTGGAAAGGCAACTGTTCCTTGAGAAGACTTCATTATGCCACAGTGTACAACCACACCATCAGGTCCAATGTGTAAACTGATCTCTGTAGGTGGGCAGCTAGGTGGTGCAGTAGATAAAGAGTTCTGGGTCTGGAATCAGGAAGACCTGAGTTCAAATCCAGTCTCAGACACTTACTAGCTGTGTGACCCGGGGCAAGTCACTTAATTATGTTTGCCTCAGTTTCTTTATCTGTAAAATGAGCTGGAGAAGGAAATGGCAAACCACTTTGCCAAGAAAACCCCAAATGGGGTCATAAAGAGTTGGACACACCTAAAACAACTGAACAACAAGGTGAGCTTGTGTGCCCATTTGTGTGCCCATTTATGATTTAGCTCACAAGCTCTCTGTGCAAGGTCTATTTTCAACTCACTTCTTCAAACAGTGGGGCAGCTGGGTGGCACAGTGGATAGAGTGCTGGGCCCAGGTTCAGGAAGACCTGAGTTCATATCCAACCTTGACTCTTAACAGCCCTGTGATCCTGTTTGCCTCAGTTTCCTCATCTGTAAAATGAGCTGGAGAAGGAAATGGCAAACCACTCCAGTATCTTTGCCAGAAACCCCCCAAAAAGGAGTCATGAAAAGTCAGATACAACTGAGAACAACTAAAGAACAACAACTTTTAAACAATAAGTATTTGTCAAAAGTAATGTATGTCTAGCACCATGCTTTAAACATAAAACATGGTCTTGACCTCAAGGGGTTTATAACCTTGTTGAGGAGAGACTAAATATAACTAAATATTCAAAATGAGAGAATAATGTACCTGTTTATGTTTGGTATATCATTAGCCTTTGTTAGTATTTAACATCAGTTGTCAAAATATCAGAACTTTCATGGGAAAAGGTTTTGTTTTTATTTTCTACATGTTTTTCGTTTTCATTGAACCAAAGAATCTCCACAGGAAGGCAGAAGTCCCTGGAGCCAACGGTTCAGGGAGCTCAGGTCTGTTCAGTCTCCATCCATCTTATGTTGGTTGTGAGCCCAGGAATTAATTAATGGTCAGTATGATGAGACTTTCCTCTGCCAAAATCCTCCTCTGATATCTCCTCATGTTGTGGAGGTAACCTTTGGGCCTCAAAGACTATGCCACTTTCACAAGCCCTGGCAAGAGCCACTAAACAGGAAAGCCTTCATGGATGGGCCTATCAATGGATTGTCTGTCTAACATCTTACAAGCTCAAAAAGCTTATAACAAGAAGGTTTGCCAAATGATTATTATTATTATTATTATTATTATGGTCACATCAAATCATAAATATGATATACCATTTTACAAAGGGATTGCACTTTGCCCTATTGGTGTCAGTACTAGCACTGATGAAATTGTGCTCCTTGAATTACTGAAGCATAGGAAGTATAATAATAAATATTTGGCAGGGAGGAAAGGGACTGGTGATTTTATCAGTGAATTGAACTCCTGACATGGAAAGTCTCTTCATCAATGGGACTCAAACAACTCACCTATGACTTGGAGTTTTAAAGAGTTGCTTAGGGGAAATGAGCAATTGAATGATTTGCCCATGGTCAATCAATAATCATTTAATCAACAAGCGTTTATTTACCATGTGCTAGTCAGTATGCTAGGTCCTGGGGAATACAAAGACAAAAACAATTTCCCTCAAGAAACAAATTTCTATTGGGTTGAATGGATACACGTAAGCACATACAAAATAATGAAAGGTAATTTTTTGCGGGGGCAGGAAGGTTAGGCACTAGGAGTTTGTGGGAACCAGGAAAGACCTCATGTAGAAGGTGGTCCTTGAACTGAGCTCTGAAGGAAATTAGGGGTTGTAAGATGAGTAGATTTCAGCAAGGGGCTTAGCAGCCTTTGTGAAGGCACAGCGTGCTACAAGAGACTGAGTGTCATTTTCCAGGAACAGTACAAAGGCCAGTTTGCCAGGATTGTAGAGTGTGTGAATTAGCCATATGGTTAGTCAACTCATTCACATGGAATTATATTTAGTTTTTTTTTTTTAAATAGTATTTTATCCCCCCCCCCCGCCAATTACATGTCTGTTCTTTAGTTGTAAAGCTTCTAACTAGCAAAATTGTAACTAAAAAAAACTGGAAACGATGGGAAGATTAAAAAAGGACAGTTGGGTTCATAACTGCAGTAAACATAGATTTCTTATTTTTTTTTCTCATAAAGAAATATGTATCACTGACTATCAAGAAACTCTGCTATGAGACACTGATGGAGTGGAAAAGTCAGCAGCGAAGAAGCTGAGTGGAAATAAACAATCAGGAGTGTAAACTAGTAGGAAGGATTCAGCTGCTGATTGGAAGAGGGCCTTGGCTTTGAGAACTCCTCTTGCAAAGAGAGTTGAATTCTGGGGCTGTTTGAGTTTATCGCCTGCCAGCATCCTCTAAAGCTCTGGCAGAGGTGCCTCGTTCTTCTCTGCTGCCTCTTATGTTTTGAGAGGGAGAAACAGAGGGGGAAAATACATTTTTCGAATAGTTTTGCAGTCAGCTCTGTTGTAAGGAGAGGCTCAGAGCTGATTGGACAAAGTCAAACCCCATTGAGAGAGTTGTCTGACTTGTCGGCCATACCCAAGGAGTTTTGCTGTGAGCTCTGCTTTCTTTTAAAGAGACCTGAGTGGATAAGAATTGATTAGACCAAGAAGAATCCTGATGTGTGAGGAGCTAGTTGGACAGCCAATCTGAGTAGCTGGGCAGTTTCCATGACTTCAAGGCCGCTGCTTGTTACTACAATAGCAAAACAATTTCTCAGCACCTCGTTAAAGGTGACTGTTAGGAAAATAGGGAGAAGGGGGATAAGAGAGCAGGGGGATGATAGAGGGGAGGGCAGATAGGGGTAGGGGGTAATCAGAAGCAAACACTTCTCAGGAGGGTCAGGGTCAAAAGAGAGAATAGAATAAACAGGGGGGCGGGATAGGATGAAGGGAAATATAGTTAGTTTTTCACAACATGACTACTATGGAAGTATTTTGCATGACTATACATATATAACCTGTATCGAGTTGCTTGCCTTCTCAATGAGGGTGGCTGGGGAAGGAGGAAGGGAGAAAATTGGGAACCCAGAGTTTTAGAAACAAATGTTAAAAATTGTTTCCACGTGCAACTGGGAAATAAGATATACAGGCAATGATATAGAAATCTATCCTGCCCTACAGGAAAATAGAAGGGGAAAGGGATAAAAGAAGTGGGGGAATACAAGGGAAAGCAGATTAGGGGAAGGGGTATTCAGAATGCATGCCATCTTGAGGTGGGGGGAGAGCCAAGATGGGGAAAAATTTGGAGCTCAAAATCCTGTGGAAGTGATTGTTGAAAACTAAAAATAAATAAATTAATAAAATTGAAAAAAAAAAGGTGACTATTAATTAAAAGAACTTGTCACTGCCACATTCACTGATAGAGAGTAAAAGAGAAAAGGATTTTCCTACTACAAGAGACCAGAAGAGAGCTAGCAGAGGAGTGGTTTTGTGGGGTACAGATTATTCCTGAAAGCCTTGATATCAGAGGGTTGTGGGTTGCCCCAACCACATGGCTTTTCCTTTCATTTAGCTCCCTGCTAGGTTTCTAGAAGTGCATGCCCATTCTTTCCCATGGACGTGGTATACACTGGTAGGAGAGTGTGACCCAGATTTATGGGTATACTTATTTATGCCATGATATGATTATAATAACTATTGTTTTAACATTAAGGAAATATTTTATTTGAGTTAATGGTGTTATGGTGACTGATTCTGTGTAGATAAGAAGCTTACTTGTGGTAGCTCAGGAACTACAATGGCACATAGTAATAGTATATCTCTCCCTTCTCCCCTTCCCCCCACCCCCTAGGATTTTGAAAGGGTACTGAGTAGTAACTGCTTAGTACTGATCCTTCTCTGGTAAGCCTTGACCTACAGGTGTGAGGGTAGGATGAAGTGAGCCAGCCAATCCAGAGTGCAAGAGTGAGGATTACTATATTATAATGTTGTAGTAGGGCAGGTAGGTGGCACACTGGAGTTAGGGAGACCTGAATTCAAATTCTACCTCAGACACTCACTAGCAGTGTGACCCTGGGCAAGTCATTTAACCCTGTTTGCCTCAGTTTCCTCATCTGTAAAAACAGCTGGCGAAGGAAATGGCAAGCCACTCCAGTATCTTTGCCAGGAAAACCCCAAATGGGGTCTTGAAGTCAGACATGACTGAACAACTTACATCTGCATTTTCAGGACATTAGTAATCAATGTTTCATCCTGGTCCCAACCAGGAGAGGGAAAAAATAGGTCCATCTTCTGTACTATTGAATTGATGCTTCTTTCTTGGGGACTTTGAGAGCAGCATTTCATAATTCTCAGCGAAATAGTCAGAGCTATATCTGAGAAGCAAGAACAATTGAATATCTGAAGTCTTTTTACACTCATGTGACTCCATCAGCTAGATCAGAAAATGTCAGGCCAGAGGAAGATCCTTTATTGAAAGGAGGGATCAGTACTCAGGCTGATACATGGCTCTAACAGTGAGGAATTATGTGGACCTAATTGCTATAAATATGCCTTCCATCAAGGCTCACTTTTTCCTAGGTGCCATCTTATCTCATTAGCTCATGGGGAGACTAGATACTTAGTCCCTTCAAGCAGCTTTTAAACCCCTAGGAGAGGATATGAGTAGGAAAATTCACTTTCAGCAGGGACAAAAAAACCTATTTAGGTTTGCCTTAGAGCATATAACCTATTGGCATCTCCCCTCAATGATTATCTTCATACTTTTATAGCTGATTTCACCCAATACATACCCAGGGCCCATGAAAACACTCAGTGACAGAGGTGGAGAACACTTTGATGGATGGCAAAACTAAGGCTTATGGAAAAAAGTACTTATTCACACTTACCTAGCTAGTCATCATGGTGTAGTGGACCAATCTTACTCATTCTTCAAGACTGAGCTCAAGTGCCGCCTCTCCAATGAAGCCTTCTCTGATTCTCTCCCCTACTCCCAGTTAGCATCAACAATGATCTCTCAATCTCTCTCTCTTTCTCTCCTTGGAAATTTCACTGCACTTTGTAGCTTTTTTTCATCCTTGTCAGATTCAATTTTTCTTGCAGTTTTTCACAGTCACCTTTCTATTAGTTTACATACCCCTTGAAAGGAGACAGTTGTATTTCATTTATTGCTGTTGGTAACCAGCAAGTAAAGAGTTTTGCACATAGTAAGTGTTTATACAATGTGAAGTTTATTGGATTTGTTCCATATCATGGTAGGTGACATGGTTTAATGGGCAGAGAACGGGACTAGGAGGCAGAGAACCTGCCAAAGTCTAACCTTGACACTAACTAACCTGAGATTCTGAGCAAGTCAACTTAAATTTTTTTAAATAAGCATTTATTATCTCTCCTCACTTCCCCACCCCCAATGAAGATATATTTAAAACATTTTTATTTTCAGTTTCAGATTCTCTCCCTCCCTCACTCCCTTCCCCACTCATTAAGGCAAGAGATACAATACTAATAATGCACACCCCATTGAACATTAAAAAAAGAAAAAAACCCTTATAATAAAGAAAATATGCATTGTCCAGCAAGACAAATTCCTGCATTAGGTTCACCCCCAAAATCTATGTCTTATTTTATATTTCCAGGCAATCACCTCTTTGGCAGGATAAGTGTTTTTGACTTCAATTCTCTGAAATTCCTTGATCAGAATTCTAACATTTTTCAAAGCTGCTTTTCCGTATAATGAGTGCGGTTGTCATTGTCTAAATTGTTTTTCTACTTCTGTTCACTTTGCATGCGTTCAAAGAGGTCTTCCTAGTTCCTCTGAAACTATTTCATCATTTCTTATGGGATAATAATATCTCATTATATTCATAAACTATAATTTGTTCCAAGTCATTTTAAAGAAATGAAAACCTTATTTGCTTCAATTTCCACATAGGTAAGCTGGGGGATAATGATGTCTTTAACCTACGTCACAGAGTTGCTGGGAGAATCAAATGAGATAAAGATATGAAGATGCTTCAGAGAGCACAAAACATAAAGCATAAAAAGGGCAAGGTATTATATTTGGGTACCAGATATGTGGGGCATCTAGATGACTCAGTGGATAGAGCACTGGGCCTGGAGTCAGGAAAATGTGAGTTCAAATCTGGCCTCAGATACTGACCAGTTATGTCACCCTGGGAAAGTCACTTAACCTCTGTTAGCCTTAATCCACTGGGAGGAAATGGCAAACCACTCCAGGGTCTTTGCCAAGAAAATCCCCTGGACAGTACAGGCGTCCTATGGTCCATTGCATCCAATGGTCACAAAGCATCCAATGTGACTGAACAACTCCTGATATGTAGTACATTACAGTATACTAGTTAGCTAGGTATTTGTCTTTGTATTTCTACAATGATCCAGGAGGGCCTCCTTTTCACATAATATTACTAATAGCTAACTATATATATAGCACTTACTATGTGCGGGGCATTGTGCTAAATGCTTTAAAATTATTATCTCGTTTTATCCTTACAACTCTGTGAGGTAGGTTACTTTTAAGCTATTATTATCCCCATTTTGCAGACTAAATTGCTCCCCTGTCTTGAGAAGAGTAACTTGCATGGACTTTAGCTATTATTTCTGTTGTATTTCAACCAATCAATTAATCAAAAAGCATTTATTAAGCACCTACTGTGAGCCAGCATGAGCACTAAGGATGCAAGGAAGGTAAAAGCATGGTCCCTGCCCCCAACGAACTCATCTTCTAATGTGGGAGACAACATGCAAAAATTGTACATTCAAGATCTATGCAGTCTAAATGAAAGTTAATCTCAAATCTCAAAACCATTGTGCTAGGCACTGAGGATATAAATTTTGGAAATGAATGATGTATAATGTACATAATTTGCTTTTTCCTTTTAGAAATGCAGAACCTTCTGAAAAGCATTTTCGAATGAATAGCTTTGTTACAGACTTTGGAAGGCCTCGGGAGCCGGATAAGATATTTTCTCGCCCAGCAACCTCTGAGTCCAGATTTCTCTTCCATTGCTATATCAATGAAGTAGACCAGTTGGATAAGCCAAAGACAAGTCACAAAGCGACTGCTGTGGATGCTGATGAACTCTTCCAGGAGGGATCCCGAAGCAGCGGGAGACTAGAAGAAGAGGACCTGACCCAGATGAGCAAATTCAACATCCCCAACTTTGTGAACACTGACCCAAACTCCTCCTTTGGGGAGGATGATCTCCTGATTTCTGAGCCACCAATTGTTCTAGAAAACAAGCCAATAGCCCAGACCTCCCATGAAGTCCTAGATTAAGAAACATTTGCTAAAGGAATGTCATAGGTCCATGTACTGCTTCACAAGGGATTTTCTTCATGGGCAGCTTCAGATTTGTTTCAGGGGTGTGTGTGTGTGTGTGTGTGTGAGAGAGAGAGAGAGAGAGAGAGAGAGAGAGGGAGAGAGAGAGTGTGTACTTGTTTGGTGTTTTGGACTTTTTTCGGGGAAAAGAATTTAGACTATCACACTTTTGGCGGGTTGGAAATGGTTTAATCCCTTGTAAATTGAGAGGCAGTCTGCACAGTGGATAGACAACTGGATGTAGAGTTAGAAAGACCACATTCAAGTCCTCCCTCTGACATACACCGGCTGTGTGATCCTAGTCAAGTCTCATTATTCTAGGCAACTCTAGAAGACTGGGAGTCTTAGAAAGTACCAGCCTGCTTTGGTGGAAGGTGTTTCTCATCCAGGAGTTCATCCCCTTTATCAAAGAAGTCACAGGCCTAGTTCCTATCCTATGTATTATACTAGTTGGTTTAAGTCCTTATAGGCAGGGCTATGTTAAGCCAGTGTGAATGAATGAATACCCTCTCCTCTCCTGTTCTGGGAGTCTACAAAAAGGGCCTTATCACTGGTGGGCCCTTTGCCCAATTATTAAACATAGCTCTTTGAGTAGTGGAGGCAGTAGGGGTGTGCCTGAGGGGTGAGAATCCATTTCCTAAGAGCATCACAGTTAGCCATTAACCAAAGTGTCAACTGCCTTGTCCTACACCAGGTGTTCTTACTCAATTGGATATACCTGCTGTAATTTCCCCAAAGAGTGAGTGGTGGGACGTGGCTGGTGTCGGGCTTTGTGTCTGTGATACAGACCTGAATTCAAATCCTGCCTCAAACACTCTTTAGTTGTACCAATCTGACAAGCCATTGAACTCAGAACCTCAGTTTGCTCATCTGTAAAAGGGGATGATGATGATGATAATAGGATCCACTTCACAGGGCTGTTGTGAGAATCTATTGAGATAATATATGTAAAGTGCTTTGCATACCTTAAAGTGCTTTATAAATGTTAGCTATTATTACTACTATTGCTATTATTATTTTTAAATTGCCTTTAGGATACATCTGACCAGCACTCCTCCTCACAAGAAGGTGCTCAAGCTTAGTTTGTCTGGCTTTTAATAGGGCTGTTTCCTGCTGTTAACCCTAGCTAGTCACACTGTCTTGTCATCATGGTTGCCATTTTCTATAAATTGATAGAAAGCATTCTTCGTGGGCCAGTTCTCCTTAACTGGCCAAAGCATGAAGTTGGGTATTCTTGCCAGGACAGGGATTTTGGACCCAGAATACCACGGATGCTGTACAAAACACCAGTGGCAATTCATTCACATCCCCAAATATCCTGCATGTATAAAGCAAGCCTGAAGCCTGGGACAGAATGGAATTCAGCTTTGCTCAGACAGAGTGGCCTGGGAGGCTGACTACTAATTTGTAAGGACATTTTTGCTATGAAATCTTTCGCTACCTGTGATGAAAAACCAACCCCTTTCTGCCTTGTACTGAGTGTAAAATAAACATGTTCAGTTGCATATTACTTTGCTGCTCAGCTATGACACCTCTGTATTTTTTTTTTTACACGCTCTTCGGACATGATGCCTCTTTTGGCTCTTAATTATTTATTTCCCTTGGTAGCTAACTGGTGAAAACACATGGTACCCCAATAATGTTTTACACCAGCTCTAGTCCCTGTTTTTGTAATAGGGGCAGCTAGGTGGCACAGTGGATAGAGTGCCAGGCCTGGAGTCAGGAAGACTCATCTACTTGAGGTCAAGTCTGGCCTCAGACACTTATTAGCTATTGTGACCCCGGGCAAGTCACTTAACCCTGTTTGCCTCAGTTTCCTTATCTGTCAAATGAGCTAGAGAAGGAAATGGCAAACCACTCCAGTATCTTTACCAAGAAAACCCCCAATGGGGTCTTGAAGAGTTGAAAACAACTGAACAACAACAAACAACAGTCCCTTTTAATTAAAACAACAACAACAAATTACCATTCTTCAACATTTCCCCCTCCCCAGTATCCCTAAGGAAAACATTAGTCTTGAGGATACAAAGTGCCCTGTAGCATAGCCCGGCTTGAAATCTCTTTGTTCCTGCTAAGATTGCCATCGTGAATCTTTGGAAATAGCCTTACCCTGGAAGTCTAATGCTTACCCCAAAGAGGAATCAAACCTAATTAGAGCAATTTTACTTACACAAATACTACTCAGATGTGGAACAGGAAGGTTGAAAAAGAAAAGCCGTTGGCCTGGTTCTTTTAAAAACATTTCAATATTATTTTAGTACTCTTAATTATAAGTGGATGAATTAAGTGTTAGGAAATGAAAGAATGGTTAAAACATAAAGAAAATATTTACAATTACTTAAGGCAAAGGTTCTTTGCCTAAGGACCAATGGATAGCTTTAGGAAAGGGGTGGGATTGGGTGGGGAAAGGAGGTGGGAAGGGTATCTGCGAACTTGGATGAGAAAAAAATTTCCATCTTTAGTTTCAGTAACTTTGGTTTCCTTTGTAATACTACATATTTTATTTTATGCATTTAAAAACATTTTGAGAAGGGGCCCATAGTCTTCATCAGACAGCCAAAGGGTTTATCACACATAAGAAGTTAAGAACCCCTGATTTAGGGAATGTTTTTTTTTCCACCTATCAGTTCAAGAATTTTGAGGGGAGGGGTAGGATGAAGTAATAGAAAGTTGGCCTGGGCCTGTGTAGGGAGCTTAGGGCATGGGAACTCACTCCATCCATGCGTTTGGCAACTTGTCTGTACAATTTATAATTCTAAGAGAGTTATCTGGACCATTGAATGGTTAAGTTACCTGCCCAGGGAGACACAGCTTGTTATGTGTCAGAATCTAGGTGTTTCTGATTCCAAGGCTGGCTCTTTACATCCACACTGCTTCTCATCATTTCAATATAAAGTATGAAACAAAATTAACAGCAACTTGAGTATATTGAATGATGTGATGCTTTTTAGTTATTTTTAAAGCAAATCTTGAAAAAAAAACAGTCCAAATTAACGTTGGTTTTGTGGTTGTTTTGTCTCTACTTGCTCTCTATAAATACATTGCCACCTCTGTTAAATTTATGTGGATTCATTCCTTTTGAAAATTGCAAGAGGTCCATCCCACTCCCACCCCAAACTCCCCCTTTTAGGTAAATGCTACCTAATAATTCTTGGAACACTTTGTCTCTCAGAAATCACTGTTGCTGAGACCTAGGGGGCTGAGACATGGACAGCCCATTTGTGGTAAAATGGCAGAGTAATAGTTTAGAGCAGAGAGAGAGGCAGCCTAGAAATATCCACTTAAAACTGTTGAGGAAGGTAGACTCTGGAAGATAAGACCAAGAGTACAGTATGATGGAAGGAAAAAAAAGACAAGCCAATGGACCAGGGGGACAGTGGGTCCAGTTTTATATCTCACCTCTGTCATTTTTTTACCTTTGTCACATTGGACCAGGGAAGGGGACTCTGCCTTGAACAAATCCCAATCTCAGTTTCCAAATCAATGAGGTAGTTAGTTTAAATGGCCTCTACGGGACTTTTCAGAGCTATGTTCCTATGATCCTTCTATGCTCTTATGATCCTCTCATCCTCTTCAGCTTTTGAGGTTATCCCGAAGATCTCTCTCTAGACAGCAGAAGTAGGGTAGTCACCATGCAGTGACAATGCATGCTTGTCTTACTCAGTCTTGCCTCGGTGAGGTATAGGGCAGCAAGTGGGAATCTGCAAGCACTAACTGATCTGCCCTAGGCAGAGTGTGGGATGATGGGCTGCATTAGAAAGACAGTTAGTTGTAATTCAGTGGTAAATGCATTTTGATGATGAAGAAAGCTTCCACTTCAGAAATTCTTCTACTCTCCTGATTTTCCAGGGTGACAGTGATTTACTCAGCCTTATCCCTGCTTTGCGTGGTCTAGTGAGCTCAAGAGAGGTTCCTGGCAAAGAGAGGTAAGCCTCTATAGTCAGGAAGAGCTGAGTTCAAATCCGGCCTCAGGCTTACTAGGTATGTAACTCTGGGCAAGTCACTTAACCATGTTTGTCTCAGTTTCCTCATCTGTAAAATGAACTGGACAAGGAAATGGCAAACCTGTATCCAGTATCTTTGCCAAGAAAACCACAAATGGGATCACAAAGAGTTGGATACAACTGAACAATAACAACAAGAACACATTTTAATCCCAGACTGTCCTTTACTGAATCTTGATGGGGACTCGAAAGCAGATGAGAACCAGGATTTTGGTGTCGTGCTATGGAGAAGCCAAGTGTCCGGTATTGAAGAGCTCCTGGTAATAGCTTTTTTGGGTAGGCCATTTATCCTCCCCTACCATATTGCTCCTCTCAGTTGGGTGAGAATTTGCATGATGCAACATATGTCCTTGGTGGAAGCCTTGTAGGTTCCCAGGAGACTCAGCGGGCATCTAGTTCCCTTTCCCTCTCCTCCATTTCATTGTTAAGAAAATGGAGGCCCAGGAAGATGAGTGACTTGCCCAAGGTCATCAGAGAGTACACTAACACACTGCCTCCCCAAGACACCGTGCTTCTATCTGGTGGGAAGGTTTTTAGGCCCAAATCAGCTCAAATAGGAATCAGCACCATTAAAAACTGGCAGCAAGTCTGAACAGGATTGCTGCTAACTGGTGTGGAGCTAAAGGGACAGAGCACTGCCTGGAGTCAGAATGGTTTGAGTTAGAATGTGTGACTCTGGGCAAGTCACTTCACCTGTCTGACTTGGTCCGTAAAATGAGGATAATAATAGTGCTCATCTCCCTGGATCGTTGTGAGGGCAAAATACATGGTATTTATAAAGTGCTGTAGACTTTAGAGCAGTGTGTAAATCCCAGTCATTATTATTTTAACTGACTTGGAGGGGTAACTTACTCTTTTGGCCCATTGCAGTTAGAAATCTTTATAGGCTATTCCACATCAGATGATGGGTAAGCATTAATTATATCCAAAGGACTTCTCTAATGGGCTTCCTTAACTCTAATTATGATAAAATTCCCAGTAAAGGCCTGCTGAAGGGCCATGAACATTTTTAAAAGGAAAAAGGCATTTTTTTTTAAGATCTTAGGAGATTTTGAGATTTACTCCGACACTACAGAACTACTTCTTTCCTCCCTCCTTCAAATAACATATTACACAGTTGTGCTCATAAGTTACATCTCCTAGAATAGCAGTACTAAAGCTATGGAAGAGATCAGTGGCACTCCCCTAATAATAAATCTCGAGCTAGATTGACCTCGGGGTCACCTAGTCTAACACCTCCATGTTGGAAATGAGGAAATGAGACCCAGGGAGATTTACATGACTTAACCAAAGTCATACATGCAGGGAGTAAGCATGAGTGGGGGGGGGGGGGAAGGATTATGAATCCAGCCCTGCTGATTCCCAAGTGCAGTATTCTTTCCCATGGAGTCTCCCAGGTGACCCACTTTCCATTTAGAGAGGACAGAGCCAGACTTAGTTACCTATTCTGTTTTTAATTATGGCTGAGAAGATTTAAGTCGACCTCATGTCTGTGTACCCAGAGCAAAGGTTAATGCTGATTCTACAAACATATCTTCTAAACAAACCACAACTGCAGTTCTAGGGATGAGTAGATAGAATGCTGAGTCTGGTGTCAGGGGATTTGAATCCTGCTTCTTATCCTGATTAGCTGGGTCACCTCTGGCCAAGTCACTTAAACTTCCTGAGTCTCAGTTTCCCCATCTGCATAAGGGGAAAACAATACCCAACCTAGAATACTTACTTTGTTACTGTTGTGAGAACTAAAAATAATAAAATAAATAACCAAAATAAAAAAATAATAAAAAAATAGCAGCTAAGTTTATATAGTGCTTTAGGGTTTGTAAAAATACTTTGCATACACTAACGTGATCCTCATTTCCCCCATTTTGCAGAAAAGAAAACGGAGGTTAATGAGGTTAAGTGATTTGCTCAGTATCACACTGTTAGTGTCTGAGATGGGATTTTAATTTAGGGTTTCCTGAATCAAAGTCTAGTATTCATGTATAGAAAACATTTTTTTTCAGTTTGAATAATTTTCCCAATTACATGTAACAATTCTTAACAATAATTTTTAAAAATTTTGATTTCCAAATTCTCTCCCTCCCTTTCTCCCCTCCCTGAGAGGGTAAGCAATTTGATAGCAGTTATACATGTGCAATCATGCAAAGCATATTAGAAATCATTTTCAAATTTTTGTATATTTTAGTTTATTAAAACGGGTCAGACTGTTTACGATGAATATACAAACATAATTATGCAAAAGGTACCATCACATTATTATTCAGTAGGTGGTAGACACACTGCTCTGCCAGATTAGCAAACTCCCTTGGTGAATGCTGGGCCCTTGACACCTTAATTAATCTTCATTTGCCACCAGGACACCATGGTGAGCACTAGAGTAACCTTTCCCAATTAGGACTTGTTGGCCAATGCCAACTCATCCCATGTGAATTATCACTGCTTGACCATGAGTTTTGCACCCCTTAACTTCCCTTCCTTTCTTGGCATTTCAGGTCCCATTCTTCATTCTCCTAAACCAGGGGTGAGGAACCTATGGCCTGGAGGCCACATGTGGCCTTCTAGGTCCTCAAGCGTGGCCCTCCACTGGATTCAAAGGGGCCTTGAGGCCACAAGTTCCCCACCCTTGTGAACTGGATCATATCCAAGTGCAAGTTCATTTTCCATGTGAGTGACTTGTAACTTCCACTCTGAGGCTTCCTGATCTTTCAATGTTTTATACGTCTTAAGGAATATAACTATCTCTTTTCTAGGGGCTTAACCTTAACCTTTCTTGGCCATGAGCAAAGCTGTTCCTTTTCTACCCTTTCCCCCCATCCAAGAAACACCATATCACATTTCTTATAAAACTTAATGACACATGGGAGTGAAAAAGCTTGGGAAGCCTAGCCGTGGAGAATGCTCTTGGTTTTACAAGGACCTCAGTTCCTAGTTTGCATTCATTCATAGGACAAGAAGAAGAACCTAACCTGTGCTTTCTTTGATAAAGGGAATTCCCAGGTGAGGAACTCCCTCTACCAATTCAGACTGGCATCTTCTCTGCAACCTCACAGAACTGCCTAAACTACTGAGAGGATAAGTGCCTTGGCTAAGGTCTGGTACAATGAGTACGTATCATAGACAAGACTTGGACACAGGTCTTCCTGGCATTGAAGTCAGTTTTCTACCCAGTACACCATACTTCTTCATTCATATTATTTATGTGTATATATACACATACACCTATATATAACTATATTATATATATAATAATTTAATATATAATTTAACATGTGAATTGAATACATATGCAATATGAATGTACATATCTATAAAACACATATACACAAAATGTATATATGTATTCCTGAATATGTATGTGTACACACACCAACACATGTATGTGTGTGAATATGTATATATGTATATGTATATATCTATCTGTCTATCAAATATGATTATGGATAATTTGTTATGTGCAAGGCAATTAGATATAACCAGGGACTTGCTGTTAAATGTTTAACAACTGGCTTTCCAGGCAAAAATGTAACTGTAACACACATGTAAGTTTAATATGCATCAACATTTTCCATCGCTTTTTAAAGTCTAGACAATCAACAAAACGAAAAATCAAGCCCTGATTTGTCATTTCCAAGGTGTAAATGCTAATAATGACAAACAATTGGAAGCAAATTAATTTGTTCTTAAGAACAAAAAGGAGCTGGCACTAGCATACCTATGGATATAACAAACATTTATTAAGCACCTACTCTATTCAGAGCACTATGATAGGCACTAGGGGAGACATATATGGTCTATGCTCTTAGAATCTAGGTAGGGGAAAAATACAGACACATGCCAAGGAGTGGATGCTGAATAAATAACTGTCAAATTGAACTGAAAAATTAACTTTCTTTGCTGGATCTGTGACTTCATTTATCTGAATATTCTTTCTATGTGATTCTTGTCTGTCTTTCCATAAATCCTCCACAGAGAATTTACCCAATTCACTTGAAACTCCTATTATTTTTTTAATACCACGAAGGGTACCAATGTAGCACTCAGACGATCCAATATCATTTTCCTTGTATTTGTCCATATCCTTTTTGGATGACATATATCCTTGTAATGTCTTTTATGATACTTCATGCATGCAGCTAATCTTTGGAAATATGCTTCAGTCTTCCAATACCTCCTATGCATCTTTGGAAAACCTACAATTTTGATTCTTTCCATGTCCCACAATTCATAGTCACATAATATCATCTGGAGAATATGGTAATTAAAGAGGTAGGTTTTTATAGCAGTGAGGTGCTTAGAATGACTGAAAACTCAATGCAGTTTCCCACATGTGATTCTCCTCAACTCTGGACTAAGTTCCTTATCCACTGAAGTACCTGTCCATGTTAAATATGGATGGATGGATGAAGTGGGTCGTCTTTCCAACTGTATGTCATAATTAAGGCAATGAATTTTTCATCCACATTGTTATGTCTGTGTGCATGGTTAAACTTATTTCCTTTGAATGATTATGGATTTTCTCAAGGAGGCTTTGTATCCTTGAGTCTCAACGTAATTAGTGCCGTGTTATATAGGGGCATTTGTAGAATCTCACCAATAAAAAGATGCTCTTTATGTGCAGATTCATGACATTGCCAAATGCCTTAGGTAGACATCTCTATAGGATCTTGAAATATTTTAATATATGCACTGAAGACACTTTTTTCTATCATACATTTCCCTGATTTCACCATTTACTCCTACAAAGCACACGCAGATATTTTCTACGATTGAATGCCAAACAGATTGTGATTCTGGACATCATAGGAAGCACTAGAGTTTATTGAATATGGAGGGTAACATGGTCAAACCTGTGATTTAGAAAGATCACTTCGGCAGCTAAATGAAAGATAGACAGGAGTGAGGAGAGACTTGTGGCAGGCAGACCAACCAGCAGACTATAGAAATAAAGGGGAGTGATGAGCTAGGAAAGGGTATTTTGTTTTAGATATGTAGATAGAAGGATAATTTATTTAATGATCACTATGTGCCAGACACTGTACTAAGTATTGGGGATAGAGATACAAATAAGCAAGATAGCCTCTGCTCTTAATCTTATATTCTAATGGAGGAGGACAATACACAAAGGGGAAATGAAAAAGGAAGGACAAAACATGGAAATGCTGGTTCAATCTTAGAGGAACTGAACTATGTCAATACTGACATTCTCACTTTGAGTGACATCAGAAGACAAAGAAGAAGGTAAAGAAGGCTCACAGGTTCACCTTGGAGAAGTGAATAAGGGTAGAATTGGTTTCATTAGAGTGTAATGGAATGGAATAAACATTTATTAAGTGCCTACTTTGTTCCAGGCACTGTCCTAAGCTCTTTACAAATATTATCTCATTTGAAATTCTCATTATGTGCCTGAAGATAATAAGAAACACCATTCCATAGGACATTGGTCATCTCACCTTATGTTGCTAATGATCAGTAGAAGCAAACAAATGACCATGAAGATAATGAACATAGTTGCACAGGGTGAAGAAGTAGAGAAATTCTATCAAGCCCTTGCCATGATTATCTACACAAAATCCACATAAAAACTTTAATAATATCATGTCAATGAGAAATAGGGCAGAGGGCAGGACGGCAAAAACAATAAATCAAGTCAAGAAATGGAAAAGGACAAAGGCTTACAAATGACTCAGAAGTCACCTGCCTAAGTTCATTGAGAAAGGTCAGGAGGCACTGGATTTAGTGATCACCAAAAATCATAATAATTGCTGAAATCTGCCACATCCTAACAGCCAGGAAATGCCTGGCTACTGACTTGGAGTCATTTAAGAATCAGTTGTCTGGGTGCAATCAGATTATTGACTTGGTTAGAGCAAAGTAAATACTAAAATCAAAGAAAAGGTATGAGGTAGTACCTCAGTATTGTACTAATTTGCTTTTCTCCAATCAACAGTGATTTAGAGCATTTTTTCAAATGATTATAGATATAGTATGAGATGTTGATCTACATCTAGTTTCTGCCAAACTGCTTTTTAGTTTTCCCAGTGATTTTTGTCAAATGGTGAGTTGGGTTGATCAAACGCTAGATTAGTATGGTCAACTAGTTTTTTTAGTTGACTGTAGGATCCTCTAAGTATTTCATTGTATGTTAAGGTGTAATAATACTCTCATCGATGTATCACAATTTATTGAGCCATTCCCCAATTGATGAGGTCCACCTTTTTTAACACCTGTAGTCTACTGGTTCCAATGTATAGTTGCAAGACATAAAATTTGACAATCTCCAAATAGGTGGAAATGAATATCATACAGAGGGCAATGGAGAGGTGCATTGTGGGTGTAAGCAACTTGCAACATATGACGAAGAATGGGATTATAAGACATTATGAGGGAAATATATGATAGAAAAAGAAGATGGGCTGGTCATTTGATGACGGTGAAGGATGACTGGAGGACAACCTCAGTGCTCACCTGATGTCCTTGAGACGCCAGGAGAAAATGAGGGAGGGTAGACTCTCTCTGTAAATCTTACAGGACGACATGGACAAAAGCCAGACAAGTTGGGCAAGCATGGATGGGTTGAGATCTTAATCACCGGAGGAAATATCTAAATGAAAGATCTCAGAGTCATTAGTTTGAAAGCTCCTTGAGGACAAGGACTATTTTTGGTCTCTTTTTGTGTCCCCAGCACTTATCACAGTACCTGGCACTTGGTATTATTTTGCCAAGCACCTGGTACTTAATAAATATACGACCGATTCATTTGAATATTTGAGGTAGACTGAAGTGCATCTAGAACAGCACAACTAGGATGGTGGAGGGTCTCCACTTCTGGCCATATGAGGCTTGGTTGAAGAACATGTGCATGCTTATACTAGAAGGACATGACTACTACATCTCCAAGTATATGAAGAGCCATTGTGAAGAAGAAATGTTAGATTTGTGCTACTTGGTCCCAGAGGCCAGAACTAGGAGCGGTGGGCAGAACTTCTGAAACACATTAGAACATGTTAGCACATTAGAACTATCCAAAAGTGGAATGAGATGTCCTGAGAGGTAATGAGTTTCCCTCAATGGAGTTCCTGAAGTAAAGGTTAAATGAGCATTTGGGAAGGTTGTAGGTGTGTTTTTTAACTTTGGAAAAATTATTTTTAAAGGTGGAATAGAGCTAGAATTTGCTAGACCATCAGGTCCCTTCTGACAGAAAATTTGTGACGTGCTAAGAATTGAAAAAATTATAATGGCAAAGTGACCAATGTTTTCTATTTCTTGGGGGAAAAACCTGAAAATACTTGAAACCACATTTCTTTCCATGTGGAATTATGTCAGCCAAGGCAAGCAGTGACATTTGATCCTGGTCTAGGGTGGTGGCAGTGGGAAAACAAAGCAAAGAACTGGATGCAAGAACCATCACAAAGGAAAAATCAATAGAATTTGGCAAACAGATGTTGGATAGAGAGGCAGAAGACAAAGACAAGTCAAGTTTTAAAGCTTAAGACTGAAGGGCTGCTAGTGCCTTTTCCTCTAAGGTTGTCTTGTTATCTGTACATTTTTTGTATATACCTATTGTATATGACATATCATCTCCTTTAGAATATAAGTTCCCTGAGGTGAAGGACTGCTTCAGTTTTGTTCAGCACTTATCACATATTAACAATTTAATAAAAGTTTGCTGGTTTATTAGAAGAATGAAGATGGCATTGATGGTATATTTTTAGCTATTATAGAGAAGATGCTGAGTTTTTATTTTTAGGCGTTGACTTCAAATTGATAGCAGGACATTCAGGTGATGACCAGTAGTAGCTGGAGATGCATGACTAATGCCTGAAAAAGTCTGGAATAGGTTAAGAGATTGAGATTTGGGAGTAATTTTTATATATTTAATAGGCTATGAGGAGGGATTAGATCTCCAAGAGAAAGGAGTGAAGGATTGAGCATAGTATCTTTGGCTTCTGACTTAACAAATGTGTGTGTGCTACATCCCCAACCTCAGAGTGACTGGAAGATGTCCAATGGTTCCAAAAGGACGGCACTTTGAGGGAAACTTTTTTTTGATCTGCTTCTGATTACCCAATTGTCTAGGTATGGGAAGACATGTTGTCCTCAGGTTATACATGGACTTTGCAGAACTCCCACTACTGTCAGTTTGTTTCAGAAAATGAAATTTGTTTAAATAAATAGGGGCTTCTCTTCTCCAAGGCAGAAGGTCAGGTATTCTGGAGGGAGATATTGGGGCAGAGATGAAGGAACATTGGCAGTAAGAAAGTTACGAAGCAAAGGGGCCAAAGAAAAGAGTAAAGAATATCTTTCAGGGTCTGAGAATGGAGCTTTAGGAGAAGGAGGATCCCAATTCTGATAGATTTAGATCTGGAAGGGCTTTTAGTCTAGTCCCTATAATTTTACAGACAAATGGGAAGGAAAAACGATAGATACTACAAATATTTGCCTGTGGGTCTCAGCAAAAGACCTGTTGCTGTGAAAAATAAGGCCAGACCAGAAATCCTTTATGTTTCCAGGTAGAAAGGAAAGATGGTGTGGCAGGCTTAATGCTTCTGATTTAGAGGGTCTTGCAAAACAGCACCCACCTTCAGGGTTTTTGTGGCTGGCTCAAACTCTAGGCTCAAGGGGAGGACTAGCTGGGAAGACACTCTTTTGGTATTATAAGATGAAAATCAGAATGGTTACTATGACGAAAAGGAAAGAGGTCTCTTGGTCAACTTGAAGAACCCTCTACTCACTTTTTGCATTTTTCATGGAACCAAAGGTGAGTTCAGTCCCCACATGGATCAAACGGCAAAGGCATTTATCACAGAAGCCTAAATTGAGATTGGTCCAGTAGCTCTCCAGTTTCATGAACTCCAGACATACTGTCTTTGCTGCAGCAGTCATGCTGGTTCTTTGGATGACCATGCTAAGTGTGGACTGATGAGCCGATGGACAGAAAAGCACAAATGAGGGTATAGGCATGTTAACAGATAAATCTGTAGACAAAAACATGCCTTAGAGCTCATACCAAACAATAACAAAAGTAGAAAATTTTATTGTTACTTCACAGTATAATTCTTTCATACAAACATAAATAAAATGATAAATTATAAGGCTGACAACCTCTTCTTTTGGAAAACAATGAGACTATATATATACATGCTCATTTTTTTTCTGCTTCCAAATGTACACATTTTATTTCATCTAGTTCTCAATACAGTGTTACCAAAAATTCAGTTTAAAATTAAAAATCTCTTCTTGCAAATGAGAAGAAAGATAGTTTAATATAAAAACACAAATTACCTGAATTTGAGGTTTCCAGGATCAATCAATCTTTGCTTTACGAAATGGCCAACATCATGTTTCATTTGAATTACCCACAGCTAAATTTGAGCTTGAATATTAAAAATAACCATTAAAATGGCTATTGATAAAATTTCCACATACATCTTTTACATAATTTAAACCAAGATCTGTCCCTATGGACCACAGAAAGGTGCTATTTTGTAATGCTTGTTCTAGAAAAGCTATAAGCTCAACTGTGACAGTTTTAATTTATTTTTGAAGTTTACTGCATTCATCTATCTATCACCTGACCTCAAAAAAGGAATTGTTAGAAATGATATAAATGGAACTGGTATTTGGGATTTGTTTGTTTAAACACAATCCTACGTTGCAAAGTCACAGTTTTAAACAACTGACAGATTTAATTACCCTTTTTTCTGGAAGGACACCAGGTGTGGGAAGAGCCACCTCAAGGAAGGATGAAGGTGAAACTGGGAAAAGGAAAAGAAAAATAATTCTGAACACTGAGAAACAACTGTTCTCTTTCCAATCGCAGGAGAAGTCACACTACCTGATTGGCTATTCTGAATGATGCCCTTTGATACTACACTCAGGTTACTCCTTCAAGAGTTTTATAAGAAAAACAGAAATTGCTTTCTTGGCACAAAGAAAATGAGCCCATGTTAAATAACAATGTACTCCTACACACATTTTTCTCTAAAGTCTTTCCATTGCTATTACATTAGTAATAGCTTACATAATAAACTAAGTTACTCATAATCATTCAACACAGTTTTCCTCCAGATAATTTAGTATGAAATTAGTTGACATTTTCCCTACAAACAGAATGTGGCACCATGTCGTTTCTTCCTCTTATCCATCAAAGATAATTTATCTTCCATCGTCCTTGCTTGTTTGAATAATCTGTGACAACCTTTCGGCTGCAGGCTCTGTGTCTGTCTTCGGTTGGCAGGTCTGCCTTTTCTCCTCCTCCCAGGTATACACACTCCCTTCCCTTGGACCCCTAATATTCAGGGATGTTCAGTCCATCTGAGAAAGGAACTGGAACAACAACTCCCTGTCGGTGAAGCTCTCGGAGAACGTCCAATATGGAGTCTAATTCCACACGGAATTTTTCTAGCTCCTGATTCTTTAGCTGCGCCAGCCTTTTCCATTTCTCCACTTCCTTTTCTTGCTCAGTTTCAACCACCTGGCGCGTCTGTTGTATTATCTACAAACGAAGCATTTCCAAGTTATATCTATTGTTCCAGCGGGGGACAAACAAATCTTTTAGGCCTATTCTGAATCACAAAAGCAAGCGGTCCAGGACACAGAGAATCTGCTCTCCCCACTGCGGTAGGCTGATGGAGAACCTGCATCAGTTCAAAACTGATAAATGAATCTCGGCTTTTACCTTCAGGCTGGGACATTTATTCTTATGTCACAGACACGTGGGGATTTAAACACTAACTTGTATCAAATATTACCCAGCTTTCTGACACAATTTAAGAAATCATAAATTGCTCATATGTTAGGATAAAATTCTCTGCTTTTTAAAAGCCTTATCACCTAGACAGGGTCAGCAAACTGGGGAAGAAAAGAAAAGAGAATAAGCATATATTCAATGCTTACTATGTACCAGGCACTGGGCTAAGAGCTTTACAAATATCTCTTTGATGTTCATGACAATCTTGAGAGATAGGTATTATTATTATCATCTCCATTTTACAGTTGAGGAAATTGAGTTAAACAGAGTTTAAGTGACTTGCCCAAGGTCACACAGTTAGTGTAGTGGGATCTGAACTCAGTTCTTTCTGACTCCAGCCCTAGGTCTCTATCCACTGTGCCACCTAACTGCCTTAGAGCCAAATTCTGTAGACAGGGAACTAAGAATAGTGTTTACATTGATTAAAAAAAATTTTACTGTATGTAA
>NW_020946933.1:0-27735 GCF_900497805.2 Vombatus ursinus | reverse complement strand
GATAGATAGATAGATAGATAGATAGATAGATAGATAGATAGATAGATAGATAATTAGATTGATAAATAGGTAGATGGATAGATAGATAAATAGGTAAAAAATAAGTAAATAAAAAGACAGACAGACAGACAGACAGATAGATAGATAGATAGATAGATAGATAGATAGATAGATAGATAGATAGGCAGGTAGGTAGAAGATACAGAATTTTTTTAGCACTGTATGCCAGGCTCAGTGTTAAGTGATGGGGATACAAATACATGAAAACTTCTATTTTCAAGATTACATTCTAAAAAGTGAAGAGAAAACACAAAGAGGAACTGGGAAAAAGGGGGTAGGAAGGTACCTGTTGAGGGCGAAGGGTCAAGGCCGTAGGTAAGGAGGTACAACAAACAACTCCAGAGAACTGAGTTGGGCTCAGAATGAAGAGAAAGACAATTATAGGTAGCTCCTCAGAGGTTCCTTAGACAATTTTAATTTTCTCATCCTTTCATTTCAGAAGGTTTAAGGAGGAGACTAAGCTGGTAATTAGGAAAGAAGAGTCCAGTGCTAAAATGAGGAGTTGTAAACAAAGGACACAATGGTAGGGTCAGCCAAGAGGCTGAGGTCCAGTTGCCACCTTTTTACCTCGAGGCATATTGCCAGACCTGCTTTTATTAATAAACTTTATTTACTCATTTTTTAGGTAGCCACACTCAGAATTGCTGTCTCAGCTTGAAATGTTGTTTTCGGAATTGTAGGATTCCATAGTATTGGACCTATTGTAATAGGGCATAGTATTTTGAGTTCAAAGTCTGGAGACCTGACATGAAGGGGAAACACAAAACAAAAAAATAACTTCTATAACAATTAGAACAGTTCAAAAGTGGAATGTAGAAGATAGAATATGAGTAGGTGGTGGGCTCCCTCTCTCTTTAGAGTTTGGATGACCATTGTTGGAACATTGTCAGGCTATGTTAGAAGTAGCTAGGTAGCTCAGTGGATCTCATGGTGGACCTATAATCAGGAATACCCAACTTTATATATGGCCTTAGACCTTAGCTGTGTGACTCTAAGCAAGTCATTTAAGCTCATTTTCCTCATCTGTAGTCTGGGGATAATAATAGTCTTTACCTCCCAGTGTTGTTTTGAGGATAAAATGAGATAATATTTATAAAGCACTTTGCAAACCTTAAAGTGTTATATAAATGTCAACTATTATTGTGTTATCTAAGCCAACCTAATGCATATGAGTTGGACTAGATGACTCCTAAGATCTCTTCTATCTCTCAAATTCTGTGATTCTGTTGTCCCCAAGGCTGTTATTTGATGACAGCAGATAAGTGGCAAATATAATTATAACTTGGGTTTCAAGAGGATGTGACCTCTAAGAATATCATAGTAAGTCAGGGATGGGGTTGGAAATAAAATAGTTATTGATTCCTTATTAGATAAGTATGCCATGCTACTGGTAAATCATGAAAATAGTCATTAAGGGCTAAGGCCAAAGACATTTAATGGTGGTTACTGAGAATTTAATGGCCTCATATACAGCCAGCTCACACAAGCAACACATTTAATTCTGAGGAAATGACCTGTGGGAAGGTAAAGAGTTTAGGTAATGTTTTTTTAAAATTTCATTAAAAGTTTTCACTTTCCATGCTTTGGGCATAGCCAGACAGTACTTGGATTGGTCCACCAAAGCACCTTTAATGTAATAATTATATTTGCAGAATGTTTTGCTAATGTTATCTCATTGTGTTTTCACAATAACCCTTGTGAGGAAGGCAGATTAAGCTCTTTTTTATTCCCATATCATATATGAGGAAATTGAAACTTAGAGAGTTTGAAGTACTTATCCTGAGTTACACACTTAGTCAGTGGCAGAGCCAGGATTAGAATCAAGGTGTTCCTATGCTTTTTCCATTGCCTTTAATGATAACTTGTTCCTCCATTAAAAAGCAGAGGTGAAATATTAATTCATTTATTAACTGTTTTGCAGATTCCATTGTCATTGGATTTTGGGTTGGTCTTGCTGTCTTCGTGATTTTCATGTTTTTTGTACTGACCTTGCTGACCAAAACAGGAGCACCACACCAAGAGTAAGTTGAATATTACCATCTGGAATAAACCATATGCCATAGGCATATGCCTCATTGGAGGGGATTACCACATAAGGAGTTGCCTATGTAATTCTTTCTTCAAAAATCTTTAATAATACCCCTTTTGTTGTATTTGTATCTCTAGCACTTAGCACAGTGACTGGTACATAATAAATGCTTATTTATGAACTCTTATCAACTCAACTTATAAACTTAGCAACTTTTATCAAACTCTTATCAAACTTCTGTTTAGTTTCTTTTTTCCTGGTATCTAAAGTCTTTAATGTGCAGCTAGGTGGCACAGTGGATAGGGCCTTAGACACTTACTAGCTGTGTAATCCTGGGCAAGTCACTTAACCCTGTTTACTTTAGTTTCCTCATCTGTAAAATGGGCTAGAGAAGGAAATGGCGAACCACTCCAGTATCTTTGCCAAGAAGATCCCAGATGGGGTAATGAAGAGTTCAATGGGACTGAAAAAGGATTAAACCACAAAAAAGTCTTTATTAATTTGGAACCATCTTCTCTTTCCAGCACTATCTCATATTACTCCCTTGTAGGTACTATGTGACTCAGTTGAACTAGACTACTCTTTGACCCCAACCCCGCTTCTGAACATACCCTCTACTTTCCAATGCATCTCGGCACATTGTTCCTAGGCCTGGAATGCCCTCCTTCTCCTTCTTCACATGCTGAATTGTTACTGGTTCCTTAAACTCCAACTCAAATGCCACCCCCTCTGTAATGCTTTCCCATTTCCCATGTCAATAGTGACCTTCCTCCTCAGGCCTCACATAGAGTCTGAGGGGCCATTAGGTGATGTAGTGGATAGATCACCAGGCCTGGAGTCAGGAAGACCTTGGTTCATTACATTCTGACTGGTGACTCTGGCCAAGTTGCTTCTTCCTAAGTGCCCCAGGCAGCTCTTTGAGACTATAAATTGCAGAGAAAGTACCAAAATGGTAGAAGGCATTTTGACACTGGACATTTTTTACACAGATGAAATCACAGATCTGGGTGCCTCTCCTTTATGCTTCTCCTCTTCCCCAGTAACCCATCCAATAAAAACATTTGCTTAGATTCTCAAATAGATCAGTGATTTCATTGATGGAACATTCCCTGGAATGATTCAAATTATCACCTAACTATGCCTGCCCATGTCCTCCTATAACTGCCATAGGGGATTTATCCAACCTGCTGGAGACCTCCCTCACTTTCTTCTGACACTCCAAGGATACCAGCAGAAGTTAGAGGCCTTCAAGAAATTACTCTTCCTTACTGAATAATTAATACAGTTACATACTGCCTTTCAGTAGGCTTATGTAAGGCCACACTTGAGTAGTATGGCCCAGGTACACAATGGAAGGGAGCCTCCAGAGTCACAGGTGTCACCTCCCCATTTTATAATTGATGAGCTTGAAGTCTAGAGACATTAAGTGACTTGCCCAAGTCACCCTACTAGTTAGTGGCAAAGCTAGGATTTGAGTCCAGGTTTTCATGGTTCTAAGTGTAAACTTATTCCACTCTACTATGCTGTAGCCTTCCAGTTCTAAAGCTATTGGAGTTTCCTTTTAATGTGATGTGCAGCCGATGAAATGATCTTCCATTCCAAGGTCAAGTAGGTTAATAGCATCCCAAGCACTGGTGGACTCTGAGAATCTTTCAGCTCATCTCATTGATCCCCAGTACAAACAATTTCAGGAATAACACAATCACTGAAGACTCAGTGATCCTTTGCAAGGCAGGGGAGAGAGGAAGACTGCTATTGTAAAGTTAATGTTGCTTTTCTATGAAAGCCATTAAGCAAAGGAAACTGCAGCTATGGCAGTTTTTGCCATTGCATGGGAAAATGCTTTTCTGGGGGATTTTATGGAAGATGAAGAGCTGGCAATTTTTTCCTCCCCACTTTCATAGCTAAAAATTCATTAGCTTTATTTACTGCTTATCAAAGCAGTATCTCTTTTTCATCAAGAATTCTCATGATGGATATAGAAAAAAAGGACTGGAATAATTTTTTCGTTCTTTGGACTTCATATCTGAAAAGTAAAACCAGCCTCCTCCCTATTGTGACCCTCTTATTTTACAGATGAGAAAACTTAGGCCCAGGAAGGCCAAGTGATTCAGCAAACATTTATCACATCGTCTCTCAGTTTTGCCTACTGGCATCTTGTCCACAATAAAATAAATTAACATCATTTAAATGCACCTCATCTTTGATTTGGAATATTGGACTTGGGTTCTTATGAGCACTGGTAGAAATGAAGCCAAACTCCTTTATTCTTCCATGAGCTGTCATTAAGCTGAACATCCCTAATGCTAACCCTCACCCCAAAATCCAAGGAGGCCCATCCCAGGAAGCCAAGATGAGGAGGGAGTGCATTCCAGGTATGAGAAACAGAAGAAATGCCTGGAGTCAGGATACGGAATGTCTGGTTTAAGGAACAGCAAGAAGGCCAGTGTTAATGAATCACAGAGTATAGTTGTGTGTGTGTGTGTGTGTGTGTGTGTGTGTGTGTGTGTGTATGTATGTGTATATGTATGTGTATGTATGTATACGTGTGTGTGTGTGTGTGGTTGGGGGGGGATTTAAGGTGTCAGGAGACTGAAAGTGTGTTTGGGGTGAAGGGAGGCGGGTTATGAGTAGCTTCAAATACCAAACAGAGGATTTTATTTTTGATCTTAGAAATTATGGGGAACCAGGCAGAGTGTACATAGAGATCAATGCTGGGAAAATGCTTGTTATTTCTACTATTTCCCTTCTCAAGTTCTGAAACCATATTCAAACCAACTATGCTATTTTTGCTGAAAGAGATCTGTCAATCTACTCCCCTACAGCTCCACTCACTCTCCTTGTAACTTTTAGGACCACAGTGCTCTGTCGTGGCCACCATTTCCCTACAGTGGTTGTCTCCCCCAATTAGAATATAAGTTCTTTGAGGGTAGGGACTGTCTTTACTTTTTTATTTATATTCAGTCACTATGTGCTAGCACATAGTAAGTGCTTCAGAAATGCTTTTTCATTTATTTATTTTCATTTATTCAAAGGCTCCCACCCAAGGGCTTTGGTAAGGCAGTAACTGAAATGAACTGCCTGGTGAATAGAAATGCCACTCAGTGGAAAGGCAACTGTTCCTTGAGAAGACTTCATTATGCCACAGTGTACAACCACACCATCAGGTCCAATGTGTAAACTGATCTCTGTAGGTGGGCAGCTAGGTGGTGCAGTAGATAAAGAGTTCTGGGTCTGGAATCAGGAAGACCTGAGTTCAAATCCAGTCTCAGACACTTACTAGCTGTGTGACCCGGGGCAAGTCACTTAATTATGTTTGCCTCAGTTTCTTTATCTGTAAAATGAGCTGGAGAAGGAAATGGCAAACCACTTTGCCAAGAAAACCCCAAATGGGGTCATAAAGAGTTGGACACACCTAAAACAACTGAACAACAAGGTGAGCTTGTGTGCCCATTTGTGTGCCCATTTATGATTTAGCTCACAAGCTCTCTGTGCAAGGTCTATTTTCAACTCACTTCTTCAAACAGTGGGGCAGCTGGGTGGCACAGTGGATAGAGTGCTGGGCCCAGGTTCAGGAAGACCTGAGTTCATATCCAACCTTGACTCTTAACAGCCCTGTGATCCTGTTTGCCTCAGTTTCCTCATCTGTAAAATGAGCTGGAGAAGGAAATGGCAAACCACTCCAGTATCTTTGCCAGAAACCCCCCAAAAAGGAGTCATGAAAAGTCAGATACAACTGAGAACAACTAAAGAACAACAACTTTTAAACAATAAGTATTTGTCAAAAGTAATGTATGTCTAGCACCATGCTTTAAACATAAAACATGGTCTTGACCTCAAGGGGTTTATAACCTTGTTGAGGAGAGACTAAATATAACTAAATATTCAAAATGAGAGAATAATGTACCTGTTTATGTTTGGTATATCATTAGCCTTTGTTAGTATTTAACATCAGTTGTCAAAATATCAGAACTTTCATGGGAAAAGGTTTTGTTTTTATTTTCTACATGTTTTTCGTTTTCATTGAACCAAAGAATCTCCACAGGAAGGCAGAAGTCCCTGGAGCCAACGGTTCAGGGAGCTCAGGTCTGTTCAGTCTCCATCCATCTTATGTTGGTTGTGAGCCCAGGAATTAATTAATGGTCAGTATGATGAGACTTTCCTCTGCCAAAATCCTCCTCTGATATCTCCTCATGTTGTGGAGGTAACCTTTGGGCCTCAAAGACTATGCCACTTTCACAAGCCCTGGCAAGAGCCACTAAACAGGAAAGCCTTCATGGATGGGCCTATCAATGGATTGTCTGTCTAACATCTTACAAGCTCAAAAAGCTTATAACAAGAAGGTTTGCCAAATGATTATTATTATTATTATTATTATTATGGTCACATCAAATCATAAATATGATATACCATTTTACAAAGGGATTGCACTTTGCCCTATTGGTGTCAGTACTAGCACTGATGAAATTGTGCTCCTTGAATTACTGAAGCATAGGAAGTATAATAATAAATATTTGGCAGGGAGGAAAGGGACTGGTGATTTTATCAGTGAATTGAACTCCTGACATGGAAAGTCTCTTCATCAATGGGACTCAAACAACTCACCTATGACTTGGAGTTTTAAAGAGTTGCTTAGGGGAAATGAGCAATTGAATGATTTGCCCATGGTCAATCAATAATCATTTAATCAACAAGCGTTTATTTACCATGTGCTAGTCAGTATGCTAGGTCCTGGGGAATACAAAGACAAAAACAATTTCCCTCAAGAAACAAATTTCTATTGGGTTGAATGGATACACGTAAGCACATACAAAATAATGAAAGGTAATTTTTTGCGGGGGCAGGAAGGTTAGGCACTAGGAGTTTGTGGGAACCAGGAAAGACCTCATGTAGAAGGTGGTCCTTGAACTGAGCTCTGAAGGAAATTAGGGGTTGTAAGATGAGTAGATTTCAGCAAGGGGCTTAGCAGCCTTTGTGAAGGCACAGCGTGCTACAAGAGACTGAGTGTCATTTTCCAGGAACAGTACAAAGGCCAGTTTGCCAGGATTGTAGAGTGTGTGAATTAGCCATATGGTTAGTCAACTCATTCACATGGAATTATATTTAGTTTTTTTTTTTTAAATAGTATTTTATCCCCCCCCCCCGCCAATTACATGTCTGTTCTTTAGTTGTAAAGCTTCTAACTAGCAAAATTGTAACTAAAAAAAACTGGAAACGATGGGAAGATTAAAAAAGGACAGTTGGGTTCATAACTGCAGTAAACATAGATTTCTTATTTTTTTTTCTCATAAAGAAATATGTATCACTGACTATCAAGAAACTCTGCTATGAGACACTGATGGAGTGGAAAAGTCAGCAGCGAAGAAGCTGAGTGGAAATAAACAATCAGGAGTGTAAACTAGTAGGAAGGATTCAGCTGCTGATTGGAAGAGGGCCTTGGCTTTGAGAACTCCTCTTGCAAAGAGAGTTGAATTCTGGGGCTGTTTGAGTTTATCGCCTGCCAGCATCCTCTAAAGCTCTGGCAGAGGTGCCTCGTTCTTCTCTGCTGCCTCTTATGTTTTGAGAGGGAGAAACAGAGGGGGAAAATACATTTTTCGAATAGTTTTGCAGTCAGCTCTGTTGTAAGGAGAGGCTCAGAGCTGATTGGACAAAGTCAAACCCCATTGAGAGAGTTGTCTGACTTGTCGGCCATACCCAAGGAGTTTTGCTGTGAGCTCTGCTTTCTTTTAAAGAGACCTGAGTGGATAAGAATTGATTAGACCAAGAAGAATCCTGATGTGTGAGGAGCTAGTTGGACAGCCAATCTGAGTAGCTGGGCAGTTTCCATGACTTCAAGGCCGCTGCTTGTTACTACAATAGCAAAACAATTTCTCAGCACCTCGTTAAAGGTGACTGTTAGGAAAATAGGGAGAAGGGGGATAAGAGAGCAGGGGGATGATAGAGGGGAGGGCAGATAGGGGTAGGGGGTAATCAGAAGCAAACACTTCTCAGGAGGGTCAGGGTCAAAAGAGAGAATAGAATAAACAGGGGGGCGGGATAGGATGAAGGGAAATATAGTTAGTTTTTCACAACATGACTACTATGGAAGTATTTTGCATGACTATACATATATAACCTGTATCGAGTTGCTTGCCTTCTCAATGAGGGTGGCTGGGGAAGGAGGAAGGGAGAAAATTGGGAACCCAGAGTTTTAGAAACAAATGTTAAAAATTGTTTCCACGTGCAACTGGGAAATAAGATATACAGGCAATGATATAGAAATCTATCCTGCCCTACAGGAAAATAGAAGGGGAAAGGGATAAAAGAAGTGGGGGAATACAAGGGAAAGCAGATTAGGGGAAGGGGTATTCAGAATGCATGCCATCTTGAGGTGGGGGGAGAGCCAAGATGGGGAAAAATTTGGAGCTCAAAATCCTGTGGAAGTGATTGTTGAAAACTAAAAATAAATAAATTAATAAAATTGAAAAAAAAAAGGTGACTATTAATTAAAAGAACTTGTCACTGCCACATTCACTGATAGAGAGTAAAAGAGAAAAGGATTTTCCTACTACAAGAGACCAGAAGAGAGCTAGCAGAGGAGTGGTTTTGTGGGGTACAGATTATTCCTGAAAGCCTTGATATCAGAGGGTTGTGGGTTGCCCCAACCACATGGCTTTTCCTTTCATTTAGCTCCCTGCTAGGTTTCTAGAAGTGCATGCCCATTCTTTCCCATGGACGTGGTATACACTGGTAGGAGAGTGTGACCCAGATTTATGGGTATACTTATTTATGCCATGATATGATTATAATAACTATTGTTTTAACATTAAGGAAATATTTTATTTGAGTTAATGGTGTTATGGTGACTGATTCTGTGTAGATAAGAAGCTTACTTGTGGTAGCTCAGGAACTACAATGGCACATAGTAATAGTATATCTCTCCCTTCTCCCCTTCCCCCCACCCCCTAGGATTTTGAAAGGGTACTGAGTAGTAACTGCTTAGTACTGATCCTTCTCTGGTAAGCCTTGACCTACAGGTGTGAGGGTAGGATGAAGTGAGCCAGCCAATCCAGAGTGCAAGAGTGAGGATTACTATATTATAATGTTGTAGTAGGGCAGGTAGGTGGCACACTGGAGTTAGGGAGACCTGAATTCAAATTCTACCTCAGACACTCACTAGCAGTGTGACCCTGGGCAAGTCATTTAACCCTGTTTGCCTCAGTTTCCTCATCTGTAAAAACAGCTGGCGAAGGAAATGGCAAGCCACTCCAGTATCTTTGCCAGGAAAACCCCAAATGGGGTCTTGAAGTCAGACATGACTGAACGACTTACATCTGCATTTTCAGGACATTAGTAATCAATGTTTCATCCTGGTCCCAACCAGGAGAGGGAAAAAATAGGTCCATCTTCTGTACTATTGAATTGATGCTTCTTTCTTGGGGACTTTGAGAGCAGCATTTCATAATTCTCAGCGAAATAGTCAGAGCTATATCTGAGAAGCAAGAACAATTGAATATCTGAAGTCTTTTTACACTCATGTGACTCCATCAGCTAGATCAGAAAATGTCAGGCCAGAGGAAGATCCTTTATTGAAAGGAGGGATCAGTACTCAGGCTGATACATGGCTCTAACAGTGAGGAATTATGTGGACCTAATTGCTATAAATATGCCTTCCATCAAGGCTCACTTTTTCCTAGGTGCCATCTTATCTCATTAGCTCATGGGGAGACTAGATACTTAGTCCCTTCAAGCAGCTTTTAAACCCCTAGGAGAGGATATGAGTAGGAAAATTCACTTTCAGCAGGGACAAAAAAACCTATTTAGGTTTGCCTTAGAGCATATAACCTATTGGCATCTCCCCTCAATGATTATCTTCATACTTTTATAGCTGATTTCACCCAATACATACCCAGGGCCCATGAAAACACTCAGTGACAGAGGTGGAGAACACTTTGATGGATGGCAAAACTAAGGCTTATGGAAAAAAGTACTTATTCACACTTACCTAGCTAGTCATCATGGTGTAGTGGACCAATCTTACTCATTCTTCAAGACTGAGCTCAAGTGCCGCCTCTCCAATGAAGCCTTCTCTGATTCTCTCCCCTACTCCCAGTTAGCATCAACAATGATCTCTCAATCTCTCTCTCTTTCTCTCCTTGGAAATTTCACTGCACTTTGTAGCTTTTTTTCATCCTTGTCAGATTCAATTTTTCTTGCAGTTTTTCACAGTCACCTTTCTATTAGTTTACATACCCCTTGAAAGGAGACAGTTGTATTTCATTTATTGCTGTTGGTAACCAGCAAGTAAAGAGTTTTGCACATAGTAAGTGTTTATACAATGTGAAGTTTATTGGATTTGTTCCATATCATGGTAGGTGACATGGTTTAATGGGCAGAGAACGGGACTAGGAGGCAGAGAACCTGCCAAAGTCTAACCTTGACACTAACTAACCTGAGATTCTGAGCAAGTCAACTTAAATTTTTTTAAATAAGCATTTATTATCTCTCCTCACTTCCCCACCCCCAATGAAGATATATTTAAAACATTTTTATTTTCAGTTTCAGATTCTCTCCCTCCCTCACTCCCTTCCCCACTCATTAAGGCAAGAGATACAATACTAATAATGCACACCCCATTGAACATTAAAAAAAGAAAAAAACCCTTATAATAAAGAAAATATGCATTGTCCAGCAAGACAAATTCCTGCATTAGGTTCACCCCCAAAATCTATGTCTTATTTTATATTTCCAGGCAATCACCTCTTTGGCAGGATAAGTGTTTTTGACTTCAATTCTCTGAAATTCCTTGATCAGAATTCTAACATTTTTCAAAGCTGCTTTTCCGTATAATGAGTGCGGTTGTCATTGTCTAAATTGTTTTTCTACTTCTGTTCACTTTGCATGCGTTCAAAGAGGTCTTCCTAGTTCCTCTGAAACTATTTCATCATTTCTTATGGGATAATAATATCTCATTATATTCATAAACTATAATTTGTTCCAAGTCATTTTAAAGAAATGAAAACCTTATTTGCTTCAATTTCCACATAGGTAAGCTGGGGGATAATGATGTCTTTAACCTACGTCACAGAGTTGCTGGGAGAATCAAATGAGATAAAGATATGAAGATGCTTCAGAGAGCACAAAACATAAAGCATAAAAAGGGCAAGGTATTATATTTGGGTACCAGATATGTGGGGCATCTAGATGACTCAGTGGATAGAGCACTGGGCCTGGAGTCAGGAAAATGTGAGTTCAAATCTGGCCTCAGATACTGACCAGTTATGTCACCCTGGGAAAGTCACTTAACCTCTGTTAGCCTTAATCCACTGGGAGGAAATGGCAAACCACTCCAGGGTCTTTGCCAAGAAAATCCCCTGGACAGTACAGGCGTCCTATGGTCCATTGCATCCAATGGTCACAAAGCATCCAATGTGACTGAACAACTCCTGATATGTAGTACATTACAGTATACTAGTTAGCTAGGTATTTGTCTTTGTATTTCTACAATGATCCAGGAGGGCCTCCTTTTCACATAATATTACTAATAGCTAACTATATATATAGCACTTACTATGTGCGGGGCATTGTGCTAAATGCTTTAAAATTATTATCTCGTTTTATCCTTACAACTCTGTGAGGTAGGTTACTTTTAAGCTATTATTATCCCCATTTTGCAGACTAAATTGCTCCCCTGTCTTGAGAAGAGTAACTTGCATGGACTTTAGCTATTATTTCTGTTGTATTTCAACCAATCAATTAATCAAAAAGCATTTATTAAGCACCTACTGTGAGCCAGCATGAGCACTAAGGATGCAAGGAAGGTAAAAGCATGGTCCCTGCCCCCAACGAACTCATCTTCTAATGTGGGAGACAACATGCAAAAATTGTACATTCAAGATCTATGCAGTCTAAATGAAAGTTAATCTCAAATCTCAAAACCATTGTGCTAGGCACTGAGGATATAAATTTTGGAAATGAATGATGTATAATGTACATAATTTGCTTTTTCCTTTTAGAAATGCAGAACCTTCTGAAAAGCATTTTCGAATGAATAGCTTTGTTACAGACTTTGGAAGGCCTCGGGAGCCGGATAAGATATTTTCTCGCCCAGCAACCTCTGAGTCCAGATTTCTCTTCCATTGCTATATCAATGAAGTAGACCAGTTGGATAAGCCAAAGACAAGTCACAAAGCGACTGCTGTGGATGCTGATGAACTCTTCCAGGAGGGATCCCGAAGCAGCGGGAGACTAGAAGAAGAGGACCTGACCCAGATGAGCAAATTCAACATCCCCAACTTTGTGAACACTGACCCAAACTCCTCCTTTGGGGAGGATGATCTCCTGATTTCTGAGCCACCAATTGTTCTAGAAAACAAGCCAATAGCCCAGACCTCCCATGAAGTCCTAGATTAAGAAACATTTGCTAAAGGAATGTCATAGGTCCATGTACTGCTTCACAAGGGATTTTCTTCATGGGCAGCTTCAGATTTGTTTCAGGGGTGTGTGTGTGTGTGTGTGTGTGTGTGTGTGTGTGTGTGTGTGAGAGAGAGAGAGAGAGAGAGAGAGAGAGAGGGAGAGAGAGAGTGTGTACTTGTTTGGTGTTTTGGACTTTTTTCGGGGAAAAGAATTTAGACTATCACACTTTTGGCGGGTTGGAAATGGTTTAATCCCTTGTAAATTGAGAGGCAGTCTGCACAGTGGATAGACAACTGGATGTAGAGTTAGAAAGACCACATTCAAGTCCTCCCTCTGACATACACCGGCTGTGTGATCCTAGTCAAGTCTCATTATTCTAGGCAACTCTAGAAGACTGGGAGTCTTAGAAAGTACCAGCCTGCTTTGGTGGAAGGTGTTTCTCATCCAGGAGTTCATCCCCTTTATCAAAGAAGTCACAGGCCTAGTTCCTATCCTATGTATTATACTAGTTGGTTTAAGTCCTTATAGGCAGGGCTATGTTAAGCCAGTGTGAATGAATGAATACCCTCTCCTCTCCTGTTCTGGGAGTCTACAAAAAGGGCCTTATCACTGGTGGGCCCTTTGCCCAATTATTAAACATAGCTCTTTGAGTAGTGGAGGCAGTAGGGGTGTGCCTGAGGGGTGAGAATCCATTTCCTAAGAGCATCACAGTTAGCCATTAACCAAAGTGTCAACTGCCTTGTCCTACACCAGGTGTTCTTACTCAATTGGATATACCTGCTGTAATTTCCCCAAAGAGTGAGTGGTGGGACGTGGCTGGTGTCGGGCTTTGTGTCTGTGATACAGACCTGAATTCAAATCCTGCCTCAAACACTCTTTAGTTGTACCAATCTGACAAGCCATTGAACTCAGAACCTCAGTTTGCTCATCTGTAAAAGGGGATGATGATGATGATAATAGGATCCACTTCACAGGGCTGTTGTGAGAATCTATTGAGATAATATATGTAAAGTGCTTTGCATACCTTAAAGTGCTTTATAAATGTTAGCTATTATTACTACTATTGCTATTATTATTTTTAAATTGCCTTTAGGATACATCTGACCAGCACTCCTCCTCACAAGAAGGTGCTCAAGCTTAGTTTGTCTGGCTTTTAATAGGGCTGTTTCCTGCTGTTAACCCTAGCTAGTCACACTGTCTTGTCATCATGGTTGCCATTTTCTATAAATTGATAGAAAGCATTCTTCGTGGGCCAGTTCTCCTTAACTGGCCAAAGCATGAAGTTGGGTATTCTTGCCAGGACAGGGATTTTGGACCCAGAATACCACGGATGCTGTACAAAACACCAGTGGCAATTCATTCACATCCCCAAATATCCTGCATGTATAAAGCAAGCCTGAAGCCTGGGACAGAATGGAATTCAGCTTTGCTCAGACAGAGTGGCCTGGGAGGCTGACTACTAATTTGTAAGGACATTTTTGCTATGAAATCTTTCGCTACCTGTGATGAAAAACCAACCCCTTTCTGCCTTGTACTGAGTGTAAAATAAACATGTTCAGTTGCATATTACTTTGCTGCTCAGCTATGACACCTCTGTATTTTTTTTTTTACACGCTCTTCGGACATGATGCCTCTTTTGGCTCTTAATTATTTATTTCCCTTGGTAGCTAACTGGTGAAAACACATGGTACCCCAATAATGTTTTACACCAGCTCTAGTCCCTGTTTTTGTAATAGGGGCAGCTAGGTGGCACAGTGGATAGAGTGCCAGGCCTGGAGTCAGGAAGACTCATCTACTTGAGGTCAAGTCTGGCCTCAGACACTTATTAGCTATTGTGACCCCGGGCAAGTCACTTAACCCTGTTTGCCTCAGTTTCCTTATCTGTCAAATGAGCTAGAGAAGGAAATGGCAAACCACTCCAGTATCTTTACCAAGAAAACCCCCAATGGGGTCTTGAAGAGTTGAAAACAACTGAACAACAACAAACAACAGTCCCTTTTAATTAAAACAACAACAACAAATTACCATTCTTCAACATTTCCCCCTCCCCAGTATCCCTAAGGAAAACATTAGTCTTGAGGATACAAAGTGCCCTGTAGCATAGCCCGGCTTGAAATCTCTTTGTTCCTGCTAAGATTGCCATCGTGAATCTTTGGAAATAGCCTTACCCTGGAAGTCTAATGCTTACCCCAAAGAGGAATCAAACCTAATTAGAGCAATTTTACTTACACAAATACTACTCAGATGTGGAACAGGAAGGTTGAAAAAGAAAAGCCGTTGGCCTGGTTCTTTTAAAAACATTTCAATATTATTTTAGTACTCTTAATTATAAGTGGATGAATTAAGTGTTAGGAAATGAAAGAATGGTTAAAACATAAAGAAAATATTTACAATTACTTAAGGCAAAGGTTCTTTGCCTAAGGACCAATGGATAGCTTTAGGAAAGGGGTGGAAAGGAGGTGGGAAGGGTATCTGCGAACTTGGATGAGAAAAAAATTTCCATCTTTAGTTTCAGTAACTTTGGTTTCCTTTGTAATACTACATATTTTATTTTATGCATTTAAAAACATTTTGAGAAGGGGCCCATAGTCTTCATCAGACAGCCAAAGGGTTTATCACACATAAGAAGTTAAGAACCCCTGATTTAGGGAATGTTTTTTTTTCCACCTATCAGTTCAAGAATTTTGAGGGGAGGGGTAGGATGAAGTAATAGAAAGTTGGCCTGGGCCTGTGTAGGGAGCTTAGGGCATGGGAACTCACTCCATCCATGCGTTTGGCAACTTGTCTGTACAATTTATAATTCTAAGAGAGTTATCTGGACCATTGAATGGTTAAGTCACCTGCCCAGGGAGACACAGCTTGTTATGTGTCAGAATCTAGGTGTTTCTGATTCCAAGGCTGGCTCTTTACATCCACACTGCTTCTCATCATTTCAATATAAAGTATGAAACAAAATTAACAGCAACTTGAGTATATTGAATGATGTGATGCTTTTTAGTTATTTTTAAAGCAAATCTTGAAAAAAAAACAGTCCAAATTAACGTTGGTTTTGTGGTTGTTTTGTCTCTACTTGCTCTCTATAAATACATTGCCACCTCTGTTAAATTTATGTGGATTCATTCCTTTTGAAAATTGCAAGAGGTCCATCCCACTCCCACCCCAAACTCCCCCTTTTAGGTAAATGCTACCTAATAATTCTTGGAACACTTTGTCTCTCAGAAATCACTGTTGCTGAGACCTAGGGGGCTGAGACATGGACAGCCCATTTGTGGTAAAATGGCAGAGTAATAGTTTAGAGCAGAGAGAGAGGCAGCCTAGAAATATCCACTTAAAACTGTTGAGGAAGGTAGACTCTGGAAGATAAGACCAAGAGTACAGTATGATGGAAGGAAAAAAAAGACAAGCCAATGGACCAGGGGGACAGTGGGTCCAGTTTTATATCTCACCTCTGTCATTTTTTTACCTTTGTCACATTGGACCAGGGAAGGGGACTCTGCCTTGAACAAATCCCAATCTCAGTTTCCAAATCAATGAGGTAGTTAGTTTAAATGGCCTCTACGGGACTTTTCAGAGCTATGTTCCTATGATCCTTCTATGCTCTTATGATCCTCTCATCCTCTTCAGCTTTTGAGGTTATCCCGAAGATCTCTCTCTAGACAGCAGAAGTAGGGTAGTCACCATGCAGTGACAATGCATGCTTGTCTTACTCAGTCTTGCCTCGGTGAGGTATAGGGCAGCAAGTGGGAATCTGCAAGCACTAACTGATCTGCCCTAGGCAGAGTGTGGGATGATGGGCTGCATTAGAAAGACAGTTAGTTGTAATTCAGTGGTAAATGCATTTTGATGATGAAGAAAGCTTCCACTTCAGAAATTCTTCTACTCTCCTGATTTTCCAGGGTGACAGTGATTTACTCAGCCTTATCCCTGCTTTGCGTGGTCTAGTGAGCTCAAGAGAGGTTCCTGGCAAAGAGAGGTAAGCCTCTATAGTCAGGAAGAGCTGAGTTCAAATCCGGCCTCAGGCTTACTAGGTATGTAACTCTGGGCAAGTCACTTAACCATGTTTGTCTCAGTTTCCTCATCTGTAAAATGAACTGGACAAGGAAATGGCAAACCTGTATCCAGTATCTTTGCCAAGAAAACCACAAATGGGATCACAAAGAGTTGGATACAACTGAACAATAACAACAAGAACACATTTTAATCCCAGACTGTCCTTTACTGAATCTTGATGGGGACTCGAAAGCAGATGAGAACCAGGATTTTGGTGTCGTGCTATGGAGAAGCCAAGTGTCCGGTATTGAAGAGCTCCTGGTAATAGCTTTTTTGGGTAGGCCATTTATCCTCCCCTACCATATTGCTCCTCTCAGTTGGGTGAGAATTTGCATGATGCAACATATGTCCTTGGTGGAAGCCTTGTAGGTTCCCAGGAGACTCAGCGGGCATCTAGTTCCCTTTCCCTCTCCTCCATTTCATTGTTAAGAAAATGGAGGCCCAGGAAGATGAGTGACTTGCCCAAGGTCATCAGAGAGTACACTAACACACTGCCTCCCCAAGACACCGTGCTTCTATCTGGTGGGAAGGTTTTTAGGCCCAAATCAGCTCAAATAGGAATCAGCACCATTAAAAACTGGCAGCAAGTCTGAACAGGATTGCTGCTAACTGGTGTGGAGCTAAAGGGACAGAGCACTGCCTGGAGTCAGAATGGTTTGAGTTAGAATGTGTGACTCTGGGCAAGTCACTTCACCTGTCTGACTTGGTCCGTAAAATGAGGATAATAATAGTGCTCATCTCCCTGGATCGTTGTGAGGGCAAAATACATGGTATTTATAAAGTGCTGTAGACTTTAGAGCAGTGTGTAAATCCCAGTCATTATTATTTTAACTGACTTGGAGGGGTAACTTACTCTTTTGGCCCATTGCAGTTAGAAATCTTTATAGGCTATTCCACATCAGATGATGGGTAAGCATTAATTATATCCAAAGGACTTCTCTAATGGGCTTCCTTAACTCTAATTATGATAAAATTCCCAGTAAAGGCCTGCTGAAGGGCCATGAACATTTTTAAAAGGAAAAAGGCATTTTTTTTTAAGATCTTAGGAGATTTTGAGATTTACTCCGACACTACAGAACTACTTCTTTCCTCCCTCCTTCAAATAACATATTACACAGTTGTGCTCATAAGTTACATCTCCTAGAATAGCAGTACTAAAGCTATGGAAGAGATCAGTGGCACTCCCCTAATAATAAATCTCGAGCTAGATTGACCTCGGGGTCACCTAGTCTAACACCTCCATGTTGGAAATGAGGAAATGAGACCCAGGGAGATTTACATGACTTAACCAAAGTCATACATGCAGGGAGTAAGCATGAGTGGGGGGGGGGGGGAAGGATTATGAATCCAGCCCTGCTGATTCCCAAGTGCAGTATTCTTTCCCATGGAGTCTCCCAGGTGACCCACTTTCCATTTAGAGAGGACAGAGCCAGACTTAGTTACCTATTCTGTTTTTAATTATGGCTGAGAAGATTTAAGTCGACCTCATGTCTGTGTACCCAGAGCAAAGGTTAATGCTGATTCTACAAACATATCTTCTAAACAAACCACAACTGCAGTTCTAGGGATGAGTAGATAGAATGCTGAGTCTGGTGTCAGGGGATTTGAATCCTGCTTCTTATCCTGATTAGCTGGGTCACCTCTGGCCAAGTCACTTAAACTTCCTGAGTCTCAGTTTCCCCATCTGCATAAGGGGAAAACAATACCCAACCTAGAATACTTACTTTGTTACTGTTGTGAGAACTAAAAATAATAAAATAAATAACCAAAATAAAAAAATAATAAAAAAATAGCAGCTAAGTTTATATAGTGCTTTAGGGTTTGTAAAAATACTTTGCATACACTAACGTGATCCTCATTTCCCCCATTTTGCAGAAAAGAAAACGGAGGTTAATGAGGTTAAGTGATTTGCTCAGTATCACACTGTTAGTGTCTGAGATGGGATTTTAATTTAGGGTTTCCTGAATCAAAGTCTAGTATTCATGTATAGAAAACATTTTTTTTCAGTTTGAATAATTTTCCCAATTACATGTAACAATTCTTAACAATAATTTTTAAAAATTTTGATTTCCAAATTCTCTCCCTCCCTTTCTCCCCTCCCTGAGAGGGTAAGCAATTTGATAGCAGTTATACATGTGCAATCATGCAAAGCATATTAGAAATCATTTTCAAATTTTTGTATATTTTAGTTTATTAAAACGGGTCAGACTGTTTACGATGAATATACAAACATAATTATGCAAAAGGTACCATCACATTATTATTCAGTAGGTGGTAGACACACTGCTCTGCCAGATTAGCAAACTCCCTTGGTGAATGCTGGGCCCTTGACACCTTAATTAATCTTCATTTGCCACCAGGACACCATGGTGAGCACTAGAGTAACCTTTCCCAATTAGGACTTGTTGGCCAATGCCAACTCATCCCATGTGAATTATCACTGCTTGACCATGAGTTTTGCACCCCTTAACTTCCCTTCCTTTCTTGGCATTTCAGGTCCCATTCTTCATTCTCCTAAACCAGGGGTGAGGAACCTATGGCCTGGAGGCCACATGTGGCCTTCTAGGTCCTCAAGCGTGGCCCTCCACTGGATTCAAAGGGGCCTTGAGGCCACAAGTTCCCCACCCTTGTGAACTGGATCATATCCAAGTGCAAGTTCATTTTCCATGTGAGTGACTTGTAACTTCCACTCTGAGGCTTCCTGATCTTTCAATGTTTTATACGTCTTAAGGAATATAACTATCTCTTTTCTAGGGGCTTAACCTTAACCTTTCTTGGCCATGAGCAAAGCTGTTCCTTTTCTACCCTTTCCCCCCATCCAAGAAACACCATATCACATTTCTTATAAAACTTAATGACACATGGGAGTGAAAAAGCTTGGGAAGCCTAGCCGTGGAGAATGCTCTTGGTTTTACAAGGACCTCAGTTCCTAGTTTGCATTCATTCATAGGACAAGAAGAAGAACCTAACCTGTGCTTTCTTTGATAAAGGGAATTCCCAGGTGAGGAACTCCCTCTACCAATTCAGACTGGCATCTTCTCTGCAACCTCACAGAACTGCCTAAACTACTGAGAGGATAAGTGCCTTGGCTAAGGTCTGGTACAATGAGTACGTATCATAGACAAGACTTGGACACAGGTCTTCCTGGCATTGAAGTCAGTTTTCTACCCAGTACACCATACTTCTTCATTCATATTATTTATGTGTATATATACACATACACCTATATATAACTATATTATATATATAATAATTTAATATATAATTTAACATGTGAATTGAATACATATGCAATATGAATGTACATATCTATAAAACACATATACACAAAATGTATATATGTATTCCTGAATATGTATGTGTACACACACCAACACATGTATGTGTGTGAATATGTATATATGTATATGTATATATCTATCTGTCTATCAAATATGATTATGGATAATTTGTTATGTGCAAGGCAATTAGATATAACCAGGGACTTGCTGTTAAATGTTTAACAACTGGCTTTCCAGGCAAAAATGTAACTGTAACACACATGTAAGTTTAATATGCATCAACATTTTCCATCGCTTTTTAAAGTCTAGACAATCAACAAAACGAAAAATCAAGCCCTGATTTGTCATTTCCAAGGTGTAAATGCTAATAATGACAAACAATTGGAAGCAAATTAATTTGTTCTTAAGAACAAAAAGGAGCTGGCACTAGCATACCTATGGATATAACAAACATTTATTAAGCACCTACTCTATTCAGAGCACTATGATAGGCACTAGGGGAGACATATATGGTCTATGCTCTTAGAATCTAGGTAGGGGAAAAATACAGACACATGCCAAGGAGTGGATGCTGAATAAATAACTGTCAAATTGAACTGAAAAATTAACTTTCTTTGCTGGATCTGTGACTTCATTTATCTGAATATTCTTTCTATGTGATTCTTGTCTGTCTTTCCATAAATCCTCCACAGAGAATTTACCCAATTCACTTGAAACTCCTATTATTTTTTTAATACCACGAAGGGTACCAATGTAGCACTCAGACGATCCAATATCATTTTCCTTGTATTTGTCCATATCCTTTTTGGATGACATATATCCTTGTAATGTCTTTTATGATACTTCATGCATGCAGCTAATCTTTGGAAATATGCTTCAGTCTTCCAATACCTCCTATGCATCTTTGGAAAACCTACAATTTTGATTCTTTCCATGTCCCACAATTCATAGTCACATAATATCATCTGGAGAATATGGTAATTAAAGAGGTAGGTTTTTATAGCAGTGAGGTGCTTAGAATGACTGAAAACTCAATGCAGTTTCCCACATGTGATTCTCCTCAACTCTGGACTAAGTTCCTTATCCACTGAAGTACCTGTCCATGTTAAATATGGATGGATGGATGAAGTGGGTCGTCTTTCCAACTGTATGTCATAATTAAGGCAATGAATTTTTCATCCACATTGTTATGTCTGTGTGCATGGTTAAACTTATTTCCTTTGAATGATTATGGATTTTCTCAAGGAGGCTTTGTATCCTTGAGTCTCAACGTAATTAGTGCCGTGTTATATAGGGGCATTTGTAGAATCTCACCAATAAAAAGATGCTCTTTATGTGCAGATTCATGACATTGCCAAATGCCTTAGGTAGACATCTCTATAGGATCTTGAAATATTTTAATATATGCACTGAAGACACTTTTTTCTATCATACATTTCCCTGATTTCACCATTTACTCCTACAAAGCACACGCAGATATTTTCTACGATTGAATGCCAAACAGATTGTGATTCTGGACATCATAGGAAGCACTAGAGTTTATTGAATATGGAGGGTAACATGGTCAAACCTGTGATTTAGAAAGATCACTTCGGCAGCTAAATGAAAGATAGACAGGAGTGAGGAGAGACTTGTGGCAGGCAGACCAACCAGCAGACTATAGAAATAAAGGGGAGTGATGAGCTAGGAAAGGGTATTTTGTTTTAGATATGTAGATAGAAGGATAATTTATTTAATGATCACTATGTGCCAGACACTGTACTAAGTATTGGGGATAGAGATACAAATAAGCAAGATAGCCTCTGCTCTTAATCTTATATTCTAATGGAGGAGGACAATACACAAAGGGGAAATGAAAAAGGAAGGACAAAACATGGAAATGCTGGTTCAATCTTAGAGGAACTGAACTATGTCAATACTGACATTCTCACTTTGAGTGACATCAGAAGACAAAGAAGAAGGTAAAGAAGGCTCACAGGTTCACCTTGGAGAAGTGAATAAGGGTAGAATTGGTTTCATTAGAGTGTAATGGAATGGAATAAACATTTATTAAGTGCCTACTTTGTTCCAGGCACTGTCCTAAGCTCTTTACAAATATTATCTCATTTGAAATTCTCATTATGTGCCTGAAGATAATAAGAAACACCATTCCATAGGACATTGGTCATCTCACCTTATGTTGCTAATGATCAGTAGAAGCAAACAAATGACCATGAAGATAATGAACATAGTTGCACAGGGTGAAGAAGTAGAGAAATTCTATCAAGCCCTTGCCATGATTATCTACACAAAATCCACATAAAAACTTTAATAATATCATGTCAATGAGAAATAGGGCAGAGGGCAGGACGGCAAAAACAATAAATCAAGTCAAGAAATGGAAAAGGACAAAGGCTTACAAATGACTCAGAAGTCACCTGCCTAAGTTCATTGAGAAAGGTCAGGAGGCACTGGATTTAGTGATCACCAAAAATCATAATAATTGCTGAAATCTGCCACATCCTAACAGCCAGGAAATGCCTGGCTACTGACTTGGAGTCATTTAAGAATCAGTTGTCTGGGTGCAATCAGATTATTGACTTGGTTAGAGCAAAGTAAATACTAAAATCAAAGAAAAGGTATGAGGTAGTACCTCAGTATTGTACTAATTTGCTTTTCTCCAATCAACAGTGATTTAGAGCATTTTTTCAAATGATTATAGATATAGTATGAGATGTTGATCTACATCTAGTTTCTGCCAAACTGCTTTTTAGTTTTCCCAGTGATTTTTGTCAAATGGTGAGTTGGGTTGATCAAACGCTAGATTAGTATGGTCAACTAGTTTTTTTAGTTGACTGTAGGATCCTCTAAGTATTTCATTGTATGTTAAGGTGTAATAATACTCTCATCGATGTATCACAATTTATTGAGCCATTCCCCAATTGATGAGGTCCACCTTTTTTAACACCTGTAGTCTACTGGTTCCAATGTATAGTTGCAAGACATAAAATTTGACAATCTCCAAATAGGTGGAAATGAATATCATACAGAGGGCAATGGAGAGGTGCATTGTGGGTGTAAGCAACTTGCAACATATGACGAAGAATGGGATTATAAGACATTATGAGGGAAATATATGATAGAAAAAGAAGATGGGCTGGTCATTTGATGACGGTGAAGGATGACTGGAGGACAACCTCAGTGCTCACCTGATGTCCTTGAGACGCCAGGAGAAAATGAGGGAGGGTAGACTCTCTCTGTAAATCTTACAGGACGACATGGACAAAAGCCAGACAAGTTGGGCAAGCATGGATGGGTTGAGATCTTAATCACCGGAGGAAATATCTAAATGAAAGATCTCAGAGTCATTAGTTTGAAAGCTCCTTGAGGACAAGGACTATTTTTGGTCTCTTTTTGTGTCCCCAGCACTTATCACAGTACCTGGCACTTGGTATTATTTTGCCAAGCACCTGGTACTTAATAAATATACGACCGATTCATTTGAATATTTGAGGTAGACTGAAGTGCATCTAGAACAGCACAACTAGGATGGTGGAGGGTCTCCACTTCTGGCCATATGAGGCTTGGTTGAAGAACATGTGCATGCTTATACTAGAAGGACATGACTACTACATCTCCAAGTATATGAAGAGCCATTGTGAAGAAGAAATGTTAGATTTGTGCTACTTGGTCCCAGAGGCCAGAACTAGGAGCGGTGGGCAGAACTTCTGAAACACATTAGAACATGTTAGCACATTAGAACTATCCAAAAGTGGAATGAGATGTCCTGAGAGGTAATGAGTTTCCCTCAATGGAGTTCCTGAAGTAAAGGTTAAATGAGCATTTGGGAAGGTTGTAGGTGTGTTTTTTAACTTTGGAAAAATTATTTTTAAAGGTGGAATAGAGCTAGAATTTGCTAGACCATCAGGTCCCTTCTGACAGAAAATTTGTGACGTGCTAAGAATTGAAAAAATTATAATGGCAAAGTGACCAATGTTTTCTATTTCTTGGGGGAAAAACCTGAAAATACTTGAAACCACATTTCTTTCCATGTGGAATTATGTCAGCCAAGGCAAGCAGTGACATTTGATCCTGGTCTAGGGTGGTGGCAGTGGGAAAACAAAGCAAAGAACTGGATGCAAGAACCATCACAAAGGAAAAATCAATAGAATTTGGCAAACAGATGTTGGATAGAGAGGCAGAAGACAAAGACAAGTCAAGTTTTAAAGCTTAAGACTGAAGGGCTGCTAGTGCCTTTTCCTCTAAGGTTGTCTTGTTATCTGTACATTTTTTGTATATACCTATTGTATATGACATATCATCTCCTTTAGAATATAAGTTCCCTGAGGTGAAGGACTGCTTCAGTTTTGTTCAGCACTTATCACATATTAACAATTTAATAAAAGTTTGCTGGTTTATTAGAAGAATGAAGATGGCATTGATGGTATATTTTTAGCTATTATAGAGAAGATGCTGAGTTTTTATTTTTAGGCGTTGACTTCAAATTGATAGCAGGACATTCAGGTGATGACCAGTAGTAGCTGGAGATGCATGACTAATGCCTGAAAAAGTCTGGAATAGGTTAAGAGATTGAGATTTGGGAGTAATTTTTATATATTTAATAGGCTATGAGGAGGGATTAGATCTCCAAGAGAAAGGAGTGAAGGATTGAGCATAGTATCTTTGGCTTCTGACTTAACAAATGTGTGTGTGCTACATCCCCAACCTCAGAGTGACTGGAAGATGTCCAATGGTTCCAAAAGGACGGCACTTTGAGGGAAACTTTTTTTTGATCTGCTTCTGATTACCCAATTGTCTAGGTATGGGAAGACATGTTGTCCTCAGGTTATACATGGACTTTGCAGAACTCCCACTACTGTCAGTTTGTTTCAGAAAATGAAATTTGTTTAAATAAATAGGGGCTTCTCTTCTCCAAGGCAGAAGGTCAGGTATTCTGGAGGGAGATATTGGGGCAGAGATGAAGGAACATTGGCAGTAAGAAAGTTACGAAGCAAAGGGGCCAAAGAAAAGAGTAAAGAATATCTTTCAGGGTCTGAGAATGGAGCTTTAGGAGAAGGAGGATCCCAATTCTGATAGATTTAGATCTGGAAGGGCTTTTAGTCTAGTCCCTATAATTTTACAGACAAATGGGAAGGAAAAACGATAGATACTACAAATATTTGCCTGTGGGTCTCAGCAAAAGACCTGTTGCTGTGAAAAATAAGGCCAGACCAGAAATCCTTTATGTTTCCAGGTAGAAAGGAAAGATGGTGTGGCAGGCTTAATGCTTCTGATTTAGAGGGTCTTGCAAAACAGCACCCACCTTCAGGGTTTTTGTGGCTGGCTCAAACTCTAGGCTCAAGGGGAGGACTAGCTGGGAAGACACTCTTTTGGTATTATAAGATGAAAATCAGAATGGTTACTATGACGAAAAGGAAAGAGGTCTCTTGGTCAACTTGAAGAACCCTCTACTCACTTTTTGCATTTTTCATGGAACCAAAGGTGAGTTCAGTCCCCACATGGATCAAACGGCAAAGGCATTTATCACAGAAGCCTAAATTGAGATTGGTCCAGTAGCTCTCCAGTTTCATGAACTCCAGACATACTGTCTTTGCTGCAGCAGTCATGCTGGTTCTTTGGATGACCATGCTAAGTGTGGACTGATGAGCCGATGGACAGAAAAGCACAAATGAGGGTATAGGCATGTTAACAGATAAATCTGTAGACAAAAACATGCCTTAGAGCTCATACCAAACAATAACAAAAGTAGAAAATTTTATTGTTACTTCACAGTATAATTCTTTCATACAAACATAAATAAAATGATAAATTATAAGGCTGACAACCTCTTCTTTTGGAAAACAATGAGACTATATATATACATGCTCATTTTTTTTCTGCTTCCAAATGTACACATTTTATTTCATCTAGTTCTCAATACAGTGTTACCAAAAATTCAGTTTAAAATTAAAAATCTCTTCTTGCAAATGAGAAGAAAGATAGTTTAATATAAAAACACAAATTACCTGAATTTGAGGTTTCCAGGATCAATCAATCTTTGCTTTACGAAATGGCCAACATCATGTTTCATTTGAATTACCCACAGCTAAATTTGAGCTTGAATATTAAAAATAACCATTAAAATGGCTATTGATAAAATTTCCACATACATCTTTTACATAATTTAAACCAAGATCTGTCCCTATGGACCACAGAAAGGTGCTATTTTGTAATGCTTGTTCTAGAAAAGCTATAAGCTCAACTGTGACAGTTTTAATTTATTTTTGAAGTTTACTGCATTCATCTATCTATCACCTGACCTCAAAAAAGGAATTGTTAGAAATGATATAAATGGAACTGGTATTTGGGATTTGTTTGTTTAAACACAATCCTACGTTGCAAAGTCACAGTTTTAAACAACTGACAGATTTAATTACCCTTTTTTCTGGAAGGACACCAGGTGTGGGAAGAGCCACCTCAAGGAAGGATGAAGGTGAAACTGGGAAAAGGAAAAGAAAAATAATTCTGAACACTGAGAAACAACTGTTCTCTTTCCAATCGCAGGAGAAGTCACACTACCTGATTGGCTATTCTGAATGATGCCCTTTGATACTACACTCAGGTTACTCCTTCAAGAGTTTTATAAGAAAAACAGAAATTGCTTTCTTGGCACAAAGAAAATGAGCCCATGTTAAATAACAATGTACTCCTACACACATTTTTCTCTAAAGTCTTTCCATTGCTATTACATTAGTAATAGCTTACATAATAAACTAAGTTACTCATAATCATTCAACACAGTTTTCCTCCAGATAATTTAGTATGAAATTAGTTGACATTTTCCCTACAAACAGAATGTGGCACCATGTCGTTTCTTCCTCTTATCCATCAAAGATAATTTATCTTCCATCGTCCTTGCTTGTTTGAATAATCTGTGACAACCTTTCGGCTGCAGGCTCTGTGTCTGTCTTCGGTTGGCAGGTCTGCCTTTTCTCCTCCTCCCAGGTATACACACTCCCTTCCCTTGGACCCCTAATATTCAGGGATGTTCAGTCCATCTGAGAAAGGAACTGGAACAACAACTCCCTGTCGGTGAAGCTCTCGGAGAACGTCCAATATGGAGTCTAATTCCACACGGAATTTTTCTAGCTCCTGATTCTTTAGCTGCGCCAGCCTTTTCCATTTCTCCACTTCCTTTTCTTGCTCAGTTTCAACCACCTGGCGCGTCTGTTGTATTATCTACAAACGAAGCATTTCCAAGTTATATCTATTGTTCCAGCGGGGGACAAACAAATCTTTTAGGCCTATTCTGAATCACAAAAGCAAGCGGTCCAGGACACAGAGAATCTGCTCTCCCCACTGCGGTAGGCTGATGGAGAACCTGCATCAGTTCAAAACTGATAAATGAATCTCGGCTTTTACCTTCAGGCTGGGACATTTATTCTTATGTCACAGACACGTGGGGATTTAAACACTAACTTGTATCAAATATTACCCAGCTTTCTGACACAATTTAAGAAATCATAAATTGCTCATATGTTAGGATAAAATTCTCTGCTTTTTAAAAGCCTTATCACCTAGACAGGGTCAGCAAACTGGGGAAGAAAAGAAAAGAGAATAAGCATATATTCAATGCTTACTATGTACCAGGCACTGGGCTAAGAGCTTTACAAATATCTCTTTGATGTTCATGACAATCTTGAGAGATAGGTATTATTATTATCATCTCCATTTTACAGTTGAGGAAATTGAGTTAAACAGAGTTTAAGTGACTTGCCCAAGGTCACACAGTTAGTGTAGTGGGATCTGAACTCAGTTCTTTCTGACTCCAGCCCTAGGTCTCTATCCACTGTGCCACCTAACTGCCTTAGAGCCAAATTCTGTAGACAGGGAGCTAAGAATAGTGTTTACATTGATTAAAAAAAATTTTACTGTATGTAA
>NW_020946932.1:0-23249 GCF_900497805.2 Vombatus ursinus | reverse complement strand
CAACAACAACAACAACAACAACAACAACAACAACAACAACAACAACAGCAGCAACAGTCCTTCCCCAGGGCCACTGGTCTTTCCATTGAACCATAGGTCCTGAAATAATAGAATTTTGGCAGAGTAAGTGATCTGAGAAATGGCCCTAATCCAACCTTTTCCTTTTTATAAAGGAGAAAACTGAAACCCAGAGGAGTTACGAGATTTGTTCAACATCATATAGTTCCATTGAAGCAGGTTGTCTTTCTCCTAAGAGCCCAGTTTTACTGAAAATGGGAGGTTATTGCTACCTTTGGTACCTGGTACAGCTTGAGAGGGGCCGGGACAATTGAACCCTGAAGAGAATTTCATACTGAACATGAAGGCTCTACCTCTTCCTAGCTGTGTGATAGGGTAACAATCATACAGATTGACTTGTTGAACCTTTCTGGGCCTCGGTTTCCTCAAATGTAAAATGAGGGACTCAGTTTTAGATGATCTTTGGCGTCTGTGTCCTCTTGAATGGCAGGCTAGGGAGTTTGCATTTTTTAGGTAGTTCCTAAGGAACCATTGAATATATTGGAGCAGGTGAGTGACTTGATTTAGAACCACATACATTGTTTACTCTTGTCTCTAAGTCTTGGCTCATTCCACCAAGCCGGAGTTTCATATTCTCCTCACTTTTTTTTTTCTTTTTCAAATGCTACCCATCCTTGAGAGTCTAGGCAAAAAACCATTTCCTCCTTGAAGTTTCTCCACATTATTTCAGTCCACATTGATCTCTTCCTTATGCAATCTCCTATGAAACTTTGTTACGTGTATCTCTTTTGATGGGGTGTTTAAGTATTACTGACTTTGTTGTTAAGTGTTTCATGTGTGCACAGATTGACTTTCAGTAAAATAATAAGCCCTTTGAGGCCGGGAATGTTGTCTCTCGTATCTTTCCTACAAAACCCAGCACAGAACTAACTCATGGTAAATGGAAGGAATTGTGGGGATCGAGTGAACCACATTGACTCCATCTTGTGACTCAATTCTGAATCCAGCTCACTTCCCTTTCTATTCAGTTATAGGTCTAATCTAATTTCCGACTTGTGAGAAACTTTATTCAGTTATGGGATTTGTGAAAAAACTTTATAGCATTGTTTGAACCTACCTGTTGCTTAGAAGTTAAGGACCATTTTTTTCAGAAACCCAGTCAGATCTGAAGATTGATGCAGTTTTCTCAAAATTATACAACTCAAGCAATCTGTATATCTTATCTGAAAACTGGTCTCATACTTGTCTTTCAGTTACTATTTCCATGTTCCTTTGATTGAATATAGACAGTTGGGGGGAGTGGGACACCTCTGTTTCTGATTTCAAGGAATTGCATCAGTTAGCTGATCTCCTTCCCAAATCAGAATGCCCCCAATCTTTCCTCCAATTAGAAATCAGATTACCTAATTACATATGCTGGTTAATTGTTTTTTTTAAAAATTAATTGGTCTTATTTGATTAATTGTTTTTAATGTATAACAATCTGTCTTCCCTTGTATTCAGGGTCCAGTGCTAAAGCTGAGGAGGCCTGGTCCTGATTCATTGTGCAATTGTCATGCTTTGCTTAATAAATCGATATGCTTGGAAGCTTGAACCTTTGTTTCTCCAATCATTTCATCTTCCACTGGCCACAAGTGCTCAATATTGACTTGTCTTGTTTCTTGAATGCTAATTTTGGGGGCAATTGTTTAACTCCCTATCTGCTATCTCTCTTCAGTAATATGCATGAAGGCTTACTATTTTTTGGTGATGAGGACATTCTCATACTAGATTAATAGCATTTTGAAAAGGCCGTTGCCAAAATGTATTTGTCCATCAGCTGAGGTAACAGCAATTTATTTAATATAAATTATTCAAATGGACTTTCCAGGCATGTTTCACTATTGATCCATCCTATAAAATACCATAATGAACAATTGTATATAGAATCACTTTTGAGGTAAGTGATTTCATTGTCATGGTAGATCTTTCCAACAAAGCCATCATTCCCTATAATTTAGGAGGTAAATCCTAGAGAGTTGCCTGAAATTCAGATGGAGAAACTGAGGAAGAGAGATTAAGTGAATTGTTTAGGGTGACACAACTGGTAAGATGTCTGAGGCAGGACTCAAAGTCAGACAGTCAGTAAGGATTGATTAACTGCCTATTATGAATCTGGCAGTGTGCTAAGAGTGGTGGAGCTAAGAGCATCCTTGGGTCCTGTGAGGGAGGTGGGAGGAGAAAAGGGGAAAGATATTTGTATGTGTATATGGTACCCCCATCCTCCCCTCAGGTGCCTTGTGGAAAAGGCACATCAAAAGGCCAGAGAAATGACATCAAGAGTCAGGTTGGGGCCTCCTACCCACAGGGCCTGGGAAAGCTCCTGATCCCTTAGTTCTTGGCCTTAGCTTTGGAGAGCCAATGGCATATAGCTGCTCAGCCTGAGGGATGACAGCTGTGGAAAAGGGAACCAGCTGCTAGTCTATATCTGCCAGTTTCTGAACTCTAGCTTTGAATGGAGACTTCTCGTGAGTTGCCAAAGCCTGTCTCTAGAACGGAGGAGGAGGTATTTTCCCAGATAATGTCAAGTTTCTGGAGAATCCAAGGACGTGATGTTCTAAACAGAGAAAGGGGAGTTGCTGGACAATACCAGCCTCTGGGGAAAACAGGATCCTGCACATGACCCCATGGGAGACAAGCATCAAAGGATTCATCCATATATGGGCAAGCCAAAGACCTGTACTTTGCCCTCTACAGCTACCATGAATTATTCAGACTGTGAGTCTGATGATTAAGGGATTGCTTCTTTAGCAACCTCAAATTCTTTTTTTTTTTTTCCTGGGGGATTCCAAGCACATAGGGTTGTACTATAAAGTTGTGTTCCTTTATAAAATAATAGCAAGGCACCCCAAGACAGAAACAGAAGGAGGCATTTGCAAGGAGTATGAAATCACCACCATCACTCAACAATTCTGTGAGTAGCGGTGCCTCCAAGGACACTGGCCCGGCCTTCAGTCTACCCTCTCCCTTGCCCCCTGAACTGCCCTGCCCCCATTTATCATCCAGGGGACAAACCCAGTGGAGACATGGCCTGAAAACTGCCTCTCCTGCTGCTGTACCCTCTTCTTCCTTAGCATCCATCACTACTGAAGACCTGGAAAAGAAAGTTCTCACCACCAAAGTCATCTTGGTGATTCAACATCAGAAACCGGGTTTTAGCGATTGAAATGACAATAATGAAGTGTTTGCACATCAGCCTTATTTCTTCCTATCCACAGCAGCCAAACCAGATAACTTGCCATCCAGACCACAAGACTTTACCATGCCAGGTTTGTGAAGATCTGAGTTCAAATCCAGCCTAAGACACTTATTAACTGTGTGACCTTGGGCAAGTCACTTAACCTCTGATAATTTCCTCATTTTTAAAATAAGGATAATAACAACACCAATGTCCCAGGGTTGTTGTGAGGATCAATTGAGATAGTATTTGTAAAGTACTTAGCATAGTGCTTGGCACATAGTAGGTGCTATAAAATATTAGCTATCATCATCATAATAATTACCATTATTATCTACTCTAAAGCTGAACCCTCCTACATGTTTTGCCTTTGCCTGTTAGGATGTGATCGATCTCCTTAAAGACAGAGACTATCTCTCTTTTCTATTTGTAGTCATAAAATGGGCATGGGACTTTGTACAAAGTAAACAATAAATGTTTTCTCATTCATTCATTCATTTATCACTAGAGTGTCAGGGAGCTGTTTTTCTAGCAACTCTAAGCTGACGTTATGGTAAATAAAAATGGGAATAGTTAATGTTGGAGTTGCTGTGGGAGACAGGGACATATATATACTGTTGGATGAATTGTGAAGTTATTCAATGGTTCTGGTTATCAGTTCAGAAAAAAAGTGGCCGCACTATCCATCTGTGATCCAGAGATTACGTTACAGGGTATTTCCTCCAAGGAAGTTAAGACAGAAAATAAGGTTCGAAATATATCTAAATATTTATGGTAGCCCTCTTTGTGGTAGCAAAGAACTGGAAACAATGAGTGCTCAACAATCAGGAAATGGATGAAAAAATTACAGTATGTGAATGGAATAGAATATCATTGTGCATTAAGAAATGACAAATATGAGGAATTCAGAGAAACAAGAGAGGACCTATGTGAACTGAGGCAGAATGAAATAAGCAGAACCAAGAAGACCATATACATAGTGACTTTTTTTTCTTTCTGGGCTACGCCTGTGATTTCATTGGTATAAGGAACTTCTGGTGAGAAAATGCCCTATACCTAGGCAGATTTATACACACTCTGAAGTTTATCATCTTCCAGAGTGGCAGAGGTACTGAGAGATTAAGTGATTTGACTAACAGGTCTTCCTGACTCCAAATATGACTTTTTATCCATTCTGCCACATTACCTTTCAAAATATGGAGTGACTAAGACAATGTAAATGAAAAGATCACTAAAAGGACGTCAAGTTGTGAGTAATTTAAAAAATATAGGTATTTATACATATCTGTCTATTACAGACATGCATGTATATAAATATATACATATGTGTATATGTTTGTTCAGACACCATACAACATGTGTGTACATGCTTGCATATATACATATACACATATGTGTGGATATATTTTGTATATGTGTATGTGTCTATGTACAGGTATACATACACATCCAGAAGCCCATTTAATGAAATGGACCTCCCTCCTCTTAGCAGAGAGGTGAGAAACTAGGACAGAATATTGTACCTGTTGTCAGACATGGTCTCTGTATTGGATTTTTTTTCATAATTATTTTCCTTTGTCACAAGGAAGGGTTCATTTGGTTGGGATTGGTGGTGCTTTCAAATGACAAAATGTGCCAGTATAGTGTTTTGTTTTTAAGAGCAGATGCTTTGGGAGAGATGGTCTTGTATTTCATCCTCCTTTGACAGTATACTTTTCTTCCATTCTTTTCTCTAGGTATGTATTAAGGCATCCCTCTTTGGTGACTTTTTGCCGGGGCCACATTATCTCCTCTTTCACAAGCTTTCCCCTCTTCTATTCATTTTGTCATTGTTGTTCAGTTGTTTCAGTTGTGTCTGACTCTTTGTGACCTCATTTGGGGTTTTCTTGGCGAAGATACTGGCATGGTTTGCCATTTCCCTGTGTCTGAGGTCAGATTTGAATTGAAGATGAGTCTTCCTGACTCCCGGCCCAGCATTCTATCCACTGTACCACCCAGGTGCCCTATTTATTTCATTAATCTTGGTCTTTACCTATTCTTAGTGGTGTCATTTACACTAAAGTAAACAGTGGAAAGACATGAAAGAGAACAATAAAAAGTCACTTGCTTCTTTGATTGTAGAGTATTTTGATGGTGTTTGATATTGGCTTGAAGTCCTTTTTCATCCTTTAGCTCAGGCCGACCCTGTGGGCAAAATTGATGTTTTTTCTGTCATGTCTTTGATGGATTATGTGATTTGGTAGGATAGTGTTTGTATACTGTGTGGGAAGTTCAGACCCTTCAGGTTGTTAATCCGTAGTCAGATAAAATATGAATCATAACCATTTCCAAATAGGAAAAGCAAAAAAAAAAATATAAAATCAGAGAATGTTAGATTGGAAGGAACCTTAGTTCTAGCATAGTCTTCTTATTCTACAAATGAAGAAGCTAAATCCTGAGATGAGGCACGTAAAAAAAAGGATTCGCTCAGGGTTACACAGCAAATTTTGTAGTATCTTTATGTGGTGAGTGAGCATCTGGGTGATGCAGTGGATAGAGCACTGGGCTTGGAATCAGCAGGACTCATCTTCATGAGTTCAAATCTGGAATAAGATACTTACTAGCTGTGTAACCCTGGGCAAGTCACTTAACCCTGTTTACCTCAGTTTCCTCATCTGTAAAACGAGCTGGAGAAGAAGATGGCAAACCTCTTCAGTATCTTTGCTGAGAAAACTCCAAAATGAGGCCATGAAGAGTTGTGGACAATGACTGAACAAGAAAATTCTGTGGAGAGCAGAACAGTCTAAGCCAGGGTGGGGAACCTGCAACCTCAAGGCCACATGTGGCCTTCTAGGTCCTAAAGTGCAGCCTTTGACTGAATTCAAACATCACAGAACAAATTCCCTTAATAAAAGGATTTGTTCTGTAAAACTTGGACTCAGTCAAAAGGCCACACCCAAGCACCTAGAAGGCCTTATGCGGCCTCAAGGCCTGAAGGATCTCCACCGGTACTCTAGGGGGGAGAGAGGACACTGGAGCTGTCCCTATGTTCTTAGGGTACTACTTAGAACACAACAATACTAATACATCTTTATCTTCCCCATGATGCTATATTTATGTCTTTTTCTTCTTGTCATTTCTGTTTTGAATGATCACTAGATGAAGCCTTGGGCCTCTCTCTGCACCATTTATTGCATTAGCCACATTGGTGACACTGAATATATGACCATAGTATCATATAAGGCTCTAGTTCATTTTTCCTTTTTAAAATATGAAATCATTAGAACATTTTGATCATTATGATTTACAAATCAGCCTGAATCATAAGACATAGATTTTAGCAACCAGGGTTTTTTAAAAGAGAAAAGTTGTATCTTTTAAAATTAGGCATTATTATTTTTCTGACTTGTTGAAAGGACTGTTCTCTATGAAGACTAATCCACATCACAATTTGACGGAGGTAGGGGGGCATTGTTGGATGAATGAGGGAGTGGGTGTGAACAGAAGGACAAATTTAGGCCCTATTGTCTAGCTCTTCCCTGAATTGCATGTCCAAATTAATGCTTTGGGCACGCTGGTGCATAAAACCACAGAATGAAAGAATTGCAAGGGAGCTTAGTAGTCAATATGATGAAAAGAGCACTATCTCTGTAGTCAGAGGTTATTGTTTTCAGTCATGTCTGACTCTTGGTAAACCCATTTGGGGTTTTCTTGGCAAAGATAGTGGAGTAGTTTGACATTTCCTTCTCCAGCTCATTTCACAGATGAGGAAACTGAGGAAAACAGGATTAAGTGACTTGCCCAGGGTCACACAGCTAATAAATGTCTGAGACCGGATCTGAAATCAGGAAGATGAGTCTTCCTGACTGCAGGCCCAGCACTCTCTCCACTGTACCACTGTCCCTGGAGTCAGAGGACCCATGTTCAAATGCTTTTTCTGATTTTCTCTCATATCATATGGTTTCTCTTTCTGATGATAATACAGTGACTTTGGGCAAGTCACTCAGCCTCCTTGGGCCTTAGTATCTTTGTCTACAAAATGAGGAAACTGGATTAGGCAGGAGTGGGGAACCTTTGGTCTCCAGGTCACACGTAGCCTTCTAGTTCCTTGGATGTGGCCTTTTGACTGAGTCCAAGTTCTACTTATTAAGGGGATTTGTTCTATCAAGTTTGGATTCTGTCAAAGGGACGCACTTGAGGACCTAAAAAGGCTTCAGGGACACAGGTTCTCCACCGCTGGAGGAGGGTGTCTCTGATGTCCCTTCCAGTTCTAAATCTCTGATATTGATCCTATGACCACCCATTCCATACTCCACGTCTCAGCCCGAATAATGGAGCAATACCCACTCCAACATTCCCAGCCTTGGCTTAAACTTTTCCAAGGATAGCTCACGAGACAGCCCATTCATGGTGAATTTTTCAAAGTCCTAGCAGCTTTTCTGGATTCCCTTAAGTCCTGCTATAGTCCTAAGTGGAAATAAATTCCTCATCTCTGTTTCAGTTCTATTACTGGAACTGAGTACTTACTTTTTCCTCTCTACAGTTCTTTTCCTTCTGGGAGAAAAGAGTTCAGAAAAGAGGATAAATCCCCATAATACTTGGGCTCTCCATTTTTCACTTCTCTAAGTGGGAGAGAACTTCTCCTTTGAAAGATAAAAACATCTGTGATGGTGCTGTCATAACAACTGCACGGTTGGAGGTTTTGAGTATAGAAAGAATGCTGAAGATAGATAATAGAAAGCAAAGAGAAGCTTTTCTTACCAATTCTTAAGGCTCCTGTTTCCCACACATTATGAATCAGGAAATTTGTTCATCCTCCCAGAGGAGGCTGTTTTCCTCCTAAATGCCCAGCTTTACACCCTGGCATTTTCTACACTGCCTTTGCTTTTTCAACCAGGGCTCAATATCTGTTGAGAAGTTCCAAGCCAGGTTGGAGACCCACATTCTTCTCTCATTCTGGGTAGACAGAGTGGGCAGTGTGCAGTGACTCTCACAAGGAATGAGGTGGCGGTATATGGTGCATTTTGTAAGTGACAGGCAAGGGGCCATGGCAGCAACGATTGTTCCCTGTGCCAATGGAAACTGGTCCAGGTTAGCATCTTTGGCTATAGATTCTCGTCTCCTGCTCTTTTTTGTTTGTTTGTTTTTGTTTGTGTTTGTTTTTGTTTTTATTTTTTAGGCAATTGGGGTTAAGTGACTTGCCCAGGGTCACACAGTTAGTAAGTGTCAAGTGTTTGGTCTGAGACTGGATTTGAACTTGGTCCTGACTTCAGGACTGGTGCTCTGTCCACTGCGCCACCTAGCTGCCCTGACTCCTGCTCTTAAAAACAAAGTTATAGTATTGTGGTATAAAAGGAATAACAGTTCCAAGAGGAAGTATCTGGAAAGCTTTCAAAATATGAAAGAATTGAGTACTGTCTCTGATGGAGAGCAGGTAAGCATTTCCAAGAGATGGCTTCTTTCAATAAAAATAGCTAGAATTTATACAGTACTTTAAGGTTTGCAAAGTATTTTATGTATGATATCTGCTTTTACCCTCACAATAACCCTGGGAGGAAGGTGCTATTATGACCCCCATTTTACAGATCAGAAAACTGAGACAGATAGAATTTAGACTGGCCCCGGATCATATAATGAGTAAGTGTCTGAGGCTAGATTTGAACTCTTGTCTTCCTGTCTCCAGGTCAAGCGCTGTATCCATTACCTGGATATCTATCACCTTGCTATCTCTAAAAATACCTGGCATTTATCTGGCATTTTAATATTTACAAAGTATTATACATATGTTATTTCATGTGGTCCTCACAACAACCTTGTGAGATAGATGCTATTATTATTCCCGTTTTAGAGATGAGGACACTCAGCCTGAGACAGGTCAAGTGACTTTCCCAGGGTCGTGCAGTTAATAAGTTAATAATCTTGGGGTAGGATTTGAACTCAGATCTTATTCCAAGTCCAATACTTTATTGCACTAGTTTTTCCTTTAGCCACGGAACTTACAATGTCTATTCATTTTCTTTCTTAATTTTTATTGATGTGTTTTGTTTTTAACACCTACACATTTTCTCATATCTGCCCCTGTCCCTTGGCACAAGGAAAAACAGTGATGCAAAACCAACTGATATAATAATAACTAACATTAAATAGTGTTATATACTATGTTTCCGGCACTGTGCTGAGTGATTTACAATTATTACCTCATTTGATCTTGACAACAACCCTGGGAGGTAGGGTTGCTATTATTACCCCCCTCCCCATTTTACAGGTGAGGAAACTGAGGCAAATAGAAGGTAAGTGACTTACCCAAGGCAACACAACTTGTAAGTTCCTGAAGCCAGATTTGAATTCTTCCGCACTCTAGGCCCTATGCTCTATCTGTGGGCTACCTGTAATGACCATGTCTCACAGTGCAGGCATTTTTATCACCGTTAGTCCCTCACTTCTCCGCCATGATGAGGGTGGTACATTTTATCACTTGTCCTTTGAAATAGATCTCAGTCATTGCCTTTAACTATCTCTGAGCAGTTTAGTGTTTTCACTACATTACATTATTGTAGTTATTATATATGTCATTCTCCTGGTTTTACATTCTTTGGTTTATGTCAGGTCATACAAATCTTCCCATGTCTCTCTGAACTCCTCATATTTGTTATTTCCTACAGCACGATAATATTTCAGTACATTCACATACCACAATTTATTCAGCCATTCCCCAACTGATGGAAACTGACTTTGATTTCCTATTTTTTGCTACCACAAAAATGGCTTCTATTAGTATTTTGGTATATATGGTTACTTTTTCTCTGTCTTTGATCTAGAAGTTTGGCATTGCTGCAAAGGGCTATGGGTAAATTAGATATTGGTATCCTAGGGCAATGTAAATAGACTTTGTTTGCCATGGAAAAGCTGGCTTTTTTTTTTTTTAACAGAGTAATAGAAGCACTTGTACTACTTGGTAGAATTAGCCTTTTGTCAGAACATCTCAACAATTTATCCTCTCCTATTGAAGCTATTGAAACTCAGTGATTCTGTTTTGCCTATCTCCATTATTTTGTCTACTTTTCTTCACTCATTAATCTCCTGACTCTGTATACCCTTATTAATCTGGTCTAACACCTTTGTTTGATTCTTTTTTCTTTCCAAAAGTATAAAAATATTTAGCCTTGTGCTAAAAGACAAATTTCCTCAGCATATTCTCTATGCTTACGTGTTCTCTCCCTTTAGGCCAGAAGTAATAAAGCTATGCTTTGAGTTGAGTCTTTTTTTTTTTTTCTTAACTAGGTAGTGGGGTTAAGTGACTTGCCTACACTCACACAGCTAGTAAGTGTCAAATGTCTGAGGTCACATTTGAACTCAAGTCCTCCTAACTCCAGGGCCTGCGCTCTATCCACTGCGCCACGTAGGTGCCCCCAAAGCTATGCTTTGGTTAAGCTGAACATCAACTACTTTGAATTAATTATTCATCAATTGCTTAATTATGAATTTTACTTGCAAGATACCACCTTTCATGCTCCTCTAATTTTTTTTAGATTTGACCTTTTTATTTAAATCACTTGTTTGTTTAATGCTCATTGTAGTTTAATGGCATAATATTCTGGTCTAAACATATTTTCCTTTAAACTCCTTTCCACTTTCAGTAAGATCTTGGTGAATAGGGAAATCTTCACCCAAGAGTTTGTGTTAATGGATTTATCTAACGTGTGTGTGTGTGTGTGTGTGTGTTTTCACTTATTTCTTGGTCTTGCTGTTCTAGTCTTTTAAGTAAAATATTGGCTCCTTGGCAGTGGAGACTATTCTTAGTTTAATATGTGTATCCCTAGTGTTTTGTACATAGTAGATGATAAATATTTGTTGGATTGGATTGTTCTGCCCATCTTTTTATATTTAGTTAAGTATCTAATAATTTTAATAATCATTACTTTGTGATCAAGTTTGACATTTGGTAATACTAGGCCACTTTAATTTTTACATTTTTTTCCATTATTTCCTTTGAAATCCTTGACTTTTAATTCCCAATAGCTACCTATCCCAGCCTCCCTACAAAACACGTTTTGTTTGTCTTATGTAAAATACAAATATGCTTGCCTTATTTATATTATTTATACTTTACTATTCATTTATACATTCAGTTACTATTATTGGTTTTAATTATTGTTCTTTTTGCTACATGCCCTTGACATGTTGGTTTGTTGAAGGGTTTTTTTGGCTCTCAGAGAGCAGGGGCATTGTGTAACTCCCTGTGTAGAGTACCTAATATAGTATCATTGAATCACCTCACCAGTGATTCAAGAAGGATGACTTTTTTGAATTAAGTAAGAAATAGAAAGAGTTTATTGGAATAGCTTTGCTACTGTCAATGACTTAATAGATTCTGTATTTACATTTATTCATTTGCACAGATTAGAGATGTCTGCACAGAGGTTAATTTCTAACAGAACATCCCAGCCATCTTCATCCAGTTCTGATTATACTTGGGAATACGAATATTATGAAATTGGACCAGTTTCATTTGAAGGCCTGAAAGCCCATAAATGTAAGTCTTGCTTGAGGGCTCTATATTGTAAATGTGCTATTCCATCAATGCATTCCTCTTCCCCACTCTGTGAAATAGCTTATGTTCTTTGCTATTTATTATGACTGCTTTTTTCATTTCTAATTTGGGGGATGTGTTTTCTCTCTCCATTTTTGATTGAATGTTACTAGTATATGGAAATCTATTAAAGTGTAAATAATCACAAATGTGTATTTAATTGGTTTTGTTGTTGTTTAAAGTTAAATGCATGAACAATTCTTTAAATGAATTTAAATAATGAATTCTCTCACATAATGCAGTTTCTCTTTCCTTCATCTCCATCCCCTAAACAAAATTTTTTTTTAAAGATCTGACTGAGAAATAAAGCTCCAAACCTGTGATTTGGTCCTTTAAAAATATCTTTGCAATAAAATATGAAGCACTGTGTTCTGGGACACTCTGAGCAATGGAGGTGTCAAGTCAGTCCAAGCCTTTTGTAAGCATTCTGTAGTGGGTAGGCTTCTTGGGGGAAGGGTTTTTTTTTTGTCTTTGCATCTTGAGAGTCTAGAACATTAGAAACACTTAATAAGCACTTGTTGGTTGAATGATCCTTTAAATGGGGAACTTATTAATGACATTTCATATTTGCATGGTGCTTTAAGGTTTGCAAAATGCTTTCTCCACAACAAGCCTGTGAGATCTGTTGGCAGTGCAAAGATTTTTTTATCCCCATTTTACAGATGAAGAAACTGAAGTTCAGAGAGCTTGAGTGACTAGCCCATGACCACACAACTATTAAACATTGGAGACGGAAGGATAGGAACTCAGGTCTAGTGCTGCCACCGTGTAAAACCTGTTGAAAGGATGATATCACCTCAAATATCATGGGATTGTAGATTTAGAACTGGAAAGGCATCAGGGGCCATCTGTTATAACACTATCTTTTTTTGTTTGTTTTGTTTTTGGTGAGGCAACTGGGGTTAAGTAACTTGCCTAGGGTCACATAGCTAGTGTCAAATGTCTGAGGTCAGTCAAATTTGAACTCAAGTCCTTCTGACTCCAGGGCTGCTGCTCTATCCACTGCACCACCCAACTGCCCCAACACCACCATTTTTTGATGAAGAAAATGAGGCCTAAAGTCATGGAGATAGTGTCAGTGATGACATCTGAACCAAGGCCCTCTGACTAGAACCATTGTTCTTTCCACTGTATTGATATCCCAGGGTATAAAAGGAAGACATCCCCATGGGACAGAGAGCAAAAGTAGTCTTTTATGTGCTTCTTGTCAAACCTTAAGCCAAGAGCAAAACCTTGTATTTGGCAGCTTGCCTGATTCAGATCTTTTTGTCAGCTGATAGCCAGCCCACAGCTATGTGAAGGCTGGGCAGCAAAATGCATACAGAAACTGACTCTTGCTCCGTGGTTTGAAGGGATTTTTGCTTCTTGTGTATAATGCATGACCTTTCTATAATAACACTTCTCAGCCCAGGTGCCTGGTTCTGCTAGCAGAGAGAAGAGCCTGGGAGTGAGTGAGTGAGTGAGAGAGAGAGAGAAAGAGAGAGAGACAGAGGGTGTGTGTGTGTGTGTGTGTGTGTGTGTGTGTGTGTGTGTGTATGTATGTGTGTGTGTGTGTGTATGTAAGAGATAATTAGAATGGCTAGCTGAGATTTCTTTCTCTGTGCTACAACCAAGAACTGAGATATTGGTACAATTAATGATCCAACACATAGCATGGAAATGCCATCCAATGAAAACACAACCACTCCACAGTCTGTTCCTAAATGAGCCCTGGCTGCCAAGAGGAAACATTATCCTTGTTTCATTAAGCAAAATTGTGGCAGTAGAGGAGGAGCCCCAACCTGCTGCTTTCTCCCCCAGGCTGCAGAGAGAAATAATTACCATCTCATACCCTTCTGGTTTCTTCAGTGAGAACTACTCAGATGTTTGAGGTAATGCTTGAATCTGGCTGTAGCTGAAATTCACATTCATACTGTGTTGTAAAGGTTTACAAAGTCCTTTCCCAAGAGCACCCCTGTGGGACAGATAGACACCATCATAGCCTGCCTGGCTCACACAGCTCCTGGAGATGTGGGTAATGGCATACCCTGGGAAATCTGAAGGGAACGCAAAGGGCAGATGGAAAGATGGAAATATTGTCCTTCAGTAATTCCTAAAGTTATCTTCCTGACCCAGTGGAGTTATTTAACAGCTAATCCTTGGGTTGTGCCTACTTAGGGGGCAGATTTCTGATATGAATTTCTAAGTGGAAAGTATTTCCTCAATAACAAAGCATCCATCCCAAAAGCTAGTGGTACTGCTGGCAAAATAAGGCAGTGTGGAATGGTGGAAGTGGGGCTTACATGGAAATCCTTTCTTCACTACTAATTATTTTGGATAAGTCACAATTAACCAAATGATATGATAACAATTAAAAAAAAAACAACTTTGAAAGAAAGACCTCAGAACCCTAACCAAAGCAGTGAGTAATAGTGACTTCAAAAAACTGACCCTCATTTTTCTCATTTATACATTAAGGCAATTATCCTAGGTAACCTCAAAGGTTGTCTGTATCTCTGAATATATAATCATGCATACCTCACCAGCTCTAAAATGAAGAATTCAGAATTCCCTATTTGACTAAGAAGGGATACAAGGATAAAACCTGAGCCTGATGTTTGACAGTCATCATACACATGTATGTATATATATATATGTACACATACATATATGATCATATGCACATATATATGTGTAGATATAGGTATGTGTATATATGCATATGTGTGTATATCTCTATCTATTTATATATCTATTTATCTGTCTCAGAGAGGACTCTGGTGAGCTGCTTACCCACCTTTGGTGTCCACCTGTCACCTAACTCTCACCAGTGGCTCCAAGAAACTGTGGCCAAACCCCAGTAAACTGTCTCTGCAGACAGGCTAAACCAAGTTGAGACTTACCAACAAGCTGTTGGTGAATTAGGGCTATGTCTGCCCTAAGCATGTGAAGACTTTTAGCAGAATGGGTGGATGAAAACAATTTTATTCCAACAGCCATGCAAGTGGCTGAACCAAGTGCTGGGAAGTGCTTGGAGCTTGGTAAGACTTAGAAGAAGCCAAAGTCATCCACTGCATCCTGGTTCATCGCTAGTCATCCTGACTTTTGTCTTGCCACTGGACTTCTATGACTCTGGAAGAGAGAGTGAGGTGAATGACTTTGCATGATTCTGCCTCACTTAAATCCAACTCATGTGCAAGTCAAGACGTCATTGTTAGGATGTACCTTGTTACATCAGAACTGGAAGACCTGAGAGTTCAAATTCTGGTTCTGAGCACATATTGGCCATGTGGCCCAGGGAAAGTCACTTCACCTCTAACAGTTCCCAGCCAACTTTCTAAGACTATAAGCTTTAAAGGAATTGCTTATCTGTACTCGTGAAAGGAGTTTCCTCAATGGGAACTCCCTGCACTAATGAAGTCACAGGTGTAGATTGCCTCTCCCCTCAGAAAAATAGGGGGATGAAAAACAGATGGTCTCTGCTTTTAAGGAACTTCCAGGCTAATTGGGGGTGGGGGGGAGGGATACAGCATGACCACAGGCACAAAAGTATAAGTTAAAATGTGAATTTAAAATGTAAATTTAGAGGAAAAAGATCACTTTCAGTAAGAGTATGTGTGCATGTGGGGTAGGGGTGGGGTATCATAGAAGGCTTCATGGAAGAGATGGCGCCTGAGCTGGGTTTTGAAGGAAGAGAAGGGTTTCAATAGGCAGAAATGAGGAGGGAGTGAGATGAGACCAGGGGATTAGGGTAATCCCTAATGGAATGTACAAGATTGTCAAGGAAAGGAATGCAAAATAATTCTATAAAGGCAGTCTGGAGCTAGATAGTGGAGGGGTTTGAGTATTTTATCCTGTGGGCCATGGGGAGCTATAAAGGGCTTCTTTTTTTTTTCTTGTTTGTTTGTTTTGTTTTGTTTTTAGGCAATTGGGGTTAAGTGACTTGCCCAGGGTCACACAGCTAGTAAGTGTCTGAGGTCAGATTTGAATTCAGGTCCTCCTGACTGCAGGACCAGCACTCTATCCACTGTGCCACCCAGCTGCCCCTGTAAAGGGTTTCTGAGTGAGGGAGTGGCATGGTCTGATCTGTGCACAGGGGTATTGATTTTGGCAGCTATGTGAAGGATGAATTAGAGAGGGGAGACTCTCTGAGTAGGGAGACCAGCTAGAAGATTGTTGCAATAATCTAGATGAGAGGTGACTAATTTTGAGCTAGGGTTTTGGTAGTATGACCAGAAAGAAGGGAACAGAACTGATTGGCCTTGGGAACTGATTGTATGTGGATAATGGAGAGAGGGAAGAATCAAAAAAAGATTTTAAGGTTAGGTCCTCATCTCTATCTTGTATGTAGGTTACTCCATGTTCAGGCCAAATGCTTATGCCCTTTGTCCAATTGCCTGCTAGAAATGTATACCTGAATATTTGGAAAGAACCTCCAACTCCATGTCCCAAAATGAACCCACCATCTTAACACCCAAACCTGTCCCAGCTTCCAAACTTCCCTATTTTTTTGGATGCCACCACTGTTTTCTCAGCCAATCAAGCTTATAACTTGGTCCAGGAAAAGTGTTGGTCTTATGATCCTTTCCTTTGTTTTGAAAAATTTTTAAAAATGTAAAAACCAAAGGTAAAGCTTATAATTAAATTCTGGGTCTGGTCTGGGGCTTATGAGAGGAAGGAGGGGGATCCGAAGGAATACTAAAATCCAGTAGAGTGGAAATTAATAAGTAATAAAGAGAAAAAACCCAGAATGAGTGGGCATTTGAAACTGTGGAGCTGTCATTTTTTCATTTGTGTCTCTTTTCATTCCCCTCAGTTGACGGTTAGGGTCAAGGAAAATAATTTTCTCATGATCCATTCCTCTTGGAATTCTTCAGGGCCATTCCTCCCATTCTCCCCAGTTATACTGTGCAATCATGTCTAAATATTTCATTTTTAAAGCTGATTGGAAGGTGAACCGATATGGATCTCATATCAGGAACATTGTGAGTCCTTTATTTGCTTCCTTAGAATCAAAATATATAAATTGTTAGAGCTGGAAAAAGTCTTGAGGATTCTTTAGTCTAGTTCCATTATGATCCTTGACCTTTCTGGCTTCACCTGAGTTCCATGGCCCAGGACATTGCATAATGATTTCACATGAGACATTATAGTCAGTCAGTCATCAAGCCTTTTTTAAGCACCAACTATGTGCCAGACACAGTGGAACAAACAGCTTATTTAACGAGGAGTCAAGAGACTTGTTTTCTATCCCCAGGTCTGCTACCGACTAGCTGTGTGACCTTGGAAAAGTCATTTGCTGTTGCCAGGCCTTAGTTTCTTTATTTATAAAATGAAGGGGTTTGACTAAATAATCTCTAATATTCTCACATTCTGCGGAGAGGAATTATTAATTGGGGGTTCAGTGGCCTTGGCTTCTGCTTCCTCTTGTAGTATCTATGCCTGTGATTCATTTTATGAGTGAGAATGCCATGTGGTATGGCTATCCTGTGGGTTATAAACTCTCTTGTTTGGCTTTAAAAACCCTTTACAATCTTTCTCTAGCCTACTTTTCCAGGCCTGTTACATGTCACTATCTATCCTTTATACACTCTGGTTTCTTTGTTGTTTCCCCCCCCGGAACATTCTCATCTCCCATCTTTGCACAGTTGTTTCCCTGAGCCTGGAGAATACTCCCTCTTTACCTCTACCTCTTAAGCTCCTTTTTTTGTTGTTGTTCAGTCATTTCAGACTCTTCATGACCCCATTTGGGGTTTTCTTGGCAAAGAGACTGAAGCGGTCTGCCATTTTCTTCTCCAGCTCATTTTGTAGATGAGGAAACTCAGTTGCATCTGATAAAATGTTTTATCTGATAAAAACAGATATAAAGAAAGCAACTGAACAATTGTGAAATGATATAGGAGCATTAAGCAGATAGGGTCAAGTGACTTGCCCAGGGCCTTACAGCTATTAAGTGTCTGAGGCCAGATTTCAACTCAGGAAGCTAAGTCTTCTTGACTTCCACCCCTCTCTACTGTGCTATCTCACTGCCCTCTTAAGCTCCTTACCTCCCTTCAAAGATCACATCAAATGCCACCTTCTACATAAGGATTTCCCTGATCTCTGCAAAGGTTAGTGATTCCCTGAAGTTACTTCTGATGTAGTCTGTATTTGCTTATAAGTGTGTATGTTGTCTCTCCAATAGCTGTATGTTCCTTGAGGGTGGAACAACTTTGTTTGTACCTTTGTATTTCTGTTATCTAATAGTGTCGAGCAAACAGTAGATGCTTAATAAATGCTTGTTGGTTTATTTGACTGGTTTTCATGAGCTTCTTAGGAGCTAAAAGATGGTAAATGGTGAACTAAGGCTTTGGGATGGAAGAGAGGACCAAAAGGGAATAAATACCGATATTTTGTGGCCACAGATTTTTTATTTTTTCATTTTATATTTTTGAGGACGAAGTCAAGAAAGAGAATGGAAGGACTTAGTGATAGTGCAGGTAAGGACAAATTGGTTGCTTTGGTGGTAGGGGATGCTGGGCCTGTGTTTTCATTTGTATAGGAAATGCCTGATTAACTAACACTGTCTATCAGGGTATGGTAGTAGCTTCTCTGCAACTTGTAGGCTTAGAGTTTCATGGTGTATCAAGAGGTTAAGTGACTTGTCCAAGGTCACAGAGCTGGAGTATGTTGAAAGGAGGGCTTGAACCAAGTCTTCCTGACAGTGAAGTTAGCTGTTTATCCTCTCTGCCGCACTGCCTCTGCTGTATTAAATGATGATGGCAAATAGAGAAATCGAAATTGACTGCCAATCAAGAGCGAATAATAAGATAGTAATATCGTTGCATAACATTGAATCTGAAACCTGAATCTCAAATCTTGAAATTTCCCCAGAGAGCTTCTAGTATATCTCTGTGCAATGCTCTGTTGCAATTATCAGCTCATTTTAAGCCTAGGGAGCAATATAATGATCACTCAGGTCCACATGGTTCTGTCTTTTAGGGAGTTTATAGAAAATGGAGAGTTAGGAATACTCAGGCTCCATTCCTGGGAGGGTGATTATTCTAAGATTTCCAATCACTCTAAGGGCATATTTAAGAATCTTAGACACAACACTTGCGTAGTGGGTAGGAACATAAACTAGGGTGAACTAGGGTACCCAGGAAACAGTTGTGCGTAGCACTCTATGCCACTGGGCACAGAGTATAATCCGGTACTCCTCTCCTCCAACAAAAAATCCTATGGCAACCATGGATTGGCAGGGATAAGGCCCATCCCTTACTATGACCAAGGTAAAGAGCTCTGATAAAAACAGATATAAAGAAAGCATCTGAACAGTTGTGAAATAGTGCAGGAGCTTTAAGCGATGTACTGCAGACTTAAGTCTAGTTCTGATGTATCATTTCAGAATGTTCTTCATGATCTAGTTAATTAATACTTTTCCATCAACACCCACTGGGTACAGAGCCCTCTATGCCGAGCCGTATCATTTATTTATGTGACATTTCTTTGCCATCTCTGTTCCCTTTAATGACTGCTCATTTGTCTTCCCGAGGAAAACCTTATTTCCTTCTACCCTGCTAAACCTCGCAGTGCTTTTTAAACTGTGGGTCGAGGCCCCACATGAGGTTGCAACACACAGTTCAAGAAGTGCTAACGGGGTGGCAAGTGGAAAAAGTTTAAGAAGCCTTACGATGTGTCATAGAATTTGAGGGATGAATTTTGTTGTTCAGTCTTTTTTTCAGTCACGTCTAACTCTTTGTGACCCCATTTGTGTTTTGTATTTTTTTTTTTTGGCGAAGATACTGGAGTAGCTTGCCGTTTTCTTCTCCAGTTCATTTTATAGATGAGGAAACTGAGGCAAATAGGGTGAAGCGGCTTGCCCAGGGTCACAACAGCTAATAAGTAGCTAGGGCTAGATTTGAACTCAGGAAGACAAGCCTTTCTGACTCTAGCCCCAGTTCTCTATCCACTGAGCCACCCAGCTGCTGACTTTTAAAGATCACCTACTACAACCCCCCCATTATTTTGTGGTTGATGTACTGAGGGCCAGAGAAATGAAATGATTGGCCCAGATAACCAAGGTAGCCAGTGAGAGAGTTAAGATGTATATTCAGTTCTCTTTCAGTCCAAAGTTCTTTTCACTATGCTATTTTGCCTTCAAATCTTTGTAGCACCCCCCTCTCCTCTTTTGGACCCTGGTAAAAGCTACCTTAGGCTTGAGGTAATCTGTGGATTGGGTTAGCATCCTCTCTAACACATAGTTCTTCCAAGACCTTCCAACCTCCCCATCTAATATGCTTACTCACACCAGCCAACAAGAGGATGCATTTATTGAAAGCCCAACACATTTAATCACAGTATGGCAAATAAAGGGCAAAGAAATTTTTTCCCCTCCCCATTCCCCTCCCACCATGCACTCAGGAAACATTCTCACACAAGTTGCCCCACCAACAGTGGGGTAAGGCACACATGAAGAGTACATGTATGGCCAGGAAACATACATGAAGCATACACACAGGGAACACGCAACCAAGGGACATGCATAAAGAACCTGTCAGGAACACATATGAGCAGCACACATGCATGAAGAGCACATCTATTGAGAAGTCTGTGTCCAGGGCACATATGTGAAGAACATAGAACAAATATATTGAAAAGTTGGTAGCTGAGGCACATTAGTGGCTAGGACAGTTCCTCCCTCTAAGAGTAAAGAGCTGACCACATACTCTAATGATGTCTTTATAATGCTTTACAGGTTTTTGAGCAGGGAGTGACATGGCCAGAATGGCATTTGGGAAAATTATTTTGGCAGTTTCACAAAAGATAAAAGAGATCACTTGGATTACATGAAATAGAAAAGCTTTGGCCCAAACCAAGTCAACCCAAGTAGGGTAGAACTCTGTCCTAGCTGTCAATTGGGGGAAAAAAATCTTGGCATTAAACCCCTCTCATTAGGGTCTGACAGGGATAGGGATTGGATTTGTGATTTCAGTGGTGTGGGGAGATCCTAGTAGGGACTCCCTTTGCCAATGCAGATTGGCATCTACTCTGAAGCTTATGGTCTTAAGAGGTTGCCCTGAGCACAGTCAGATTCAGAACTTGAACCCAAGTCTTCCTAGCTCCAAGGCCATCTCTCTATTAACTATGCTACCTTTCTTGTCAAATATCCAAAATATATAGAAAATAAAACAAATATTTAAGATGGACAGTTATTCCCCAATGGTCGAGTAGTCAAATGATATGAACAAATAATTCTTAAAAGATGAATTATTAATTACATGATTATTAATTATATTACAACCATCTGAAAGATTGTTTCAAATTACTAAAAATAAGAGAAATCAGATCAAAATAAATCTGAATCTTTACTTCATACCCCACAAATTAGGAACAATAAGAGAAGATGAAGATAGCCATATTTGGAGATGTTAATGGAAAGCCAAGCATACTAACAATACTGTTGGTCAAACTGTGAATTGGTCCTACCATTCTGGATAGCAATTTGGAATTATGTTAAGAAAATGACAACAATTTCCATATTCTTTCATCCAAGTATTCTACCACTAGGCATATGCTCCAAGAAGTTAAAGACAGAAAGAAATGTTCCATATGTGCCCAAATATTCAGAGTGTCTTTTTTTGTAGTAGTAATTAACTGGAAACAGAGTAGATGTCCCTCAGTTAGGGAATGAATACACAAATTGTGGTATTTAATATAATGAAATATTACTGTGCTCTACGAAATGATGCATATGAAGAATATAGAAAAGCATGGGAACATTTATATTAACTCATATAATATGCAGTAAGCAGAACCAAGAAAACAATATACATAATGACTACAACAATGGAAATGGAAAATGAAAATGAAGACAAAACAGTGAAAAAAATGGAACAAAAGAAAATGAAACAAAATGCTGTGTAATTATCAAGATGAGGCCTGACTGAGGAGGGCAGCTAGGTAGCATAGTGGATAGAATGGTGGCTCTGAAGTCAGGAGGATCTGCGTTAAAGTCCAGCCTCAGACACTTACTAGCAGTGTGACCCTGGGCAAGTCACTTACCCTGTTTGCCTCAGTGCCTCATCTGTAAAATGAGCTAGAGAAGGAAATGGCAAACCACTCTAGTATCTTTGCCAAGAAAACTCCAAATGACGGGGTCATGAAGAGTCACACAAAACTGAAATGACTCAACACAACAACTGACTGAAGAAGAGAGAAGAAAACGAGCTTCTCATCTTTCTTTCCAGAGCTGTGAGACTATGGATGTAGAACAATGAATGTACCATCAAACTCAATTGATGTGTTGGTTAGTTTTGCTTAATTGCTTAAAAAAACAACTTTAAAAAAATTCTTTGCTACAAGGGATGGTTCTTTAGGGAGGAGAAGAATACATTTGGAAGTGAAGCTAATGTTTAAAAAAAAGAGATATTTCTCCCCTCCCTGCAAAAAGCAGCAAAGGATTATGAAGCCCTGAAGGTGGTGGTCCTAGGGGTGCAGAGAAAGGGACAAGTGTAAGATATGCTATGGAGGTAGAACTGACAGGACTCAGCTACTAATTGGCTATAGGAGAGGGACAGCTCCCATTTTAAAGAAATTCTTCCTTATATTGAACTGAACCCTGTAATTTCCACTTACTGGTCCTTGCTCTGCCATATAGGGCATAATAGAACAAATGTAATCTGTTTTCCATAGTAAATCTGTTTGCTCCACATCCCTTCAGGCACTCATGGACACAATTTTAGGAGCAATAAAACCTGGCTTATTTAGAACCCAACTAATTGGAACTCCCTCTGATTCACTGGATCTTTTTTCTACATTTGACTTTGGAGAGAGGTTAAGACAAACATCCAGACAAACCGATTTGAGGGATTCATTCAAATGAAACAAACAAACAAAACCTGAACTTCCTAGGGTTAGCTGTACATCTGCAAGGAGAATTGATTTTCATAACCATGACCTAAAGCATCGTAGCCATTGGAGAAGGACTTTGTCCAATATGGTAGCATTGTATATTTGTTGAGTAACAGAGGTTGAAACAAAACAAAAAAGGATTATGAGGGTAGCTCTCAGTCAACTGAAAAATTCAGTGAAACAGAGCACCCTGCCACTTGAACATTCCACTTAATCGATGTCTTCCTCTATTTTAACATTTTTACTTATTGATGTAAGCTCTTGATAATCTAGCTCCTCTTACCTTTCCACTCACCTTATACTTCACTCCTCAACACATTCTCCTCTATGTGGTATTTAAAGTCCTTTACAATCTGGTTTTATTACACATTATACCTCTTCACACATTCTTGTGTCTAGTCCAATTGACTTTTTTACCATTTGTCAGATACTACATTCATCTTCTGTCTTCATGGTTTTGCATGGGCTTCCCCCCATGCCTAGAATCTACTTCTTCCTCACTGCCACCTCTTAGAATCCCTAGATGGATAGATAGATAGATAGATAGATAGATAGATAGATAGATAGATAGAT
>NW_020946931.1:0-23251 GCF_900497805.2 Vombatus ursinus | reverse complement strand
CAACAACAACAACAACAACAACAACAACAACAACAACAACAACAACAGCAGCAACAGTCCTTCCCCAGGGCCACTGGTCTTTCCATTGAACCATAGGTCCTGAAATAATAGAATTTTGGCAGAGTAAGTGATCTGAGAAATGGCCCTAATCCAACCTTTTCCTTTTTATAAAGGAGAAAACTGAAACCCAGAGGAGTTACGAGATTTGTTCAACATCATATAGTTCCATTGAAGCAGGTTGTCTTTCTCCTAAGAGCCCAGTTTTACTGAAAATGGGAGGTTATTGCTACCTTTGGTACCTGGTACAGCTTGAGAGGGGCCGGGACAATTGAACCCTGAAGAGAATTTCATACTGAACATGAAGGCTCTACCTCTTCCTAGCTGTGTGATAGGGTAACAATCATACAGATTGACTTGTTGAACCTTTCTGGGCCTCGGTTTCCTCAAATGTAAAATGAGGGACTCAGTTTTAGATGATCTTTGGCGTCTGTGTCCTCTTGAATGGCAGGCTAGGGAGTTTGCATTTTTTAGGTAGTTCCTAAGGAACCATTGAATATATTGGAGCAGGTGAGTGACTTGATTTAGAACCACATACATTGTTTACTCTTGTCTCTAAGTCTTGGCTCATTCCACCAAGCCGGAGTTTCATATTCTCCTCACTTTTTTTTTTCTTTTTCAAATGCTACCCATCCTTGAGAGTCTAGGCAAAAAACCATTTCCTCCTTGAAGTTTCTCCACATTATTTCAGTCCACATTGATCTCTTCCTTATGCAATCTCCTATAAAACTTTGTTACGTGTATCTCTTTTGATGGGGTGTTTAAGTATTACTGACTTTGTTGTTAAGTGTTTCATGTGTGCACAGATTGACTTTCAGTAAAATAATAAGCCCTTTGAGGCCGGGAATGTTGTCTCTCGTATCTTTCCTACAAAACCCAGCACAGAACTAACTCATGGTAAATGGAAGGAATTGTGGGGATCGAGTGAACCACATTGACTCCATCTTGTGACTCAATTCTGAATCCAGCTCACTTCCCTTTCTATTCAGTTATAGGTCTAATCTAATTTCCGACTTGTGAGAAACTTTATTCAGTTATGGGATTTGTGAAAAAACTTTATAGCATTGTTTGAACCTACCTGTTGCTTAGAAGTTAAGGACCATTTTTTTCAGAAACCCAGTCAGATCTGAAGATTGATGCAGTTTTCTCAAAATTATACAACTCAAGCAATCTGTATATCTTATCTGAAAACTGGTCTCATACTTGTCTTTCAGTTACTATTTCCATGTTCCTTTGATTGAATATAGACAGTTGGGGGGAGTGGGACACCTCTGTTTCTGATTTCAAGGAATTGCATCAGTTAGCTGATCTCCTTCCCAAATCAGAATGCCCCCAATCTTTCCTCCAATTAGAAATCAGATTACCTAATTACATATGCTGGTTAATTGTTTTTTTTAAAAATTAATTGGTCTTATTTGATTAATTGTTTTTAATGTATAACAATCTGTCTTCCCTTGTATTCAGGGTCCAGTGCTAAAGCTGAGGAGGCCTGGTCCTGATTCATTGTGCAATTGTCATGCTTTGCTTAATAAATCGATATGCTTGGAAGCTTGAACCTTTGTTTCTCCAATCATTTCATCTTCCACTGGCCACAAGTGCTCAATATTGACTTGTCTTGTTTCTTGAATGCTAATTTTGGGGGCAATTGTTTAACTCCCTATCTGCTATCTCTCTTCAGTAATATGCATGAAGGCTTACTATTTTTTGGTGATGAGGACATTCTCATACTAGATTAATAGCATTTTGAAAAGGCCGTTGCCAAAATGTATTTGTCCATCAGCTGAGGTAACAGCAATTTATTTAATATAAATTATTCAAATGGACTTTCCAGGCATGTTTCACTATTGATCCATCCTATAAAATACCATAATGAACAATTGTATATAGAATCACTTTTGAGGTAAGTGATTTCATTGTCATGGTAGATCTTTCCAACAAAGCCATCATTCCCTATAATTTAGGAGGTAAATCCTAGAGAGTTGCCTGAAATTCAGATGGAGAAACTGAGGAAGAGAGATTAAGTGAATTGTTTAGGGTGACACAACTGGTAAGATGTCTGAGGCAGGACTCAAAGTCAGACAGTCAGTAAGGATTGATTAACTGCCTATTATGAATCTGGCAGTGTGCTAAGAGTGGTGGAGCTAAGAGCATCCTTGGGTCCTGTGAGGGAGGTGGGAGGAGAAAAGGGGAAAGATATTTGTATGTGTATATGGTACCCCCATCCTCCCCTCAGGTGCCTTGTGGAAAAGGCACATCAAAAGGCCAGAGAAATGACATCAAGAGTCAGGTTGGGGCCTCCTACCCACAGGGCCTGGGCAAGCTCCTGATCCCTTAGTTCTTGGCCTTAGCTTTGGAGAGCCAATGGCATATAGCTGCTCAGCCTGAGGGATGACAGCTGTGGAAAAGGGAACCAGCTGCTAGTCTATATCTGCCAGTTTCTGAACTCTAGCTTTGAATGGAGACTTCTCGTGAGTTGCCAAAGCCTGTCTCTAGAACGGAGGAGGAGGTATTTTCCCAGATAATGTCAAGTTTCTGGAGAATCCAAGGACGTGATGTTCTAAACAGAGAAAGGGGAGTTGCTGGACAATACCAGCCTCTGGGGAAAACAGGATCCTGCACATGACCCCATGGGAGACAAGCATCAAAGGATTCATCCATATATGGGCAAGCCAAAGACCTGTACTTTGCCCTCTACAGCTACCATGAATTATTCAGACTGTGAGTCTGATGATTAAGGGATTGCTTCTTTAGCAACCTCAAATTCTTTTTTTTTTTTTCCTGGGGGATTCCAAGCACATAGGGTTGTACTATAAAGTTGTGTTCCTTTATAAAATAATAGCAAGGCACCCCAAGACAGAAACAGAAGGAGGCATTTGCAAGGAGTATGAAATCACCACCATCACTCAACAATTCTGTGAGTAGCGGTGCCTCCAAGGACACTGGCCCGGCCTTCAGTCTACCCTCTCCCTTGCCCCCTGAACTGCCCTGCCCCCATTTATCATCCAGGGGACAAACCCAGTGGAGACATGGCCTGAAAACTGCCTCTCCTGCTGCTGTACCCTCTTCTTCCTTAGCATCCATCACTACTGAAGACCTGGAAAAGAAAGTTCTCACCACCAAAGTCATCTTGGTGATTCAACATCAGAAACCGGGTTTTAGCGATTGAAATGACAATAATGAAGTGTTTGCACATCAGCCTTATTTCTTCCTATCCACAGCAGCCAAACCAGATAACTTGCCATCCAGACCACAAGACTTTACCATGCCAGGTTTGTGAAGATCTGAGTTCAAATCCAGCCTAAGACACTTATTAACTGTGTGACCTTGGGCAAGTCACTTAACCTCTGATAATTTCCTCATTTTTAAAATAAGGATAATAACAACACCAATGTCCCAGGGTTGTTGTGAGGATCAATTGAGATAGTATTTGTAAAGTACTTAGCATAGTGCTTGGCACATAGTAGGTGCTATAAAATATTAGCTATCATCATCATAATAATTACCATTATTATCTACTCTAAAGCTGAACCCTCCTACATGTTTTGCCTTTGCCTGTTAGGATGTGATCGATCTCCTTAAAGACAGAGACTATCTCTCTTTTCTATTTGTAGTCATAAAATGGGCATGGGACTTTGTACAAAGTAAACAATAAATGTTTTCTCATTCATTCATTCATTTATCACTAGAGTGTCAGGGAGCTGTTTTTCTAGCAACTCTAAGCTGACGTTATGGTAAATAAAAATGGGAATAGTTAATGTTGGAGTTGCTGTGGGAGACAGGGACATATATATACTGTTGGATGAATTGTGAAGTTATTCAATGGTTCTGGTTATCAGTTCAGAAAAAAAGTGGCCGCACTATCCATCTGTGATCCAGAGATTACGTTACAGGGTATTTCCTCCAAGGAAGTTAAGACAGAAAATAAGGTTCGAAATATATCTAAATATTTATGGTAGCCCTCTTTGTGGTAGCAAAGAACTGGAAACAATGAGTGCTCAACAATCAGGAAATGGATGAAAAAATTACAGTATGTGAATGGAATAGAATATCATTGTGCATTAAGAAATGACAAATATGAGGAATTCAGAGAAACAAGAGAGGACCTATGTGAACTGAGGCAGAATGAAATAAGCAGAACCAAGAAGACCATATACATAGTGACTTTTTTTTCTTTCTGGGCTACGCCTGTGATTTCATTGGTATAAGGAACTTCTGGTGAGAAAATGCCCTATACCTAGGCAGATTTATACACACTCTGAAGTTTATCATCTTCCAGAGTGGCAGAGGTACTGAGAGATTAAGTGATTTGACTAACAGGTCTTCCTGACTCCAAATATGACTTTTTATCCATTCTGCCACATTACCTTTCAAAATATGGAGTGACTAAGACAATGTAAATGAAAAGATCACTAAAAGGACGTCAAGTTGTGAGTAATTTAAAAAATATAGGTATTTATACATATCTGTCTATTACAGACATGCATGTATATAAATATATACATATGTGTATATGTTTGTTCAGACACCATACAACATGTGTGTACATGCTTGCATATATACATATACACATATGTGTGGATATATTTTGTATATGTGTATGTGTCTATGTACAGGTATACATACACATCCAGAAGCCCATTTAATGAAATGGACCTCCCTCCTCTTAGCAGAGAGGTGAGAAACTAGGACAGAATATTGTACCTGTTGTCAGACATGGTCTCTGTATTGGATTTTTTTTCATAATTATTTTCCTTTGTCACAAGGAAGGGTTCATTTGGTTGGGATTGGTGGTGCTTTCAAATGACAAAATGTGCCAGTATAGTGTTTTGTTTTTAAGAGCAGATGCTTTGGGAGAGATGGTCTTGTATTTCATCCTCCTTTGACAGTATACTTTTCTTCCATTCTTTTCTCTAGGTATGTATTAAGGCATCCCTCTTTGGTGACTTTTTGCCGGGGCCACATTATCTCCTCTTTCACAAGCTTTCCCCTCTTCTATTCATTTTGTCATTGTTGTTCAGTTGTTTCAGTTGTGTCTGACTCTTTGTGACCTCATTTGGGGTTTTCTTGGCGAAGATACTGGCATGGTTTGCCATTTCCCTGTGTCTGAGGTCAGATTTGAATTGAAGATGAGTCTTCCTGACTCCCGGCCCAGCATTCTATCCACTGTACCACCCAGGTGCCCTATTTATTTCATTAATCTTGGTCTTTACCTATTCTTAGTGGTGTCATTTACACTAAAGTAAACAGTGGAAAGACATGAAAGAGAACAATAAAAAGTCACTTGCTTCTTTGATTGTAGAGTATTTTGATGGTGTTTGATATTGGCTTGAAGTCCTTTTTCATCCTTTAGCTCAGGCCGACCCTGTGGGCAAAATTGATGTTTTTTCTGTCATGTCTTTGATGGATTATGTGATTTGGTAGGATAGTGTTTGTATACTGTGTGGGAAGTTCAGACCCTTCAGGTTGTTAATCCGTAGTCAGATAAAATATGAATCATAACCATTTCCAAATAGGAAAAGCAAAAAAAAAAATATAAAATCAGAGAATGTTAGATTGGAAGGAACCTTAGTTCTAGCATAGTCTTCTTATTCTACAAATGAAGAAGCTAAATCCTGAGATGAGGCACGTAAAAAAAAGGATTCGCTCAGGGTTACACAGCAAATTTTGTAGTATCTTTATGTGGTGAGTGAGCATCTGGGTGATGCAGTGGATAGAGCACTGGGCTTGGAATCAGCAGGACTCATCTTCATGAGTTCAAATCTGGAATAAGATACTTACTAGCTGTGTAACCCTGGGCAAGTCACTTAACCCTGTTTACCTCAGTTTCCTCATCTGTAAAACGAGCTGGAGAAGAAGATGGCAAACCTCTTCAGTATCTTTGCTGAGAAAACTCCAAAATGAGGCCATGAAGAGTTGTGGACAATGACTGAACAAGAAAATTCTGTGGAGAGCAGAACAGTCTAAGCCAGGGTGGGGAACCTGCAACCTCAAGGCCACATGTGGCCTTCTAGGTCCTAAAGTGCAGCCTTTGACTGAATTCAAACATCACAGAACAAATTCCCTTAATAAAAGGATTTGTTCTGTAAAACTTGGACTCAGTCAAAAGGCCACACCCAAGCACCTAGAAGGCCTTATGCGGCCTCAAGGCCTGAAGGATCTCCACCGGTACTCTAGGGGGGAGAGAGGACACTGGAGCTGTCCCTATGTTCTTAGGGTACTACTTAGAACACAACAATACTAATACATCTTTATCTTCCCCATGATGCTATATTTATGTCTTTTTCTTCTTGTCATTTCTGTTTTGAATGATCACTAGATGAAGCCTTGGGCCTCTCTCTGCACCATTTATTGCATTAGCCACATTGGTGACACTGAATATATGACCATAGTATCATATAAGGCTCTAGTTCATTTTTCCTTTTTAAAATATGAAATCATTAGAACATTTTGATCATTATGATTTACAAATCAGCCTGAATCATAAGACATAGATTTTAGCAACCAGGGTTTTTTAAAAGAGAAAAGTTGTATCTTTTAAAATTAGGCATTATTATTTTTCTGACTTGTTGAAAGGACTGTTCTCTATGAAGACTAATCCACATCACAATTTGACGGAGGTAGGGGGGCATTGTTGGATGAATGAGGGAGTGGGTGTGAACAGAAGGACAAATTTAGGCCCTATTGTCTAGCTCTTCCCTGAATTGCATGTCCAAATTAATGCTTTGGGCACGCTGGTGCATAAAACCACAGAATGAAAGAATTGCAAGGGAGCTTAGTAGTCAATATGATGAAAAGAGCACTATCTCTGTAGTCAGAGGTTATTGTTTTCAGTCATGTCTGACTCTTGGTAAACCCATTTGGGGTTTTCTTGGCAAAGATAGTGGAGTAGTTTGACATTTCCTTCTCCAGCTCATTTCACAGATGAGGAAACTGAGGAAAACAGGATTAAGTGACTTGCCCAGGGTCACACAGCTAATAAATGTCTGAGACCGGATCTGAAATCAGGAAGATGAGTCTTCCTGACTGCAGGCCCAGCACTCTCTCCACTGTACCACTGTCCCTGGAGTCAGAGGACCCATGTTCAAATGCTTTTTCTGATTTTCTCTCATATCATATGGTTTCTCTTTCTGATGATAATACAGTGACTTTGGGCAAGTCACTCAGCCTCCTTGGGCCTTAGTATCTTTGTCTACAAAATGAGGAAACTGGATTAGGCAGGAGTGGGGAACCTTTGGTCTCCAGGTCACACGTAGCCTTCTAGTTCCTTGGATGTGGCCTTTTGACTGAGTCCAAGTTCTACTTATTAAGGGGATTTGTTCTATCAAGTTTGGATTCTGTCAAAGGGACGCACTTGAGGACCTAAAAAGGCTTCAGGGACACAGGTTCTCCACCGCTGGAGGAGGGTGTCTCTGATGTCCCTTCCAGTTCTAAATCTCTGATATTGATCCTATGACCACCCATTCCATACTCCACGTCTCAGCCCGAATAATGGAGCAATACCCACTCCAACATTCCCAGCCTTGGCTTAAACTTTTCCAAGGATAGCTCACGAGACAGCCCATTCATGGTGAATTTTTCAAAGTCCTAGCAGCTTTTCTGGATTCCCTTAAGTCCTGCTATAGTCCTAAGTGGAAATAAATTCCTCATCTCTGTTTCAGTTCTATTACTGGAACTGAGTACTTACTTTTTCCTCTCTACAGTTCTTTTCCTTCTGGGAGAAAAGAGTTCAGAAAAGAGGATAAATCCCCATAATACTTGGGCTCTCCATTTTTCACTTCTCTAAGTGGGAGAGAACTTCTCCTTTGAAAGATAAAAACATCTGTGATGGTGCTGTCATAACAACTGCACGGTTGGAGGTTTTGAGTATAGAAAGAATGCTGAAGATAGATAATAGAAAGCAAAGAGAAGCTTTTCTTACCAATTCTTAAGGCTCCTGTTTCCCACACATTATGAATCAGGAAATTTGTTCATCCTCCCAGAGGAGGCTGTTTTCCTCCTAAATGCCCAGCTTTACACCCTGGCATTTTCTACACTGCCTTTGCTTTTTCAACCAGGGCTCAATATCTGTTGAGAAGTTCCAAGCCAGGTTGGAGACCCACATTCTTCTCTCATTCTGGGTAGACAGAGTGGGCAGTGTGCAGTGACTCTCACAAGGAATGAGGTGGCGGTATATGGTGCATTTTGTAAGTGACAGGCAAGGGGCCATGGCAGCAACGATTGTTCCCTGTGCCAATGGAAACTGGTCCAGGTTAGCATCTTTGGCTATAGATTCTCGTCTCCTGCTCTTTTTTGTTTGTTTGTTTTTGTTTGTGTTTGTTTTTGTTTTTATTTTTTAGGCAATTGGGGTTAAGTGACTTGCCCAGGGTCACACAGTTAGTAAGTGTCAAGTGTTTGGTCTGAGACTGGATTTGAACTTGGTCCTGACTTCAGGACTGGTGCTCTGTCCACTGCGCCACCTAGCTGCCCTGACTCCTGCTCTTAAAAACAAAGTTATAGTATTGTGGTATAAAAGGAATAACAGTTCCAAGAGGAAGTATCTGGAAAGCTTTCAAAATATGAAAGAATTGAGTACTGTCTCTGATGGAGAGCAGGTAAGCATTTCCAAGAGATGGCTTCTTTCAATAAAAATAGCTAGAATTTATACAGTACTTTAAGGTTTGCAAAGTATTTTATGTATGATATCTGCTTTTACCCTCACAATAACCCTGGGAGGAAGGTGCTATTATGACCCCCATTTTACAGATCAGAAAACTGAGACAGATAGAATTTAGACTGGCCCCGGATCATATAATGAGTAAGTGTCTGAGGCTAGATTTGAACTCTTGTCTTCCTGTCTCCAGGTCAAGCGCTGTATCCATTACCTGGATATCTATCACCTTGCTATCTCTAAAAATACCTGGCATTTATCTGGCATTTTAATATTTACAAAGTATTATACATATGTTATTTCATGTGGTCCTCACAACAACCTTGTGAGATAGATGCTATTATTATTCCCGTTTTAGAGATGAGGACACTCAGCCTGAGACAGGTCAAGTGACTTTCCCAGGGTCGTGCAGTTAATAAGTTAATAATCTTGGGGTAGGATTTGAACTCAGATCTTATTCCAAGTCCAATACTTTATTGCACTAGTTTTTCCTTTAGCCACGGAACTTACAATGTCTATTCATTTTCTTTCTTAATTTTTATTGATGTGTTTTGTTTTTAACACCTACACATTTTCTCATATCTGCCCCTGTCCCTTGGCACAAGGAAAAACAGTGATGCAAAACCAACTGATATAATAATAACTAACATTAAATAGTGTTATATACTATGTTTCCGGCACTGTGCTGAGTGATTTACAATTATTACCTCATTTGATCTTGACAACAACCCTGGGAGGTAGGGTTGCTATTATTACCCCCCTCCCCATTTTACAGGTGAGGAAACTGAGGCAAATAGAAGGTAAGTGACTTACCCAAGGCAACACAACTTGTAAGTTCCTGAAGCCAGATTTGAATTCTTCCGCACTCTAGGCCCTATGCTCTATCTGTGGGCTACCTGTAATGACCATGTCTCACAGTGCAGGCATTTTTATCACCGTTAGTCCCTCACTTCTCCGCCATGATGAGGGTGGTACATTTTATCACTTGTCCTTTGAAATAGATCTCAGTCATTGCCTTTAACTATCTCTGAGCAGTTTAGTGTTTTCACTACATTACATTATTGTAGTTATTATATATGTCATTCTCCTGGTTTTACATTCTTTGGTTTATGTCAGGTCATACAAATCTTCCCATGTCTCTCTGAACTCCTCATATTTGTTATTTCCTACAGCACGATAATATTTCAGTACATTCACATACCACAATTTATTCAGCCATTCCCCAACTGATGGAAACTGACTTTGATTTCCTATTTTTTGCTACCACAAAAATGGCTTCTATTAGTATTTTGGTATATATGGTTACTTTTTCTCTGTCTTTGATCTAGAAGTTTGGCATTGCTGCAAAGGGCTATGGGTAAATTAGATATTGGTATCCTAGGGCAATGTAAATAGACTTTGTTTGCCATGGAAAAGCTGGCTTTTTTTTTTTTTAACAGAGTAATAGAAGCACTTGTACTACTTGGTAGAATTAGCCTTTTGTCAGAACATCTCAACAATTTATCCTCTCCTATTGAAGCTATTGAAACTCAGTGATTCTGTTTTGCCTATCTCCATTATTTTGTCTACTTTTCTTCACTCATTAATCTCCTGACTCTGTATACCCTTATTAATCTGGTCTAACACCTTTGTTTGATTCTTTTTTCTTTCCAAAAGTATAAAAATATTTAGCCTTGTGCTAAAAGACAAATTTCCTCAGCATATTCTCTATGCTTACGTGTTCTCTCCCTTTAGGCCAGAAGTAATAAAGCTATGCTTTGAGTTGAGTCTTTTTTTTTTTTTCTTAACTAGGTAGTGGGGTTAAGTGACTTGCCTACACTCACACAGCTAGTAAGTGTCAAATGTCTGAGGTCACATTTGAACTCAAGTCCTCCTAACTCCAGGGCCTGCGCTCTATCCACTGCGCCACGTAGGTGCCCCCAAAGCTATGCTTTGGTTAAGCTGAACATCAACTACTTTGAATTAATTATTCATCAATTGCTTAATTATGAATTTTACTTGCAAGATACCACCTTTCATGCTCCTCTAATTTTTTTTAGATTTGACCTTTTTATTTAAATCACTTGTTTGTTTAATGCTCATTGTAGTTTAATGGCATAATATTCTGGTCTAAACATATTTTCCTTTAAACTCCTTTCCACTTTCAGTAAGATCTTGGTGAATAGGGAAATCTTCACCCAAGAGTTTGTGTTAATGGATTTATCTAACGTGTGTGTGTGTGTGTGTGTGTGTTTTCACTTATTTCTTGGTCTTGCTGTTCTAGTCTTTTAAGTAAAATATTGGCTCCTTGGCAGTGGAGACTATTCTTAGTTTAATATGTGTATCCCTAGTGTTTTGTACATAGTAGATGATAAATATTTGTTGGATTGGATTGTTCTGCCCATCTTTTTATATTTAGTTAAGTATCTAATAATTTTAATAATCATTACTTTGTGATCAAGTTTGACATTTGGTAATACTAGGCCACTTTAATTTTTACATTTTTTTCCATTATTTCCTTTGAAATCCTTGACTTTTAATTCCCAATAGCTACCTATCCCAGCCTCCCTACAAAACACGTTTTGTTTGTCTTATGTAAAATACAAATATGCTTGCCTTATTTATATTATTTATACTTTACTATTCATTTATACATTCAGTTACTATTATTGGTTTTAATTATTGTTCTTTTTGCTACATGCCCTTGACATGTTGGTTTGTTGAAGGGTTTTTTTGGCTCTCAGAGAGCAGGGGCATTGTGTAACTCCCTGTGTAGAGTACCTAATATAGTATCATTGAATCACCTCACCAGTGATTCAAGAAGGATGACTTTTTTGAATTAAGTAAGAAATAGAAAGAGTTTATTGGAATAGCTTTGCTACTGTCAATGACTTAATAGATTCTGTATTTACATTTATTCATTTGCACAGATTAGAGATGTCTGCACAGAGGTTAATTTCTAACAGAACATCCCAGCCATCTTCATCCAGTTCTGATTATACTTGGGAATACGAATATTATGAAATTGGACCAGTTTCATTTGAAGGCCTGAAAGCCCATAAATGTAAGTCTTGCTTGAGGGCTCTATATTGTAAATGTGCTATTCCATCAATGCATTCCTCTTCCCCACTCTGTGAAATAGCTTATGTTCTTTGCTATTTATTATGACTGCTTTTTTCATTTCTAATTTGGGGGATGTGTTTTCTCTCTCCATTTTTGATTGAATGTTACTAGTATATGGAAATCTATTAAAGTGTAAATAATCACAAATGTGTATTTAATTGGTTTTGTTGTTGTTTAAAGTTAAATGCATGAACAATTCTTTAAATGAATTTAAATAATGAATTCTCTCACATAATGCAGTTTCTCTTTCCTTCATCTCCATCCCCTAAACAAAATTTTTTTTAAAAGATCTGACTGAGAAATAAAGCTCCAAACCTGTGATTTGGTCCTTTAAAAATATCTTTGCAATAAAATATGAAGCACTGTGTTCTGGGACACTCTGAGCAATGGAGGTGTCAAGTCAGTCCAAGCCTTTTGTAAGCATTCTGTAGTGGGTAGGCTTCTTGGGGGAAGGGTTTTTTTTTTGTCTTTGCATCTTGAGAGTCTAGAACATTAGAAACACTTAATAAGCACTTGTTGGTTGAATGATCCTTTAAATGGGGAACTTATTAATGACATTTCATATTTGCATGGTGCTTTAAGGTTTGCAAAATGCTTTCTCCACAACAAGCCTGTGAGATCTGTTGGCAGTGCAAAGATTTTTTTATCCCCATTTTACAGATGAAGAAACTGAAGTTCAGAGAGCTTGAGTGACTAGCCCATGACCACACAACTATTAAACATTGGAGACGGAAGGATAGGAACTCAGGTCTAGTGCTGCCACCGTGTAAAACCTGTTGAAAGGATGATATCACCTCAAATATCATGGGATTGTAGATTTAGAACTGGAAAGGCATCAGGGGCCATCTGTTATAACACTATCTTTTTTTGTTTGTTTTGTTTTTGGTGAGGCAACTGGGGTTAAGTAACTTGCCTAGGGTCACATAGCTAGTGTCAAATGTCTGAGGTCAGTCAAATTTGAACTCAAGTCCTTCTGACTCCAGGGCTGCTGCTCTATCCACTGCACCACCCAACTGCCCCAACACCACCATTTTTTGATGAAGAAAATGAGGCCTAAAGTCATGGAGATAGTGTCAGTGATGACATCTGAACCAAGGCCCTCTGACTAGAACCATTGTTCTTTCCACTGTATTGATATCCCAGGGTATAAAAGGAAGACATCCCCATGGGACAGAGAGCAAAAGTAGTCTTTTATGTGCTTCTTGTCAAACCTTAAGCCAAGAGCAAAACCTTGTATTTGGCAGCTTGCCTGATTCAGATCTTTTTGTCAGCTGATAGCCAGCCCACAGCTATGTGAAGGCTGGGCAGCAAAATGCATACAGAAACTGACTCTTGCTCCGTGGTTTGAAGGGATTTTTGCTTCTTGTGTATAATGCATGACCTTTCTATAATAACACTTCTCAGCCCAGGTGCCTGGTTCTGCTAGCAGAGAGAAGAGCCTGGGAGTGAGTGAGTGAGTGAGAGAGAGAGAGAAAGAGAGAGAGACAGAGGGTGTGTGTGTGTGTGTGTGTGTGTGTGTGTGTGTGTGTGTGTATGTATGTGTGTGTGTGTGTGTATGTAAGAGATAATTAGAATGGCTAGCTGAGATTTCTTTCTCTGTGCTACAACCAAGAACTGAGATATTGGTACAATTAATGATCCAACACATAGCATGGAAATGCCATCCAATGAAAACACAACCACTCCACAGTCTGTTCCTAAATGAGCCCTGGCTGCCAAGAGGAAACATTATCCTTGTTTCATTAAGCAAAATTGTGGCAGTAGAGGAGGAGCCCCAACCTGCTGCTTTCTCCCCCAGGCTGCAGAGAGAAATAATTACCATCTCATACCCTTCTGGTTTCTTCAGTGAGAACTACTCAGATGTTTGAGGTAATGCTTGAATCTGGCTGTAGCTGAAATTCACATTCATACTGTGTTGTAAAGGTTTACAAAGTCCTTTCCCAAGAGCACCCCTGTGGGACAGATAGACACCATCATAGCCTGCCTGGCTCACACAGCTCCTGGAGATGTGGGTAATGGCATACCCTGGGAAATCTGAAGGGAACGCAAAGGGCAGATGGAAAGATGGAAATATTGTCCTTCAGTAATTCCTAAAGTTATCTTCCTGACCCAGTGGAGTTATTTAACAGCTAATCCTTGGGTTGTGCCTACTTAGGGGGCAGATTTCTGATATGAATTTCTAAGTGGAAAGTATTTCCTCAATAACAAAGCATCCATCCCAAAAGCTAGTGGTACTGCTGGCAAAATAAGGCAGTGTGGAATGGTGGAAGTGGGGCTTACATGGAAATCCTTTCTTCACTACTAATTATTTTGGATAAGTCACAATTAACCAAATGATATGATAACAATTAAAAAAAAAACAACTTTGAAAGAAAGACCTCAGAACCCTAACCAAAGCAGTGAGTAATAGTGACTTCAAAAAACTGACCCTCATTTTTCTCATTTATACATTAAGGCAATTATCCTAGGTAACCTCAAAGGTTGTCTGTATCTCTGAATATATAATCATGCATACCTCACCAGCTCTAAAATGAAGAATTCAGAATTCCCTATTTGACTAAGAAGGGATACAAGGATAAAACCTGAGCCTGATGTTTGACAGTCATCATACACATGTATGTATATATATATATGTACACATACATATATGATCATATGCACATATATATGTGTAGATATAGGTATGTGTATATATGCATATGTGTGTATATCTCTATCTATTTATATATCTATTTATCTGTCTCAGAGAGGACTCTGGTGAGCTGCTTACCCACCTTTGGTGTCCACCTGTCACCTAACTCTCACCAGTGGCTCCAAGAAACTGTGGCCAAACCCCAGTAAACTGTCTCTGCAGACAGGCTAAACCAAGTTGAGACTTACCAACAAGCTGTTGGTGAATTAGGGCTATGTCTGCCCTAAGCATGTGAAGACTTTTAGCAGAATGGGTGGATGAAAACAATTTTATTCCAACAGCCATGCAAGTGGCTGAACCAAGTGCTGGGAAGTGCTTGGAGCTTGGTAAGACTTAGAAGAAGCCAAAGTCATCCACTGCATCCTGGTTCATCGCTAGTCATCCTGACTTTTGTCTTGCCACTGGACTTCTATGACTCTGGAAGAGAGAGTGAGGTGAATGACTTTGCATGATTCTGCCTCACTTAAATCCAACTCATGTGCAAGTCAAGACGTCATTGTTAGGATGTACCTTGTTACATCAGAACTGGAAGACCTGAGAGTTCAAATTCTGGTTCTGAGCACATATTGGCCATGTGGCCCAGGGAAAGTCACTTCACCTCTAACAGTTCCCAGCCAACTTTCTAAGACTATAAGCTTTAAAGGAATTGCTTATCTGTACTCGTGAAAGGAGTTTCCTCAATGGGAACTCCCTGCACTAATGAAGTCACAGGTGTAGATTGCCTCTCCCCTCAGAAAAATAGGGGGATGAAAAACAGATGGTCTCTGCTTTTAAGGAACTTCCAGGCTAATTGGGGGTGGGGGGGAGGGATACAGCATGACCACAGGCACAAAAGTATAAGTTAAAATGTGAATTTAAAATGTAAATTTAGAGGAAAAAGATCACTTTCAGTAAGAGTATGTGTGCATGTGGGGTAGGGGTGGGGTATCATAGAAGGCTTCATGGAAGAGATGGCGCCTGAGCTGGGTTTTGAAGGAAGAGAAGGGTTTCAATAGGCAGAAATGAGGAGGGAGTGAGATGAGACCAGGGGATTAGGGTAATCCCTAATGGAATGTACAAGATTGTCAAGGAAAGGAATGCAAAATAATTCTATAAAGGCAGTCTGGAGCTAGATAGTGGAGGGGTTTGAGTATTTTATCCTGTGGGCCATGGGGAGCTATAAAGGGCTTCTTTTTTTTTTCTTGTTTGTTTGTTTTGTTTTGTTTTTAGGCAATTGGGGTTAAGTGACTTGCCCAGGGTCACACAGCTAGTAAGTGTCTGAGGTCAGATTTGAATTCAGGTCCTCCTGACTGCAGGACCAGCACTCTATCCACTGTGCCACCCAGCTGCCCCTGTAAAGGGTTTCTGAGTGAGGGAGTGGCATGGTCTGATCTGTGCACAGGGGTATTGATTTTGGCAGCTATGTGAAGGATGAATTAGAGAGGGGAGACTCTCTGAGTAGGGAGACCAGCTAGAAGATTGTTGCAATAATCTAGATGAGAGGTGACTAATTTTGAGCTAGGGTTTTGGTAGTATGACCAGAAAGAAGGGAACAGAACTGATTGGCCTTGGGAACTGATTGTATGTGGATAATGGAGAGAGGGAAGAATCAAAAAAAGATTTTAAGGTTAGGTCCTCATCTCTATCTTGTATGTAGGTTACTCCATGTTCAGGCCAAATGCTTATGCCCTTTGTCCAATTGCCTGCTAGAAATGTATACCTGAATATTTGGAAAGAACCTCCAACTCCATGTCCCAAAATGAACCCACCATCTTAACACCCAAACCTGTCCCAGCTTCCAAACTTCCCTATTTTTTTGGATGCCACCACTGTTTTCTCAGCCAATCAAGCTTATAACTTGGTCCAGGAAAAGTGTTGGTCTTATGATCCTTTCCTTTGTTTTGAAAAATTTTTAAAAATGTAAAAACCAAAGGTAAAGCTTATAATTAAATTCTGGGTCTGGTCTGGGGCTTATGAGAGGAAGGAGGGGGATCCGAAGGAATACTAAAATCCAGTAGAGTGGAAATTAATAAGTAATAAAGAGAAAAAACCCAGAATGAGTGGGCATTTGAAACTGTGGAGCTGTCATTTTTTCATTTGTGTCTCTTTTCATTCCCCTCAGTTGACGGTTAGGGTCAAGGAAAATAATTTTCTCATGATCCATTCCTCTTGGAATTCTTCAGGGCCATTCCTCCCATTCTCCCCAGTTATACTGTGCAATCATGTCTAAATATTTCATTTTTAAAGCTGATTGGAAGGTGAACCGATATGGATCTCATATCAGGAACATTGTGAGTCCTTTATTTGCTTCCTTAGAATCAAAATATATAAATTGTTAGAGCTGGAAAAAGTCTTGAGGATTCTTTAGTCTAGTTCCATTATGATCCTTGACCTTTCTGGCTTCACCTGAGTTCCATGGCCCAGGACATTGCATAATGATTTCACATGAGACATTATAGTCAGTCAGTCATCAAGCCTTTTTTAAGCACCAACTATGTGCCAGACACAGTGGAACAAACAGCTTATTTAACGAGGAGTCAAGAGACTTGTTTTCTATCCCCAGGTCTGCTACCGACTAGCTGTGTGACCTTGGAAAAGTCATTTGCTGTTGCCAGGCCTTAGTTTCTTTATTTATAAAATGAAGGGGTTTGACTAAATAATCTCTAATATTCTCACATTCTGCGGAGAGGAATTATTAATTGGGGGTTCAGTGGCCTTGGCTTCTGCTTCCTCTTGTAGTATCTATGCCTGTGATTCATTTTATGAGTGAGAATGCCATGTGGTATGGCTATCCTGTGGGTTATAAACTCTCTTGTTTGGCTTTAAAAACCCTTTACAATCTTTCTCTAGCCTACTTTTCCAGGCCTGTTACATGTCACTATCTATCCTTTATACACTCTGGTTTCTTTGTTGTTTCCCCCCCCCGGAACATTCTCATCTCCCATCTTTGCACAGTTGTTTCCCTGAGCCTGGAGAATACTCCCTCTTTACCTCTACCTCTTAAGCTCCTTTTTTTGTTGTTGTTCAGTCATTTCAGACTCTTCATGACCCCATTTGGGGTTTTCTTGGCAAAGAGACTGAAGCGGTCTGCCATTTTCTTCTCCAGCTCATTTTGTAGATGAGGAAACTCAGTTGCATCTGATAAAATGTTTTATCTGATAAAAACAGATATAAAGAAAGCAACTGAACAATTGTGAAATGATATAGGAGCATTAAGCAGATAGGGTCAAGTGACTTGCCCAGGGCCTTACAGCTATTAAGTGTCTGAGGCCAGATTTCAACTCAGGAAGCTAAGTCTTCTTGACTTCCACCCCTCTCTACTGTGCTATCTCACTGCCCTCTTAAGCTCCTTACCTCCCTTCAAAGATCACATCAAATGCCACCTTCTACATAAGGATTTCCCTGATCTCTGCAAAGGTTAGTGATTCCCTGAAGTTACTTCTGATGTAGTCTGTATTTGCTTATAAGTGTGTATGTTGTCTCTCCAATAGCTGTATGTTCCTTGAGGGTGGAACAACTTTGTTTGTACCTTTGTATTTCTGTTATCTAATAGTGTCGAGCAAACAGTAGATGCTTAATAAATGCTTGTTGGTTTATTTGACTGGTTTTCATGAGCTTCTTAGGAGCTAAAAGATGGTAAATGGTGAACTAAGGCTTTGGGATGGAAGAGAGGACCAAAAGGGAATAAATACCGATATTTTGTGGCCACAGATTTTTTATTTTTTCATTTTATATTTTTGAGGACGAAGTCAAGAAAGAGAATGGAAGGACTTAGTGATAGTGCAGGTAAGGACAAATTGGTTGCTTTGGTGGTAGGGGATGCTGGGCCTGTGTTTTCATTTGTATAGGAAATGCCTGATTAACTAACACTGTCTATCAGGGTATGGTAGTAGCTTCTCTGCAACTTGTAGGCTTAGAGTTTCATGGTGTATCAAGAGGTTAAGTGACTTGTCCAAGGTCACAGAGCTGGAGTATGTTGAAAGGAGGGCTTGAACCAAGTCTTCCTGACAGTGAAGTTAGCTGTTTATCCTCTCTGCCGCACTGCCTCTGCTGTATTAAATGATGATGGCAAATAGAGAAATCGAAATTGACTGCCAATCAAGAGCGAATAATAAGATAGTAATATCGTTGCATAACATTGAATCTGAAACCTGAATCTCAAATCTTGAAATTTCCCCAGAGAGCTTCTAGTATATCTCTGTGCAATGCTCTGTTGCAATTATCAGCTCATTTTAAGCCTAGGGAGCAATATAATGATCACTCAGGTCCACATGGTTCTGTCTTTTAGGGAGTTTATAGAAAATGGAGAGTTAGGAATACTCAGGCTCCATTCCTGGGAGGGTGATTATTCTAAGATTTCCAATCACTCTAAGGGCATATTTAAGAATCTTAGACACAACACTTGCGTAGTGGGTAGGAACATAAACTAGGGTGAACTAGGGTACCCAGGAAACAGTTGTGCGTAGCACTCTATGCCACTGGGCACAGAGTATAATCCGGTACTCCTCTCCTCCAACAAAAAATCCTATGGCAACCATGGATTGGCAGGGATAAGGCCCATCCCTTACTATGACCAAGGTAAAGAGCTCTGATAAAAACAGATATAAAGAAAGCATCTGAACAGTTGTGAAATAGTGCAGGAGCTTTAAGCGATGTACTGCAGACTTAAGTCTAGTTCTGATGTATCATTTCAGAATGTTCTTCATGATCTAGTTAATTAATACTTTTCCATCAACACCCACTGGGTACAGAGCCCTCTATGCCGAGCCGTATCATTTATTTATGTGACATTTCTTTGCCATCTCTGTTCCCTTTAATGACTGCTCATTTGTCTTCCCGAGGAAAACCTTATTTCCTTCTACCCTGCTAAACCTCGCAGTGCTTTTTAAACTGTGGGTCGAGGCCCCACATGAGGTTGCAACACACAGTTCAAGAAGTGCTAACGGGGTGGCAAGTGGAAAAAGTTTAAGAAGCCTTACGATGTGTCATAGAATTTGAGGGATGAATTTTGTTGTTCAGTCTTTTTTTCAGTCACGTCTAACTCTTTGTGACCCCATTTGTGTTTTGTATTTTTTTTTTTTTGGCGAAGATACTGGAGTAGCTTGCCGTTTTCTTCTCCAGTTCATTTTATAGATGAGGAAACTGAGGCAAATAGGGTGAAGCGGCTTGCCCAGGGTCACAACAGCTAATAAGTAGCTAGGGCTAGATTTGAACTCAGGAAGACAAGCCTTTCTGACTCTAGCCCCAGTTCTCTATCCACTGAGCCACCCAGCTGCTGACTTTTAAAGATCACCTACTACAACCCCCCCATTATTTTGTGGTTGATGTACTGAGGGCCAGAGAAATGAAATGATTGGCCCAGATAACCAAGGTAGCCAGTGAGAGAGTTAAGATGTATATTCAGTTCTCTTTCAGTCCAAAGTTCTTTTCACTATGCTATTTTGCCTTCAAATCTTTGTAGCACCCCCCTCTCCTCTTTTGGACCCTGGTAAAAGCTACCTTAGGCTTGAGGTAATCTGTGGATTGGGTTAGCATCCTCTCTAACACATAGTTCTTCCAAGACCTTCCAACCTCCCCATCTAATATGCTTACTCACACCAGCCAACAAGAGGATGCATTTATTGAAAGCCCAACACATTTAATCACAGTATGGCAAATAAAGGGCAAAGAAATTTTTTCCCCTCCCCATTCCCCTCCCACCATGCACTCAGGAAACATTCTCACACAAGTTGCCCCACCAACAGTGGGGTAAGGCACACATGAAGAGTACATGTATGGCCAGGAAACATACATGAAGCATACACACAGGGAACACGCAACCAAGGGACATGCATAAAGAACCTGTCAGGAACACATATGAGCAGCACACATGCATGAAGAGCACATCTATTGAGAAGTCTGTGTCCAGGGCACATATGTGAAGAACATAGAACAAATATATTGAAAAGTTGGTAGCTGAGGCACATTAGTGGCTAGGACAGTTCCTCCCTCTAAGAGTAAAGAGCTGACCACATACTCTAATGATGTCTTTATAATGCTTTACAGGTTTTTGAGCAGGGAGTGACATGGCCAGAATGGCATTTGGGAAAATTATTTTGGCAGTTTCACAAAAGATAAAAGAGATCACTTGGATTACATGAAATAGAAAAGCTTTGGCCCAAACCAAGTCAACCCAAGTAGGGTAGAACTCTGTCCTAGCTGTCAATTGGGGGAAAAAAATCTTGGCATTAAACCCCTCTCATTAGGGTCTGACAGGGATAGGGATTGGATTTGTGATTTCAGTGGTGTGGGGAGATCCTAGTAGGGACTCCCTTTGCCAATGCAGATTGGCATCTACTCTGAAGCTTATGGTCTTAAGAGGTTGCCCTGAGCACAGTCAGATTCAGAACTTGAACCCAAGTCTTCCTAGCTCCAAGGCCATCTCTCTATTAACTATGCTACCTTTCTTGTCAAATATCCAAAATATATAGAAAATAAAACAAATATTTAAGATGGACAGTTATTCCCCAATGGTCGAGTAGTCAAATGATATGAACAAATAATTCTTAAAAGATGAATTATTAATTACATGATTATTAATTATATTACAACCATCTGAAAGATTGTTTCAAATTACTAAAAATAAGAGAAATCAGATCAAAATAAATCTGAATCTTTACTTCATACCCCACAAATTAGGAACAATAAGAGAAGATGAAGATAGCCATATTTGGAGATGTTAATGGAAAGCCAAGCATACTAACAATACTGTTGGTCAAACTGTGAATTGGTCCTACCATTCTGGATAGCAATTTGGAATTATGTTAAGAAAATGACAACAATTTCCATATTCTTTCATCCAAGTATTCTACCACTAGGCATATGCTCCAAGAAGTTAAAGACAGAAAGAAATGTTCCATATGTGCCCAAATATTCAGAGTGTCTTTTTTTGTAGTAGTAATTAACTGGAAACAGAGTAGATGTCCCTCAGTTAGGGAATGAATACACAAATTGTGGTATTTAATATAATGAAATATTACTGTGCTCTACGAAATGATGCATATGAAGAATATAGAAAAGCATGGGAACATTTATATTAACTCATATAATATGCAGTAAGCAGAACCAAGAAAACAATATACATAATGACTACAACAATGGAAATGGAAAATGAAAATGAAGACAAAACAGTGAAAAAAATGGAACAAAAGAAAATGAAACAAAATGCTGTGTAATTATCAAGATGAGGCCTGACTGAGGAGGGCAGCTAGGTAGCATAGTGGATAGAATGGTGGCTCTGAAGTCAGGAGGATCTGCGTTAAAGTCCAGCCTCAGACACTTACTAGCAGTGTGACCCTGGGCAAGTCACTTACCCTGTTTGCCTCAGTGCCTCATCTGTAAAATGAGCTAGAGAAGGAAATGGCAAACCACTCTAGTATCTTTGCCAAGAAAACTCCAAATGACGGGGTCATGAAGAGTCACACAAAACTGAAATGACTCAACACAACAACTGACTGAAGAAGAGAGAAGAAAACGAGCTTCTCATCTTTCTTTCCAGAGCTGTGAGACTATGGATGTAGAACAATGAATGTACCATCAAACTCAATTGATGTGTTGGTTAGTTTTGCTTAATTGCTTAAAAAAACAACTTTAAAAAAATTCTTTGCTACAAGGGATGGTTCTTTAGGGAGGAGAAGAATACATTTGGAAGTGAAGCTAATGTTTAAAAAAAAGAGATATTTCTCCCCTCCCTGCAAAAAGCAGCAAAGGATTATGAAGCCCTGAAGGTGGTGGTCCTAGGGGTGCAGAGAAAGGGACAAGTGTAAGATATGCTATGGAGGTAGAACTGACAGGACTCAGCTACTAATTGGCTATAGGAGAGGGACAGCTCCCATTTTAAAGAAATTCTTCCTTATATTGAACTGAACCCTGTAATTTCCACTTACTGGTCCTTGCTCTGCCATATAGGGCATAATAGAACAAATGTAATCTGTTTTCCATAGTAAATCTGTTTGCTCCACATCCCTTCAGGCACTCATGGACACAATTTTAGGAGCAATAAAACCTGGCTTATTTAGAACCCAACTAATTGGAACTCCCTCTGATTCACTGGATCTTTTTTCTACATTTGACTTTGGAGAGAGGTTAAGACAAACATCCAGACAAACCGATTTGAGGGATTCATTCAAATGAAACAAACAAACAAAACCTGAACTTCCTAGGGTTAGCTGTACATCTGCAAGGAGAATTGATTTTCATAACCATGACCTAAAGCATCGTAGCCATTGGAGAAGGACTTTGTCCAATATGGTAGCATTGTATATTTGTTGAGTAACAGAGGTTGAAACAAAACAAAAAAGGATTATGAGGGTAGCTCTCAGTCAACTGAAAAATTCAGTGAAACAGAGCACCCTGCCACTTGAACATTCCACTTAATCGATGTCTTCCTCTATTTTAACATTTTTACTTATTGATGTAAGCTCTTGATAATCTAGCTCCTCTTACCTTTCCACTCACCTTATACTTCACTCCTCAACACATTCTCCTCTATGTGGTATTTAAAGTCCTTTACAATCTGGTTTTATTACACATTATACCTCTTCACACATTCTTGTGTCTAGTCCAATTGACTTTTTTACCATTTGTCAGATACTACATTCATCTTCTGTCTTCATGGTTTTGCATGGGCTTCCCCCCATGCCTAGAATCTACTTCTTCCTCACTGCCACCTCTTAGAATCCCTAGATGGATAGATAGATAGATAGATAGATAGATAGATAGATAGATAGATAGAT
>NW_020946930.1:0-2150 GCF_900497805.2 Vombatus ursinus | reverse complement strand
TTATCAATTGGGGAATGGCTTGTATTCTTAGAAATTTGACTTAATTCTCTATATATTTTAGAAATGAGGCCCTTATCAGAGAGACTGGTTGTAAAAATTCTTCCCCATTTTTCTCCTTTCCATCTAATTTTGGTTGCATTGGTTTTGTTTGTGCAAAAACTTTTCAATTTAATGTAATCAAAATTATCCATTTTGCATTTCATAATGTCCTCTATCCCTTGTTTGGTTATGAATGCTTCTGTTCTCCATAAATCTGATAGGTAAGCTATTCCTTGCTCTCCCAGTTTGCTTATAGTATCAGCCTTTATATCTAAATCATGAACACATTTTGACTTTATTTTGGTATATGGTGTGAGATTTTGGTCTATGCCTAGTTTCTTCCATATTCTTTTCCAATTCCCCCTAGCATTTTTGTCAAATAGTGATTTCTTATCCCAGAAGCTGGGGTCTTTGGGTTTATCAAATAGTAGATTACTATAGTTATCAACTACTGTGTCTTGTATATTTAACCTATTCCACTGATCCACCACTCTATTTCTTAAGCCAGTACCAAGTAGTTTTGATGATTGCTGTTTTATAATACAATTAGAGATCTCTAATGGCTAGGCTTTGGGGCATATTTCTAGATTGTTCTACAGAATGGTTGTACCAGTTCACCACTCCACCAACAATTCATTAATGTATTTATTTTCTTTCATCCCCTCCAGCATTTGTCATTTCTTGTAGATGTGAGATGGTACCTTGGAGTTGTTTTCATATGCCTTTTTCTAATCAATAGTGATTTGGATCATTTTTTTTCTACATGACTATAAATAGCTTTGATTTATTCTTTTGAAAACTGCCTATTCATATATTTTGATCATTTATTAACTGGGGTATGAATCCTTTTTTTTAAAATTTTACTCAGTTCCCTATACATTTGAGAAATGAAGCCTTTATCAGAGAATCTTGCTGTAAATTTTTAATATTACTTCATTGTCTATGGTACCTTTTAGCTAAATGTAGTTTCCCTGATTATCTTTCAATTTGGTTTATTTTTGGTTTTGCTTTGTCTGAGATCATGATTTCCACCCTTGCCCTCTTCACTTCAGCTGAAGCACAATACTCTAGTCCTCTTTCTCCTCCTCCTCCTCTTCCTCTCCCTTCTCCTCCATCATCATTATCATCATCTTCTTCTTCTTCTTTTTATTTTATTTATTTTTTATTTTTTTATTTTATTTTTTTTCCTGGTTTATTTTTTTTATTAATTTTTTTTGATTTATCAATAATCACTTCCATATGCTTTTGAGTTTAAAATTTTTCTCCCCCTTCCTCCCCACTACCCTCCCCAAGACAGCACACAATCTGATATAAGCTATAAATTTACATTCATATTAAACATATTTTCACATTAGTGATGTTGTAAGTAGAAATTAAAATCAATAGGAGGAACCATCAGAAAGAGGAAACAAAACTCAACAGAAGAGAAAAAAAATAGCAATTCAGCTTCCATAGTTCTTTCTTTGGGTGTGGATAGTATTTTCCATCACGAGGCCTCTGGAGATGTCTTAGATCCTTGTATTGCCAGGAAGGTTTAAGTTTATCAATATTAGTCATCACACAAAGTGGCTGTTATCGTGTACAATGTTCTCTTGGTTCTGCTCACTTCACTCAGCATCAGACTATACAAGTCTTTCCAGGTTTTTCTGAAGTCAGCCTGTTCATCATTTCTTATAGCACAATAGTATTCCATCACATTCATATACCACAACTTGCTCAGCCATTCCCCAGTTGATGGGTATCCTCTCAATTTCCAATTCTTTGCCACCACAAAAAGAGCTGCTATGAATATTTTTGTGCATGTAGGTCCTTTTCCCATTTGTGTGATCTCTTTGGGATATAGCCCTAGAAGTGCTATTGCTGGGTCAAAGGGTATGCACATTTTTATGGCCCTTTGGGCATAGTTCCAAATTGTTCTCCAAAATGGTTGGATCATTTCACAACTCCACCAACAATGCATTAGTGTTCCAATTTTCCCACATCTTCTCCAACATTTATCATTTTCCTGTTTTGTCATGTTGGCCATTCTGATAGGTATGATGTGGTACCTCAGAGTTGTTTTATTTTGCATTTCTCTAATCAATAGTGATTTAGAGCATTTTTTCATATGA
>NW_020946929.1:0-21374 GCF_900497805.2 Vombatus ursinus | reverse complement strand
CTCCACTCACACACAAGGAACAAAGTCCAAATTTAGCAAAAAAAAAATACAAAGTCAAGAAATAGTCTAGACAAATGAGTAAATAACAAAATCCTGGACATACAAAGCTATTATTATGGTGGGAGGGAAGATCAAATCATAAACTCACAAAAAGAAAATGAAGTCAAAAAAGCTACAAGCAAAGCCTCAAATGGGGAAAAATGTGAGCTGGACACAAGCCCAATAGAATTCCTCGAGATTTCAGGAGCCAAGATGGCAGAGTAAGCAGCAGTATGTAGTAAGTAGTAATATGGACAAATAACTGACCTGGAAAATAGATCCAGGAGAGATAATTTAAGAATTATCCTAAGTCATGATAAAAGTCATGATAAAAAAAAAAAAGCTTGGACAGCATCATTCAAGAAATTACCAAGGAAAACTGCCCTGACATCCTAGAACCAGAGGGTAAAATAGTCATTGAAAGAATCCACCAATCACCCCCTGAAAGAGACCCCAAAATGGAAACTCCAAGAAATATCATAGGTAAATTCCAGAATTATCAGGTCAAGGAGAAAATACTGCAAGCAGCTAGAAAGAAACAATTTAAATATCATGCAACCATAGTCAGTAATACATAGGACTTAGCAGCTTCTACATTAAAGGATTACAGGGCCTGGAATATGATATTTCAGAAGGCAAAGGAGCTTGGATTATAACCAAGAATCAACTATCCAGCACAATTGAGTATAATCTTTCCTTTTATTTGCATATAATATTTCAGGGGGAAAAGATGGGCATTCAATAATATAGGATGCTTCCAATCATTCCCGATTTTAAAAAAAAACCAATAACTGAACAGAAAATTTGATCTTCAAATAGAAGACTCAAGAAAAGCATAAAAAGGTAAATAGGAAAGGGAAAAAAATTCAATAAGGTTAAACTGTTTTCATCCCTACATGGGAAGATGATACTTGTAACTCTTGAGAACTATATTTTTATTATGGCATTTAGAAGGAGTATGCATAGACACAGGGAGTGTGAACAAGTTGAATCTGATGTGATGATAAAAATAATTAATCAAAAGGTGGGAAAAAAGTATTGTACTTTAAGAAGAGGAAAAAGGGAGGCAAAATAGGGTAAACTGCATCACAGGAAGAGGAGCAAAGACTTATTACAATAGAAGCAAAGAAGGGAGAGGGACAAGCATTGTTTGAATGTTACTTTCATCAGAATTGACTCAAACAGGGAATAACACATATATTCAATTGGCTTTAGAAACCTATCACACTCTTTAGGAAATTAGGAGGGTAAAAGGGAAAGAAAATGGAAGCAGTTGCAAGAAAGGGAGGGGAGATTGAGGGAGGTTGTGGTCAGAAGCAAAACACTGGTGAGAAAGTAAAGTGTGAAAGGAGAGAGAAAAGCATAAATCAGGGGTGGGGCAGACTAGGTGGAGAGAAAGACACAGTAATTAGAAGTGTGAATGGGATAGACTCTCACATAAAATGGAAGCAGGTAGCAAAATTGATTAAAAACCATAATCCTATTATGTGTTGTTTACAAGAGATACATTTGAAGCAGAGAGATACACTCAGAGTATAGGTAAAAGGCTGGAGCAGAATATATTATGCTTCAGCTGAAGTAAAAAAAAAAAAGCAGGGATAGCAGACCTGATCTCAGACAAAGCAAAAGCAAAAATAGATCTAATTAAAAGAGAAGAAGAAAACTAAACCTTGCTAAAAGGCATGATAGAAAATGAAGTAATAGCAATACTAAATATATGCTCCAAGTGGTATAGCATCTGAATTCTTAGAGGAAAAGTTAATGAGGTAAAGGAAGAAATAGACAGTAAAACTATACTAATGGGGGACCTCAACCTCACCCTCTCAGAACTAGATAATTCTAACCACAAAATAAACAAGAAAGAAGTTCTGGAGGTGAATGGAATTTCAGAAAAGTTAAGTCTGGTAGACCTCTGGAGAAAATTAAATGGTGATAGAATGGAATATAACTTTTTCCCAGATGTATATAGCACCTATACAAAAACTGACCATGTACTAGGGCATAAATACTTCACGATCCAATGCAGAAAGGGAGAAATATTAAATGCATCCCTTTCAGATTAGATGCAATAAAAATTACATGTAATAAAAAGCCATGGGAAGATAGACTAAAATTCATTGAAAACTAAATAATCTAATCCTAAAGAATGAATGGGTCAAACAACAAATCATATAAACAATCAATAATTTCATTCAAGAAAATGACAATAATGAGACAACATACCAAAACTTGTGGGATGCAACCAAAGTGGTTCTTAGGGGAAATTTTATATCTCTCAATGCTTACATGAATAAAATAGAGAAAGGAGATCAGTGAACTGGGCGTGCAACCAAAAAAGCTAGAAAAAAACACAAATTAAAAATCCCCAATTAAATAACAAATTAGATATTCTGAAAACCAAAGGAGAGATTAATAAAATTGAAATTAAGAAAACTATTGAACAAATAAATAAAACTAAGAGCTGGTTTTATGGAAAAAAACAACAAAATAGATAAAACTTTAATTAATTTAATTCAAAAAAATAAAGAAAAAATGAAATTACCAGTATGAAAAGAGGGTCAATTCACCACCAATGAAGAGGAAATTAAAATAATAATTAGGAGCTATTTTGCTTAACTGTATACCAATAAATTTGACAATCTTAGTGAAGTGGAAGAATATTTTAAAAAAATATGAATTGCCCACATTAACAGAAGAGGAAGCAAAATACTTAAATAAGCCCATAGCAGAAAAAGAAATTGAACAAGCCATCAATGAACTCCCTAGGAAATATTCTTCAGGCACAGATGGATTTACAAGTGAATTATACCAAACATTTGAAGAACAATTAATTGCAATACTACATAAACTATTTGGGAAAATAGGTGAAAAATAAATCCTACCAAACTCTTTTTAGGATATAAATATCCTGCTGATACCTAAACTGAGAAAAGTAAAAACTCAGAAAATTATAGATGAATTTTCCAAATGAATATAAATGCAAAAATAAATAAATAAAATATTAGCCAAGAGATTTCAGAAACTTATCATGAGGCTAATAGAGTATGATGAGGTGGGATTTATACCAGAAATGCAGGGCTGATTCAATATCTATCAGCATAATTGACTATATCAATAACAATATGAACATAAATCACATGATTATCTCAATAGATGCAGAAAAGTCTTCTGACAAAATACAACACCCATTCCTAATAAGAACACTGAGGAGCCTAGGAATCAATGTAGTTTTTCTTAAAATTGTAAGTAGCATCTATCTAAAACCATCAGCAAGCATTATATGGAATGGAGATAAGCTAGAAGCATTTCCAATGAGATCAGTGATGAAACAAGGATGTCCATTATCACTTTTGTTATTCAATATTGTACTAGAAATGTTAGCTTTAGGAATAAGAGAAAAAGAAATTGAAGGAATTAGAATAGATAATGAGGAAACTAAACTCTTTGTAAATGATACAATGGTATACTTAGAGAATCTTAGAGAATCAACTAAAAATACTGCTTGAAATAATTAACAACTTTAGAAAAGTTGTAAGACATAAAATAAGCCCACATAAATCATAGACATTCTTATACACTACCAACAAAGCCCAGAAGCAAGAGATAGAAAAAGAAATTCTATATCTTAAAGTATCTATACACAACATAAAATATTTGGGACTTTATCTGCCAAGCGCACCCAAGAACTGTATGAAAACAATTACAAAACACTTTTCACATGAATAAAGTCAGATCTAAATATGGGAAAAATATCAGTTGCCCTTGGGTAAGTCAAGCAATATAATAAAAATACAATTCTACCGAAATTAATTTAATTAATTTCAGCACCATGGCAAACTACCAAAAATATTTTACTGAGCTACAAAAAAAAAATAGCAAAATTCATCTGGAAGTACAAAATTTCCAGAATATCAAAGGAATTACTGAAAATAAATGCCAAGGAAGGTGATGTAGCTGCACCAGATCTAAAACTGTATTATAAAGCAGCAATCATCAAAACTACTTGGTACTGGCTAGGAAACTGGATGGTGGATCAGTGGAATAGGTTAGGTATGTGAGACATAGTAGTCAATGACCATAGTCATCTACTGTTTGGTAAACTCAAAGATTCCAGTTTTGGGGATAAGAACTCACTACTTGACAAAGACTGCAGGGAAAACTGAAAAATAGTATGACCGAAACTAGGCCTAGACCAACATCTTACACCGTATATCAAAGTAAGGTCAAAATGGGTGCATGATTCAGACATAAAGGGTGAAACTGTAGGCAAATTAGGAGAACTAGGAATAGTTCACCTGTCAGGTCTATGGAGAAGGGGAGAATTTACTACCAAACAAGAGATAAAGAACATTATGATATGCAAAATAGATAATTGTAATTACATTAAATTGTAAAGGTTTTGCACAAAGCCAATGTAACCAAGATTAGAAGGGTAGCAGAAAGCTAGAGAAAAAAAAATTACAGCCAGTGTCTCTGATAAAGGCCTCATTACTAAAATATACAGAAAACTGAGTCAAAGCTCTAAGAATACAAATCATTCCCCAATTGATAAATGATATGAACAGGCTATGTATAGTCATGTGAAAAAAAATGCTCTAAATCACTATTGATTAGACAATGGCAAATCAAAACAACTCTGAGGTACCACATCACACCTATTAGATTTGCTAACATGACAAAACAGAAAAATGATAAATGTTGGAGAAGATGAGAAAATTGGAAGACTAACGCGTTGTTACTGGAGTTGTGACCTCATCATTCTGGAGAACAATTTGGAACTATGCCTAAAGGGCTATAAACCTGTGCATACACTTTGACCCAGAAATACCACTACTAGGTCTGTATCCCAAAGAGATCATAAAAAGGGAAAAGGACCCATAAGTACAAAAATATTTATATTTTTGTGGTGGCAAATAATTGGAAATTGAGGGGATACTCATCAATTGGGGAATGGCTGAACAAGTTGTGGTATATGAATTTAATGGAATACATTACATTCCATAAGAAATGGTGAACAAATAGACTTCAGAAAAACCTGGGAAAATATTCATGAACTGATGCTGAGTGAAGTGAGCAGAACCAGGAGAACACTGTACACAGTAACTGGACCATTTTGTAATGACCAATTTTGATAAACTTAGCACTTCTTAGCAATGCAATGATTATAGACAATTCCAAAAGACTCATAATGGAAAATGCTATACACATCCAGAGAAAGAGCTATAGAGTCTGAATCCATATCAAAGCATACTACTTTCTCTTTCTCTTGTTAATTTTTTGTTTTTTCTCATGGTTTTCCCCTTTTGTTCTGATTCATCTTTCACAACATGAGTAATGTGGAAATATGTTTAATACCATCATCCATGTATCAGATTGCATGCCATCTTAGGGAGGGTAAAGCAGAGGGAGAGGGTTAAAATTTAAAATTCAACATCTTATAAAAATGAATGTTAAGAACTAAAAATAAACATTTTTTTAAAAAATCTTAAGAAATTAATTATTAAAAATCTAAAATATCTAAACATAATTTTTAAAAATCAAAGGAAACAGAAAAAATAAGTAAAGAATTGAGAGGTAGGGAAAATAATGAAAAAAATAGTTTTATAAAAGAAGCATAAAAATATATTGAAGAAATGAAAACCTTAAAAAACAGAGTTAGAGAAATGCAAAAAGAAGTACAAAAGCTCACTGAAAAAAATAATAGATTAAAAATCCAGATTTGAAAATGGAAGCAAATGACTCAATGAGATGTTGGGATACAATAAGACAAAGTCAAAAGAAAAAATGAAAAAAAATATGAAATATATAATTTGAAAAACTTATTTAGAAAATAAATTGTGGAAAGATAACTTATGAATAATTGGACTACCTGAAAGCCATCAACAAAAAAAAAAAAATGTGAGTATACATCATCATGGAAAAAGAAGTCCAAAAGCACACTGAAGAAAATACTCCCTTAAAAATGAGAATGGAGCAAATGGAAGCTAGTGATTTTATGAGAAATCAATACATTGTAAAACAAAACCAAAAATTATTGGACTATCTGAAATCCATGGTCAAAAAAAGAACCTAGACACCATCTTTCAGGAAATTATCAAGGAAAACTGCCCTGATATTCTAGAACGAGAGGGTAAAATAGAAATGGAAAGAATCCGCTAATCACCTCCTGAAAGAAATCCCCAAAGGAAATCTCCTAGGAATATTGTAGCCAAATTCCAGAGTTCCCAGGTTGAGAAGAAAATACTGCAAGTAGCCAAAAAGAAATAATTCAAGTGTTGTGGAAACACAATCAGGAATACAGAAGACTTAGCAGCTTCTGCATTAAGGGACTTGAGGGCTTGGAATATAATATTCTGGGGGGCAAAGGAGATAGGATTGCAACCAAGAATCACCTACCCAGCAAAACTGAGTATAATCCTTCAGGGGAAAAAATGGACATTCAGTGAAACAGAAGACTTTAAGCATTATTGATGGAAAAAACAAAGCTGAATAGAACATTTGACTTTCAAATGCAAGACTGAAGAGAAGCATGAAAAGGTAAACAGGAAAGAAAAATCATAAGGGACTTATTAAATTTGATCTGTTCACATTCCTACATGAAAAGATGATATTTGTAACTCCTGAGACCTTTGACAGTATTAGGGTAGTGGAAGGAAAAAATTCTATGTATAGATAGATAGATAGATAGATAGATGGCATAGGGTGAGTTGATGGTGAAGGGGTGATATCTGGAGAATAAAATTAAGGGGTGAGAGAGGATTATACTGGGAGAAGGAGAAAGGGAGAGGTAGAATAGGATAAATTATCTCACATGAAACAGACAAGAAAAGGCTTTTTTACAGTGGAGGGGAAGTGGGGGAAGGTGAGAGGGATTGAGTGAATCTTATTCTCATTGGATTTGGCTTAAGGAGGGAATAACATACACACTCAACTGGTTATGGAAATCTATCTTACCCCAGAGGAAAATAAGGGGAAGGGGATAAGAGAGTACGGGGTGATGATAGAGTGGAGAGCAGATTGGGGTAGTGGATAATCAGAAGCAAACACTTCTGAGGAGGGACAGAGTTGAAAGAGAGAATATAATAAATGGGGGGTGGGATAGGATGAAGGGAAATATCATTAGTTTTTTTCACAACATGACTACTATGGCAGTGTTTTGCATGACTACACATGTATAACCTGTATCGAGTTGCTTACCTTCTCAATGAGGGTTGGTGGGGAGGGAGGATGGGACAGAATTTGGAACCCAGAGTTTTAAAAATGAATGTTAAAAATTGTTTTCACATGCAACTGGGAAATAAGATATTCAGGCAATGGGGTACAGAAATCTATCCTGCCCTCTAGTGAAATGGAAGGGGAAGGTGATAAGAGAAGGGGGGTGATGGAAGGGAGGGCAGATTAGGGGAAGGGGTATTCAGAATGCATACCATCTTGGGGTGGGAGAGGGATGAGATGGGAAGAAAATTTGGAACTCAAAATCTTGTGGAAGTGAATGTTGAAAACTAAAAATTAATAAAATAATTTTTTTAAAAAAGTTATAGACCAATTTTTGGAATGACAAAAACAGGGAATGACAATTATGTGGTAAAATACAGTATTTATTTTGGTATAGAATTCCATCTTACCAACAAGGAAGTAGGAGTGGAAAGGGAAAAAATCCAGTGATAATAAAAGGAAGGGCAGGAAAAGGAAGGCAGTGATTAGAAGCAAAACTGATGTGGGTGAGGGATAAGAGAAAAAGAAAGAGAGTTTAAACAGAAGAAAATAGTATGCACATTTAGAGGGAAATGCACAATTAGTAATCACAACTGTGAATGTGAATGAGATGAACTCAGAAAGTTAATAGCAGATTGGATTAGAAACAAGAATCCACCAGTATATTTATAAGGAACACAGTTGAAACACACACACACACACACACACACACACACACACAGAGTTAAAATAAAGGGCAGAGTAGATTCTATTATAATGCTTTAGCTACAGTAAAAAAAAAAGGCAGGGGCAGCCATCATGATTTCAAACAAAAGGGGAAAATATCCCTGTTTAAAAGGGATTAGAAGGGAAAATGCATCTTGCTAAAAGGCACTAGAAAAAATGATGTAATATGAATACATACAACAAAAATCATATGGTTATATCAATAGATGCAGACAAAACTTTTGACAAAATACAATACCCATTCCTATGAACAACACTCAAAAGCATAGTAACCATTGGAACCCTTCTTAAATTGATAAGCACTATCCATCTAAAACTAAGATCAAGAATTATCTGTAATTGGGATGAACTTGAAACCTTCACAATAAGTTCAAGGGTGAAGCGACATTGTCCATGATCAGTCCTACTATTCAATATTATATTAGAAATGCTAGCCATGCCAGTAAGATAAGAAAAAGAAATTGAAGCAATAAAAATAAGCACTGAAAAAAAAAAAAACCCGAAGTCATTACTCTTTGCAAATGATATGATTGCATACTTAGGGAATCCTAGTGCATCAACCAAAAACCAGTTGAAACAATTAACAACTTCAGCAAAATAGCAGGATATAAAATAAACCCATTCAAACAATCACCATTTTAATTTATTTTGAGAAAAATCCAACAAGAAGAGATATAAATAGGAATGCCATTTAAAGCAACTGCAGACAATATTAAATAATCAGGAATCTACCTGCCAAGACAAATCCAGGAAAAATATGAACACAATTACAAAACCCCTTTTTATTAATTTATTTATTTTTAGTTTTCAACATTCACTTACACAAGATTTTGAGCTCCAAGTTTTCTCGCTGTCTCATCCCTCCCCCCACCCCAAGATGACATGCATTCTGAATACTCCTTCCTCTAATCTGCCCTCCCTTCTATCTCTCCCCCCCTTCTCTTATCCCCTTCCCCTTCAATTTTCCTGTAAGGCAGGATAGATTTCTTTACCCCATTTCCTGTATATTTTATTTCCCAGTTGCATGTGAAAACAATTTTTAACATGTTTTTAAAACTTTAGGTTCCAAATTTTCTCCCTTCCTCCCTCTTCAGTCACCCTCATTGAGGAGGCAAGCAACTCAATACAGTTTTTACATGTGTAATCATGCAAAATACTTCCATAGTTGTCACATGAAAAACAAAGTATATTTCCCTTAATCCTATCCTACCCCTCATGTATTCCATTCTCCCTTTTGATCTTGTGCCTCCTCAGAAGTGTTTACTTCTGATTACCCGCTACCCCAATCTGCCCTCCTTTCTATCACCCCCCTGCTCACTTTTCCCCTGCCCCCCCCATTTTCCTGTAGGGTAAGATAGATTTCCATGCCCAATTGTGTGTGTATGGTATTCCCTCCTTAAGGCAAATTCAATGAGAATAAGATTCACTCATTCCCTCTCACCTTCCCCTGTTTCCCTTCCACTATAAAAGCCTTTTCTTGTCTATTTTATGTGAGATAATTTACTCCATTCTACCTGTCCCTTTCTCCTTCTCCCAGCATAATCTTCTCACCCCTTAATTTTATTCTCCAGATATCACCCCTTCATCTTCAACTCACCCTGTGTCCTCTATCTATCTATCCATCTATCTACATACATATAATTTTTCCCCTCCAACTACCCTAATACTGACAAAGGTCTCAGGAGTTACAAATATAATCTTTCCATGCAGGAATGTAAATAGTTCAATTTTAATAAGTCCCTTATGATTTCTCTTTCCTGTTGACCTTTTCATGCTTCTCTTCAGTCTTGCATTTGAAAGTCAAATGTTCTATTCAGCTTTGTTTTTTCCATCAATAATGCTTAAAGTCTTCTGTTTCACTGAATGTCCATTTTTCCCTTGAAGGATTATACTCAGTTTTGCTGGGTAGGTGATTCTTGATTGTAATCCTATCTCCTTTGACCTGCAGAATATTATATTCCAAGCCCTCAGGTCCCTTAATGTAGAAGCTGGTAAGTCTTATGTTGTCCTGATTGTGTTTCCACAATACTTAAATTGTCTCTTTCTAGCTGCTTGCAGTATTTTCTCCTTGACCTAGGGACTCTGGAATTTGGCTACAATATTCTTAGAACTTTTCCTTTGGGGATTTCTTTCACGAGGTGATTAGAGGATTCCTTCAATTTCTATTTTGACCTCTGGTTCTAAAATATCAGGGCAGTTTTCCTTGATAATTTCTTGACGGATGATATCTAGGCTCTTTTTTTTGATCATGGCTTTCCGTCCAATAATTTTTAAATTATATCTCCTGGATCTATTTTCCAGGTCAGTCGTTTTTACAATGAGATATTTCACATTGCTTTCTATTTTTTCATTCTTTTACTTTTGTTTTACAGTGTCTTGATTTCTCATAAAGTCACTAGCTTGCAATTGCTCCATTCTAATTTTGAAGGAAGTATTTTCTTCAGTAAGCTTTTGGACTTCCTTTTTCATGTAATTGTAAAATATTTAAAAATTATATATATATATATGTGTGTGTGTGTGTGTGTATATCTATATATCTATATCTATATCTATATAAACATACACATGGGAAAAGGTATTTCTATTTTTTTAAATATTCATTTTAACATGTAATTGTGTCACAACATAATGCATAGCCTGCTATTACTGTGCAGGCTAGTAAGTGGGCTTCTAGATCTACTATGGCTGAAAGGTCCATTATGTTTTGGCTTACCTAGTGATGAGCCTCTCTGTACTGAGTTAGATTTGACCTGTTATGAGATAAATCTATTCCACTGTCAGGTTCATTTTCAGGGTTGGTTCAGTTTGGTAAGACCAGTCAGAACTTGACTTCTCCTCACATGTCCTTCAATAGATCAAGATCTTTTCTCTTCTCTATTATATTATTTGTGTTGGTAAGTTCATCAGCTCCCATGGATTCAATGATTATTTCTATGTGGTTGATTTCCAAATTTACTTATTTAGCCCTAATCTCCTTCTTAAATTATAGTATCACATATTCCCCTAGACTATTAGACATCCTCAAACAAACAAATGTCCTGTAGGTATCCTACCTTAACATTTTGAAAATTGAACTCGTATTTTTCCCAAGCTAGTTCTTCTTCCTAACTTTTCTATTACTGGCTATAGCATCCTTCTCTGTTGTCCAAGCTCACAAACTAAGTACCATCCTTGGCTCTTTGCTCACACACTCCTATATCAAATCTGTCTCTAAATCTTGTCAGTTCTACTTTTGCAACCTGTCTCATCAACCCTCTGACACTGCCATCACCCTGCAACAGGCCCTCATTACCTCAAGCGTGTACTATTGCTCTACTCTATTATTTAGTTTCCCTACCTCATGTCTTTCCCTATCCTAATCCATCCTTCATTCCGTTATTAAATACATTCTTCTAAAGTTTGCAACTTACCATTTCACACCTGTTCATTATGTTCCATAAATAATATATAACATATATCCTCCATGATAAAATATAAAATATTCTGTTTGGCATTCAAAGTTTTGTATAATCCGTCTCTTATCTTCCAAAGTTTCTAATTCTTTGTTCCCCCAAATACTGCCTCACATACATACTCTACAATCTGGTGACACTGGCCTCCTTGCTGTTCCTCATATAAGACATTCCATCTTTCTATTTCTGGCTTTTCACTGGCTATCCTCAATATCTGAAATTCATTCCCTCTTTATTTCTGTCTCCTATCTTCCCTGGTTCCTTCAAGTACCTCTAAATCCTCACCTTCTCCAAGAAGCCTTTCTTAGTCTTCTTTAATTTTCCTCTGACTGCCCTTATTTTATCCTGTCTATATCTTATTTGTACATTGTTGTTTGCTTATTATCTCACCATTAGACTATGAATGCTTTGAGAGCAAGGATATTTTTTTCCTTTCCTTTGTGTCTCTGGCACTTAGCAAAACACCAGGCACATATTGAATGCTTTATAAACACTTGTTGACTGACTAGTGACTGACAACTTCTAAGTCATGATGAGGCACAGAGGACATCAGTGGATGAGAATATAAATTACAAGGCCAAAAAAAAGGGGAAATAATATTAGAGCAAATTTTAGAGCTATAAAGTATCTTAGATATTATCCAGTTTAGCATTCTATTTTTTTCTTTTTCTTTTTAAAAAAAAGTTTTATTGATTTAGAAAAAAAAATCATCACACCCATTTCTCAATATGTCCTACAATTCCATAAAAAGTTTTTGCTTCCTTCCTTTCTTCCTTCTTCCCTTCCTTCTTTCTTTCCTTCCTTCTTTTTTAATTCTTTCCTTCTTTTCTTCCTTCCTTCTTCAAGGAAAGCCAGGCAAGCAAAAACAGATACTGTGTCCACATCTGGCAGTGTTGGCAACATTCCTCATCAATAGTCCTCTGGCTTGTCTACTAAAAAGAGGAAGCAAGGTGCATTTCTTTATTCCTTTTACAAATACAATGTTGGTCATACTTTTAAGCACTATTCAGAATTTTTTAAATGTTCCTTTTATTTATATTGTCATAGTTATTGTGTATATTGTTCTATTGCTTCTTCTCACTTGATTATGCATCAGTTCCACAAGTCTCCCCATTTCTCATGCTTCTTCAAACTTATTGCTTATTATTATTATTATTAATATTGCATGACATTATTCAGCCAGATCTTGTTTCCATTTATCTGCTACCAGAAGAAGTCCAGCATTCTTATGTTACAGATGCAGATAGCTGATCCACAGAAAGTTTAAGTGAGTTACCCAAAGTCACAGCTATTTTGTCGAAGGAGACCATGTTGCCTCCAAGTCTAAATTTCATTCCAGTACTTTACACAATTCAATGTAAAACTCATTGAGCTATTATTGATATTATACACTTTTAACATTTTGGACTATGATTTCATTGGTTTAGGGAACCCCCAATGAAGCAACTTCCTCTAACAATGCAGATTGGCATCTGATCTGCAAATCATAATCTCAGAGAGGTTTCAGGAGCACTGAGAGTTTAAATAACTTGCTCAGTCACACACTTATTACATGTCAGATGCAAGAATTGTATCCAATTCTTTCCCTTTACAATCTAATTGTCTCTCCACAGAACTCTTCCACCTCTAGCAAATCAAAATTCAGAAAATAAATTCTTGTTTGAATTTTATAGGATTTTTTAAAAATTTCAAATAGAGGTGAAAAGGAGAAATTAGCCGACAAGTTTGGAGAAGAGAGTATGGTCTACAAAGACTAACTTCTCCCATTTGAAAATTTTGTTTAAATGCAGCCAGCACTAATATATTCTCATTGGCATTTAGGTCACTGAAAGACCAGAAACATCTATTACTCTTTTTATCACCTTTCTCTTTGTTTGACTTTAGAACCAAATCAGCCAATAAAGAAGACATAGTTCTCATTGCCTGATCTTAAGAGAATCTCTTAGCAAGCTTCTATTAACTCTCTAAGATGCTCCTATCTCACATGGAAACAGCTTATCAAAGTCTAGTTGGTAACCATTCAGTAGGCCAGAGTGCATTCAACAATATGCAAATTATGGAGATTTGGGCCCATGTTATTCAGGTGTACTCTCATTCTATTAGCAAAATACCCCTAATTTAGAATTGAATAATGAATGACACATATGTGGGAATGTCCATTGCTTTATTTTTTTTTTTACTGTATTGTCTTTCCCTTATTTGATAATATGAAAAAAGCTTCCTTTTAGAACTAGAATGTACATGAAACACCACTGTAATTAATAAATCATGTATGAAAAATATGGAAAATAGTATCCCATACCAGTCAGAACTCTCTTATACAATTAGATATACTACATATTCGTCAGTTTCAGCACACTATCCATGACATTTTTGTTTTTAAAGTTCATTCATAATGTAAATAAATAATGCATTTTCTCATGATAGACACCTTGCACACTGGTGTCACATCACTGACAATGAGACTGTCAGAAATGTGAGAAGGAAAAACTAAATAAGGATTTTTTTTATGCAACCAAATGTTGCAGCAAACATTAACCAAAAAAAAATCACTAGACTTAAACATTGAAATATTCAAGTTGATTGGATGACTTCTCTCCATGGATTAATTGAAGGTGAAAGATTTTATCTTTCCTACTCTTCCTCGTTCCCCTCCTTTCCCACTATCCCCACAATAAGACTAATAAAGGATTTTATATTTCTTCCATGATGGCAAAATTAGGCAATGACTATATGTGTATGAGAGACGTGAAGGAGGAAAAACATTGACCTTGCAAGGCAGAAAACTTGGACTCATTCTCTGGTTCCATGACTTACTAGTTGAATGGAGTAAGGCAATTTAGCTCTACTCTCTCAGATTCAGTTTCCTCATCTTTAAAACAGTCATTGTTACCTATACAATTCACTGCTTGGAGGGTATTTCAAGTAAAAAAAAAAAACCAGAAATATGAGCTATGATTGTGTATCTATCCTGTAGCTCCCTATGAAGGAGAAAGGGAAGGTACAGCCTGGAGCTAGTTGCTATTAGTACCAAATTATGGAGTCAGTTAATATCTCTGTGACTCAATCTCCACATCTGTAAGATGAGAAGTCTGGACCTGATAATATGTGAAGTCTTTTACAGCTTTGAAATTCTGTAATATTATGATTGAAATGCTATTACATGCACATGAGATTTTAAGAAAACATTTCTTTAGAACAAGGAAGAAAGAACAATTTGTTTACCTTCTGTAGAGATATAAGATTTCTGACTTTTATGCCTAGCAATAGCTAATAATAGAAAAAAAGATTCTATATATCATTCATATCTCATTGTATAATTATCAAAGTCATTTAAAATATATCATTTTTTTCCTTTTTTTAAATTTTAGGCTATTCAGGTTAAGTGACTTGCCCAGGGTCACACAGCTACTAAGTGTCAAGTGTCTGGTCTGAGGTCAGATTTGAACTCAGATTCTCCTGATTCCAGGGCCGGTGCTCTATCCACTGTGCCACCTAGTTGTCCCAAAAACTAGTCTTTTTTTTTTTGTGAGGCAATTGGGGTTAAGTGACTTGCCTAGGGTCACACAGCTAGTGTCAAGTGTCTAAGAACAGATTTCAACTCAGGTCCTCCTGACTCCAGGGCCAGTGATCTATCTACTGTATCACCTAGCTGTCCCCAAAAATATATCATTTGAAACCTAAGATGACATTAAGATTTGAGTACAGTATTTATTTATTTATCATTTATTAGTTGGTTAGTTTGTTTAAATGTTAGGTCTCCCTATCTCACCCAGACTGGAAGTGCATGGCATTCTCATGGACCCCAGCCCTCTATTCATTGGCTGGGGAGATTTAAAGCGCTCTTTTTTCCAACTTGGGTATGTTTACCACTCCTTTGGCGAAATGAATTGGAGGCAATGTTAAGTAAAAAAGAATGAGACCACTCCATCCTTTCCAACCTTAGATAGGCCTAAGTTATATTGAATGAAGAAAATAGCATAACACTCCTATGTAGAAGAAAAGAAATGATATGCAGTTTCTTTCTTTCTCCCATATTGCTTCAAGTAAACATGACCAAATTAGATACTGTCCACAGGACTTCCCAGGCAGCAAATTCTCCACTGCTTGCTTAGGAGACCCAATTACCTTCCACCACATAATCTTCTTCAATGATTTCATAGCATAGTTAATAAAAATTTTCTTTTACTGGTTCCATAACTTAAGGGTACAAACCAGGAATGTGTGTTACTAGCTTCTATTCAGATACCAATAGTAATAACAATCAAATGAAATATGAAAGGATAATATAAAAAACATCCCTTATAATATGCAAGGTGAAATGGAGAGTTGAACTAAATTTTTAGGATAATTTAAACACCTTCCAAAAAGCCAAATTAGTATTTCAATTATGGAAAGACAATTTCAAGTTAAAAAAATCAGGAGGGGACAGAGAAGGCAATAAATAAAAATAAGTACTAATTATATAAAGACATATGCTTCATAAAGCACTTTATATGTATTATCTCATCTGAATATCATGACTCAATCACACAATGAACTCTTCTAACTTTCTAGCCTTGGTGCTTCCTTCACCCGTGTTAATTGCAGCCAAACTGAGCTCCTCATCATCCCCAGGATGTGTACTGCACTATCCGATTCTTTGCCTTTGATCGTGCTAGTTTTCATTCCTGGAATGTTCTCCCTCTCCCACCACCATACTCTATTTCCTCGTGGTGAATTTCTGCTTTCCCTTTAAGGTCCAGCTCAAATGCTATCTATTCCACTAAACCTTTTCTAATCTCCCCTATTAGTAACCACCCTTTACCTCCTGAACCTCCCGTAAGACTTCTTTTCCATTGCTCTTCTCATAGATGCAGTTTGGCCTACTGGAATAAGCACTCACTGACTTTGGAATAAGAGAACCTGGGATCAAATCCTTCCTTGGATGCTTACTATCTGAGAAACCTTAAGCAAATCACATACTTTCCTGGGCTTCACTTTCCTTTACTGTAAAGTGAGAGGGTTGGAGAAAATAACTTTTAAGATCTCTTCCAGCTCCAGATATACACACAGACACACACACACATATGCATACATACATATATGCATATATATGTATATATATCCACACACATATATACATACATACATACACACATCCACATATAAATACATATTCACACATACACATATACATACATATATGCATATATATTTATATTTACATATGCTTTATATGTAAATTCTGCAAACCTCTGCTAGACTGTGAGGTTGCCGAGAGTGGAAATCATCTTTTACATAATCTTAGATTTCCTACAATGCTTAAGATACTCTTCTACATATATTAATGCATTTGTTGATGATTATTATATTGATTAGGCAGCTAGGTGTTGCAGTAAATAAAGCACTAGGTCTGGAGTCAGGAAGATCTAAGTTCAAATCTGGTCTCAAAAACTTACTAACTCTGTGACCCTAGGTCACACTTAACCCTGTTTATCTCAGTTTCCTGCAGTAAAGTGAACTGCAGAAGGAAATGGCAAACTATTCTAGGATCTTTGCCGAGAAAACCCCAAATGGGGTCACAAATAGTTAGACAGGAGTAAAATGGCTGAAAAAAAGCAATTATTTTGATTAATTAGCATGGATTGGAATTTTTTCTGTCTCATACACAGATATACTCACATGCATAAACACAGAGAAATGTAATTTGCCTATGTTCCCTTTGAGTGTGCTGCTTTAACCATGTATTTTAAGTACTGTGTGACCTTAGAGGTATCAGAGATTCAAATGTGGACCAACATAGAGAGTGGTATCGTTCTATCATGAATAAAGTCACTGGTTTAGCTCTATTTTTTTTTTGCCAGTAATAAATCTTTCTGTTGCTCTAAGGTAAAATGCATTTCTCCTCATGGAGTACTCCCAGCAGGCTCTACATCAATTGTCCAGTGTTACACGGGAAGTAAGAGAAGGGAAAATGTCTCCTCATACTCCTGAAGGCAATCAGTTTGCACCCTGGAGCATGAAGTTTGATTTCATTAGCGCCCCTGCCTTCTCTTACAAAGCCAAAGAGTTTCATAGCATTGTCCGGTCTTTTTAAAAATCTTACCAAATTGTTGGTCTTAATGACCTCTTCCTTCAGAGTACATATTACAAAGTTCTTAATTTGTGCGTAATTCACACTCTCCCATTTCCCCAGGTGTACTTTAAAATGACCACATTTCATTTTATAGAATGTGTTGCTTTCAATTTAAGGGATGAGGACAAGGAGAGTGAACATTTTCCTAAGCCATTCATTGTATTGAAAAAGTCAAGAATATCCCTTTTACAGTTTACTTTCAAGGCTTGTCTTTATTGATAACATTTGAAAAGTCTAACTGGATGAAAATTGATGTATCACCATATACAACTTGTCTTTAATTTTTTTTTCTCTCTTGCTGTACTTTCTGTAGGGGCAATGGAGATTCCACTGTTCCCCCCTCTTGAATTTTTATGTATGGTGGGGAGTGGCATAATTCACAGATACTTCTGCTTCCCTCAAATGTACCAAGGCTGAGACTCCTTGGGGAAAATGAGAGGAAATAATTTTAGTGGAATAACACTGAACTTCCAATCTGGAGATCTAATTTAAAATTGTGCTCTTACCCTTGTTAGATGTGTGACATCAAACACATAGTTTTCTTTACCTCTCTTAGTCACTCTTTTCCCAGCAGTGGAGTGAGATTAACACTATTAACCCTATCTCCCAGATATAATGGAAATGTGAATCACTCAGAGTAACTCATGTAAAGAGCTCCCACTTGTGCTAAGGCTCATGTGTAATAATGATGTTCTTGGATATAAACAAATACACATCCTAAGCACACATACATACCCATACACATGTTTGTGTCTATGTGTACCTGCATATAGGGTTTTACTTACAAGGTGTCAGGGGAAACTGGGTTGGTGCTAGAAATCCTTCTACATAGCTGAACAGCAAATTCAAACCAAAGTTTTCAGCAACAATAATTCAATTTTTCAGACCTTTTTTACTAAGTATATAGTAGGGATATTACAGGGTACCCATTACCTTGAATGAAAGAAAACACACACACACATAAATGTTTGTTTATATGTCTATATATACACATACATATTTATGTAATATTGTGTGTAATATATTGTATATATGTGTTGGATATGAATAATATATATATATAATAACATATTTTATGTATAATATATATATTCAATACCATCTAGCTGAAATTTGCCATTTCCTTCAATAGTAAATGTAGATAACAAACATTCTGAGAATGTGTGCCTTATCTTTGACATACTGACAATAGTTCCATGACATAGAAATACTTAAGAACGCCTGATCCAAAAAGTAATACTGATTCATAATTCTTTCCTCTTCTATAGGAGTTCAGAGGCTTTTTCTACTCTCATCTCAGCTTTCACTGAGGAGGACCAATATATCTTGTTTCTAAGGGAGAAAAAAGCCTTCCTATTTGCATTATCTGTAATGAGCCACTATCAGGATTTTGGTAGCTGCTAGCTTTTCTTTTATATAAGAGAAAATACTTTTATAAGCACTGATGAGTCCTGTAAACTCTTTCTAAAAGTCTACTTTGTTGACAGGCTTCTTCTGGCATTCTGAAAAATCTGCTTATACTGCTGAAAAGTTATGTTATGCTCGATAATATTGTAGGCTTACAAAGCACTTTCCTCACATATGGTACACTTGTCCAGTGGATGGCCTAAAAAGCTCTTTCGGAGCCTAATTTATTGGAGCCTCTTATTTGTTTTACTATGCTCATAGTAGACACTCAGTACATATCTGTCAGATGAATAAATGAATGAATGATCCACCTCAGATACCACATCTTTGAATAAAGTTCACTAAGAAACTTATTTAAACAATGGTATTCAGGTTAATTTTACTAGATAGTGGAAGGTCAAATACTACTCAGACATCTTTTCCTGCCTGTTAGGCTAATTTGCCTGATCTCTGACCCAATTACCTGAAAGAACTAGGTGACTCAGAGTCTATTCATTTTGGCTAAGTTAATCTTTTAATTGTACTGCATGCCCTCCCTCCCATCTGTCCATAGGACAAAAAATGCACAGGACAAAATTAAAATTGGGTCAAACATTTCTCATTAGTTATTGTTGTTAAATGTTAGGAAAATAATGTTTCTTTTCTATAATGACCAATAGTCATGATGGATTGAGTTCCCCTGAACCTAAAATACAGATGTAAATGTAGATATAGATATATGCATACATACGTACATATATACACGTGTGTATATATAACACACATATACATATATACACATATGTGTGTGTGCTATGAAAACTGGACAAGTATACAGAGCCAAAACACTATCCTGGGATTCATGGAGCATGTAATTTTATTATTTCTAATGAATTTAACATGAAGTATTTCAAAAAATTTAGTTGCTATAACTAGTAATAAACAAAGAGTCAATATTTTTTCCTCTTTAAAACATAAAGCAATATTATTGCATGATCTAGGAATGAAGGAATCAAGTTTTTCATTAAGTACCCACTATGTACCAGGTTCTATGCTAAGCACTTTGCAGATATCTCATTTAATCTTTACAATGACTATTATTATAACCATTTTACACTGGGGAAACTAAGGCAGGTAGCAATTGATTCTCCATTGCAACACAGCTAGTAAGTATCTGAGGCTAGATTTGAATTCAGGTTTTACTGACTCCAAGATCAGCACTCAAGTTATTATGACACCAAGCTCTCTCTAATCTAGTGGGCAGTACACTGGATTGGGATAAAGAAATTCAAAAGATCTAAGTTTGCATTTTATTTCTATACTTACTAGTTGTGTGCTCTTAGGCAAGTCACCTCTCTTTTCTGGGCCTTAGTTTCATCATCTTCAAAATGAATGTATTGGACTAGATGACCTTTAAAGTCCAATACATTGATAAATCTATGACCCTTTATCTTTTTGCGGGCCATACTTTTCTTAACTATGAAATTAGGGTATTAGAGTAGGAAGGGTATACGGTTTAGCTAAACAAGTCAAATGGTTCTTTTATTCAGCTGGGTCAGAAAAGGGAAAATGAGCAAAAGTACTGAAAGAGCACTTGAGGCATTTAGTTTGTGTTTTACCACCTCATAAAATTAACCTGAAATGTAGGTATCCCACTGAATTGGTATATTGCTATATGATGTTCATTCAAAATACTTCTACATATTTTTTCTGAGCTCTCATATTCTGTATTTCTGATTTGGGTTTCCAGTTCTGTAATGTACATATTGTCTGTCCTTGGACAAGTTATTTAACATCTGTGAACTTGTTTTCTCTCATGTAAATTGAGGATGATAATACTTTTACTACTCACTTCACAGGGCCAGGAGAAACTCATATAAAATTTAAAACACTATGAATATTAGTTAATGTTGCTATTGGCTTACTTGTGAACTACTATTCCACTTTTCCCTAACTACTCATTTATTCAGTCATTGCATAAAGACTTACTTTCTTTAAAAAATCATATTTGATTTAATCATCAAGAATTATTTACCTTTGTGTTCTTAGGATATCAAAAATGTGAGATATTAACTAAGATAAAATTATATAGTTTTTTTTTAAACAAAGTCATTGCAATATCTTCTAAAAAGTCCAAATCTTTGACCTACATATAACAAGGAGGATGCCTCTACCCAGGCTTATATGACATGTTGCACCATCAAAATAAAATATTTATTTTTTCATTGATAGAAAGGTAACATAGCAACCATTTCTCTTCCTGCTGAAGTATTAACAAAAAAATAAGATATGAGCTCTAGAGATGGCTTTTGCATTCCCTACTCCATATGGATTTCAGAACTCTCTGTTCTCCCTCCTGGAGTACACCACAAACTGATTCCAAGGTAGTGCATTTTCATACAATCTGGCACAGTGGGGAGTGGGATGAAGTAAATCCC
>NW_020946928.1:0-21375 GCF_900497805.2 Vombatus ursinus | reverse complement strand
CTCCACTCACACACAAGGAACAAAGTCCAAATTTAGCAAAAAAAAAAATACAAAGTCAAGAAATAGTCTAGACAAATGAGTAAATAACAAAATCCTGGACATACAAAGCTATTATTATGGTGGGAGGGAAGATCAAATCATAAACTCACAAAAAGAAAATGAAGTCAAAAAAGCTACAAGCAAAGCCTCAAATGGGGAAAAATGTGAGCTGGACACAAGCCCAATAGAATTCCTCGAGATTTCAGGAGCCAAGATGGCAGAGTAAGCAGCAGTATGTAGTAAGTAGTAATATGGACAAATAACTGACCTGGAAAATAGATCCAGGAGAGATAATTTAAGAATTATCCTAAGTCATGATAAAAGTCATGATAAAAAAAAAAAAAGCTTGGACAGCATCATTCAAGAAATTACCAAGGAAAACTGCCCTGACATCCTAGAACCAGAGGGTAAAATAGTCATTGAAAGAATCCACCAATCACCCCCTGAAAGAGACCCCAAAATGGAAACTCCAAGAAATATCATAGGTAAATTCCAGAATTATCAGGTCAAGGAGAAAATACTGCAAGCAGCTAGAAAGAAACAATTTAAATATCATGCAACCATAGTCAGTAATACATAGGACTTAGCAGCTTCTACATTAAAGGATTACAGGGCCTGGAATATGATATTTCAGAAGGCAAAGGAGCTTGGATTATAACCAAGAATCAACTATCCAGCACAATTGAGTATAATCTTTCCTTTTATTTGCATATAATATTTCAGGGGGAAAAGATGGGCATTCAATAATATAGGATGCTTCCAATCATTCCCGATTTTAAAAAAAAACCAATAACTGAACAGAAAATTTGATCTTCAAATAGAAGACTCAAGAAAAGCATAAAAAGGTAAATAGGAAAGGGAAAAAAATTCAATAAGGTTAAACTGTTTTCATCCCTACATGGGAAGATGATACTTGTAACTCTTGAGAACTATATTTTTATTATGGCATTTAGAAGGAGTATGCATAGACACAGGGAGTGTGAACAAGTTGAATCTGATGTGATGATAAAAATAATTAATCAAAAGGTGGGAAAAAAGTATTGTACTTTAAGAAGAGGAAAAAGGGAGGCAAAATAGGGTAAACTGCATCACAGGAAGAGGAGCAAAGACTTATTACAATAGAAGCAAAGAAGGGAGAGGGACAAGCATTGTTTGAATGTTACTTTCATCAGAATTGACTCAAACAGGGAATAACACATATATTCAATTGGCTTTAGAAACCTATCACACTCTTTAGGAAATTAGGAGGGTAAAAGGGAAAGAAAATGGAAGCAGTTGCAAGAAAGGGAGGGGAGATTGAGGGAGGTTGTGGTCAGAAGCAAAACACTGGTGAGAAAGTAAAGTGTGAAAGGAGAGAGAAAAGCATAAATCAGGGGTGGGGCAGACTAGGTGGAGAGAAAGACACAGTAATTAGAAGTGTGAATGGGATAGACTCTCACATAAAATGGAAGCAGGTAGCAAAATTGATTAAAAACCATAATCCTATTATGTGTTGTTTACAAGAGATACATTTGAAGCAGAGAGATACACTCAGAGTATAGGTAAAAGGCTGGAGCAGAATATATTATGCTTCAGCTGAAGTAAAAAAAAAAAAGCAGGGATAGCAGACCTGATCTCAGACAAAGCAAAAGCAAAAATAGATCTAATTAAAAGAGAAGAAGAAAACTAAACCTTGCTAAAAGGCATGATAGAAAATGAAGTAATAGCAATACTAAATATATGCTCCAAGTGGTATAGCATCTGAATTCTTAGAGGAAAAGTTAATGAGGTAAAGGAAGAAATAGACAGTAAAACTATACTAATGGGGGACCTCAACCTCACCCTCTCAGAACTAGATAATTCTAACCACAAAATAAACAAGAAAGAAGTTCTGGAGGTGAATGGAATTTCAGAAAAGTTAAGTCTGGTAGACCTCTGGAGAAAATTAAATGGTGATAGAATGGAATATAACTTTTTCCCAGATGTATATAGCACCTATACAAAAACTGACCATGTACTAGGGCATAAATACTTCACGATCCAATGCAGAAAGGGAGAAATATTAAATGCATCCCTTTCAGATTAGATGCAATAAAAATTACATGTAATAAAAAGCCATGGGAAGATAGACTAAAATTCATTGAAAACTAAATAATCTAATCCTAAAGAATGAATGGGTCAAACAACAAATCATATAAACAATCAATAATTTCATTCAAGAAAATGACAATAATGAGACAACATACCAAAACTTGTGGGATGCAACCAAAGTGGTTCTTAGGGGAAATTTTATATCTCTCAATGCTTACATGAATAAAATAGAGAAAGGAGATCAGTGAACTGGGCGTGCAACCAAAAAAGCTAGAAAAAAACACAAATTAAAAATCCCCAATTAAATAACAAATTAGATATTCTGAAAACCAAAGGAGAGATTAATAAAATTGAAATTAAGAAAACTATTGAACAAATAAATAAAACTAAGAGCTGGTTTTATGGAAAAAAACAACAAAATAGATAAAACTTTAATTAATTTAATTCAAAAAAATAAAGAAAAAATGAAATTACCAGTATGAAAAGAGGGTCAATTCACCACCAATGAAGAGGAAATTAAAATAATAATTAGGAGCTATTTTGCTTAACTGTATACCAATAAATTTGACAATCTTAGTGAAGTGGAAGAATATTTTAAAAAAATATGAATTGCCCACATTAACAGAAGAGGAAGCAAAATACTTAAATAAGCCCATAGCAGAAAAAGAAATTGAACAAGCCATCAATGAACTCCCTAGGAAATATTCTTCAGGCACAGATGGATTTACAAGTGAATTATACCAAACATTTGAAGAACAATTAATTGCAATACTACATAAACTATTTGGGAAAATAGGTGAAAAATAAATCCTACCAAACTCTTTTTAGGATATAAATATCCTGCTGATACCTAAACTGAGAAAAGTAAAAACTCAGAAAATTATAGATGAATTTTCCAAATGAATATAAATGCAAAAATAAATAAATAAAATATTAGCCAAGAGATTTCAGAAACTTATCATGAGGCTAATAGAGTATGATGAGGTGGGATTTATACCAGAAATGCAGGGCTGATTCAATATCTATCAGCATAATTGACTATATCAATAACAATATGAACATAAATCACATGATTATCTCAATAGATGCAGAAAAGTCTTCTGACAAAATACAACACCCATTCCTAATAAGAACACTGAGGAGCCTAGGAATCAATGTAGTTTTTCTTAAAATTGTAAGTAGCATCTATCTAAAACCATCAGCAAGCATTATATGGAATGGAGATAAGCTAGAAGCATTTCCAATGAGATCAGTGATGAAACAAGGATGTCCATTATCACTTTTGTTATTCAATATTGTACTAGAAATGTTAGCTTTAGGAATAAGAGAAAAAGAAATTGAAGGAATTAGAATAGATAATGAGGAAACTAAACTCTTTGTAAATGATACAATGGTATACTTAGAGAATCTTAGAGAATCAACTAAAAATACTGCTTGAAATAATTAACAACTTTAGAAAAGTTGTAAGACATAAAATAAGCCCACATAAATCATAGACATTCTTATACACTACCAACAAAGCCCAGAAGCAAGAGATAGAAAAAGAAATTCTATATCTTAAAGTATCTATACACAACATAAAATATTTGGGACTTTATCTGCCAAGCGCACCCAAGAACTGTATGAAAACAATTACAAAACACTTTTCACATGAATAAAGTCAGATCTAAATATGGGAAAAATATCAGTTGCCCTTGGGTAAGTCAAGCAATATAATAAAAATACAATTCTACCGAAATTAATTTAATTAATTTCAGCACCATGGCAAACTACCAAAAATATTTTACTGAGCTACAAAAAAAAAATAGCAAAATTCATCTGGAAGTACAAAATTTCCAGAATATCAAAGGAATTACTGAAAATAAATGCCAAGGAAGGTGATGTAGCTGCACCAGATCTAAAACTGTATTATAAAGCAGCAATCATCAAAACTACTTGGTACTGGCTAGGAAACTGGATGGTGGATCAGTGGAATAGGTTAGGTATGTGAGACATAGTAGTCAATGACCATAGTCATCTACTGTTTGGTAAACTCAAAGATTCCAGTTTTGGGGATAAGAACTCACTACTTGACAAAGACTGCAGGGAAAACTGAAAAATAGTATGACCGAAACTAGGCCTAGACCAACATCTTACACCGTATATCAAAGTAAGGTCAAAATGGGTGCATGATTCAGACATAAAGGGTGAAACTGTAGGCAAATTAGGAGAACTAGGAATAGTTCACCTGTCAGGTCTATGGAGAAGGGGAGAATTTACTACCAAACAAGAGATAAAGAACATTATGATATGCAAAATAGATAATTGTAATTACATTAAATTGTAAAGGTTTTGCACAAAGCCAATGTAACCAAGATTAGAAGGGTAGCAGAAAGCTAGAGAAAAAAAATTACAGCCAGTGTCTCTGATAAAGGCCTCATTACTAAAATATACAGAAAACTGAGTCAAAGCTCTAAGAATACAAATCATTCCCCAATTGATAAATGATATGAACAGGCTATGTATAGTCATGTGAAAAAAAATGCTCTAAATCACTATTGATTAGACAATGGCAAATCAAAACAACTCTGAGGTACCACATCACACCTATTAGATTTGCTAACATGACAAAACAGAAAAATGATAAATGTTGGAGAAGATGAGAAAATTGGAAGACTAACGCGTTGTTACTGGAGTTGTGACCTCATCATTCTGGAGAACAATTTGGAACTATGCCTAAAGGGCTATAAACCTGTGCATACACTTTGACCCAGAAATACCACTACTAGGTCTGTATCCCAAAGAGATCATAAAAAGGGAAAAGGACCCATAAGTACAAAAATATTTATATTTTTGTGGTGGCAAATAATTGGAAATTGAGGGGATACTCATCAATTGGGGAATGGCTGAACAAGTTGTGGTATATGAATTTAATGGAATACATTACATTCCATAAGAAATGGTGAACAAATAGACTTCAGAAAAACCTGGGAAAATATTCATGAACTGATGCTGAGTGAAGTGAGCAGAACCAGGAGAACACTGTACACAGTAACTGGACCATTTTGTAATGACCAATTTTGATAAACTTAGCACTTCTTAGCAATGCAATGATTATAGACAATTCCAAAAGACTCATAATGGAAAATGCTATACACATCCAGAGAAAGAGCTATAGAGTCTGAATCCATATCAAAGCATACTACTTTCTCTTTCTCTTGTTAATTTTTTGTTTTTTCTCATGGTTTTCCCCTTTTGTTCTGATTCATCTTTCACAACATGAGTAATGTGGAAATATGTTTAATACCATCATCCATGTATCAGATTGCATGCCATCTTAGGGAGGGTAAAGCAGAGGGAGAGGGTTAAAATTTAAAATTCAACATCTTATAAAAATGAATGTTAAGAACTAAAAATAAACATTTTTTTTAAAAAATCTTAAGAAATTAATTATTAAAAATCTAAAATATCTAAACATAATTTTTAAAAATCAAAGGAAACAGAAAAAATAAGTAAAGAATTGAGAGGTAGGGAAAATAATGAAAAAAATAGTTTTATAAAAGAAGCATAAAAATATATTGAAGAAATGAAAACCTTAAAAAACAGAGTTAGAGAAATGCAAAAAGAAGTACAAAAGCTCACTGAAAAAAATAATAGATTAAAAATCCAGATTTGAAAATGGAAGCAAATGACTCAATGAGATGTTGGGATACAATAAGACAAAGTCAAAAGAAAAAATGAAAAAAAATATGAAATATATAATTTGAAAAACTTATTTAGAAAATAAATTGTGGAAAGATAACTTATGAATAATTGGACTACCTGAAAGCCATCAACAAAAAAAAAAAAATGTGAGTATACATCATCATGGAAAAAGAAGTCCAAAAGCACACTGAAGAAAATACTCCCTTAAAAATGAGAATGGAGCAAATGGAAGCTAGTGATTTTATGAGAAATCAATACATTGTAAAACAAAACCAAAAATTATTGGACTATCTGAAATCCATGGTCAAAAAAAGAACCTAGACACCATCTTTCAGGAAATTATCAAGGAAAACTGCCCTGATATTCTAGAACGAGAGGGTAAAATAGAAATGGAAAGAATCCGCTAATCACCTCCTGAAAGAAATCCCCAAAGGAAATCTCCTAGGAATATTGTAGCCAAATTCCAGAGTTCCCAGGTTGAGAAGAAAATACTGCAAGTAGCCAAAAAGAAATAATTCAAGTGTTGTGGAAACACAATCAGGAATACAGAAGACTTAGCAGCTTCTGCATTAAGGGACTTGAGGGCTTGGAATATAATATTCTGGGGGGCAAAGGAGATAGGATTGCAACCAAGAATCACCTACCCAGCAAAACTGAGTATAATCCTTCAGGGGAAAAAATGGACATTCAGTGAAACAGAAGACTTTAAGCATTATTGATGGAAAAAACAAAGCTGAATAGAACATTTGACTTTCAAATGCAAGACTGAAGAGAAGCATGAAAAGGTAAACAGGAAAGAAAAATCATAAGGGACTTATTAAATTTGATCTGTTCACATTCCTACATGAAAAGATGATATTTGTAACTCCTGAGACCTTTGACAGTATTAGGGTAGTGGAAGGAAAAAATTCTATGTATAGATAGATAGATAGATAGATAGATGGCATAGGGTGAGTTGATGGTGAAGGGGTGATATCTGGAGAATAAAATTAAGGGGTGAGAGAGGATTATACTGGGAGAAGGAGAAAGGGAGAGGTAGAATAGGATAAATTATCTCACATGAAACAGACAAGAAAAGGCTTTTTTACAGTGGAGGGGAAGTGGGGGAAGGTGAGAGGGATTGAGTGAATCTTATTCTCATTGGATTTGGCTTAAGGAGGGAATAACATACACACTCAACTGGTTATGGAAATCTATCTTACCCCAGAGGAAAATAAGGGGAAGGGGATAAGAGAGTACGGGGTGATGATAGAGTGGAGAGCAGATTGGGGTAGTGGATAATCAGAAGCAAACACTTCTGAGGAGGGACAGAGTTGAAAGAGAGAATATAATAAATGGGGGGTGGGATAGGATGAAGGGAAATATCATTAGTTTTTTTCACAACATGACTACTATGGCAGTGTTTTGCATGACTACACATGTATAACCTGTATCGAGTTGCTTACCTTCTCAATGAGGGTTGGTGGGGAGGGAGGATGGGACAGAATTTGGAACCCAGAGTTTTAAAAATGAATGTTAAAAATTGTTTTCACATGCAACTGGGAAATAAGATATTCAGGCAATGGGGTACAGAAATCTATCCTGCCCTCTAGTGAAATGGAAGGGGAAGGTGATAAGAGAAGGGGGGTGATGGAAGGGAGGGCAGATTAGGGGAAGGGGTATTCAGAATGCATACCATCTTGGGGTGGGAGAGGGATGAGATGGGAAGAAAATTTGGAACTCAAAATCTTGTGGAAGTGAATGTTGAAAACTAAAAATTAATAAAATAATTTTTTTAAAAAAGTTATAGACCAATTTTTGGAATGACAAAAACAGGGAATGACAATTATGTGGTAAAATACAGTATTTATTTTGGTATAGAATTCCATCTTACCAACAAGGAAGTAGGAGTGGAAAGGGAAAAAATCCAGTGATAATAAAAGGAAGGGCAGGAAAAGGAAGGCAGTGATTAGAAGCAAAACTGATGTGGGTGAGGGATAAGAGAAAAAGAAAGAGAGTTTAAACAGAAGAAAATAGTATGCACATTTAGAGGGAAATGCACAATTAGTAATCACAACTGTGAATGTGAATGAGATGAACTCAGAAAGTTAATAGCAGATTGGATTAGAAACAAGAATCCACCAGTATATTTATAAGGAACACAGTTGAAACACACACACACACACACACACACACACACACAGAGTTAAAATAAAGGGCAGAGTAGATTCTATTATAATGCTTTAGCTACAGTAAAAAAAAAAAGGCAGGGGCAGCCATCATGATTTCAAACAAAAGGGGAAAATATCCCTGTTTAAAAGGGATTAGAAGGGAAAATGCATCTTGCTAAAAGGCACTAGAAAAAATGATGTAATATGAATACATACAACAAAAATCATATGGTTATATCAATAGATGCAGACAAAACTTTTGACAAAATACAATACCCATTCCTATGAACAACACTCAAAAGCATAGTAACCATTGGAACCCTTCTTAAATTGATAAGCACTATCCATCTAAAACTAAGATCAAGAATTATCTGTAATTGGGATGAACTTGAAACCTTCACAATAAGTTCAAGGGTGAAGCGACATTGTCCATGATCAGTCCTACTATTCAATATTATATTAGAAATGCTAGCCATGCCAGTAAGATAAGAAAAAGAAATTGAAGCAATAAAAATAAGCACTGAAAAAAAAAAAAACCCGAAGTCATTACTCTTTGCAAATGATATGATTGCATACTTAGGGAATCCTAGTGCATCAACTAAAAACCAGTTGAAACAATTAACAACTTCAGCAAAATAGCAGGATATAAAATAAACCCATTCAAACAATCACCATTTTAATTTATTTTGAGAAAAATCCAACAAGAAGAGATATAAATAGGAATGCCATTTAAAGCAACTGCAGACAATATTAAATAATCAGGAATCTACCTGCCAAGACAAATCCAGGAAAAATATGAACACAATTACAAAACCCCTTTTTATTAATTTATTTATTTTTAGTTTTCAACATTCACTTACACAAGATTTTGAGCTCCAAGTTTTCTCGCTGTCTCATCCCTCCCCCCACCCCAAGATGACATGCATTCTGAATACTCCTTCCTCTAATCTGCCCTCCCTTCTATCTCTCCCCCCCTTCTCTTATCCCCTTCCCCTTCAATTTTCCTGTAAGGCAGGATAGATTTCTTTACCCCATTTCCTGTATATTTTATTTCCCAGTTGCATGTGAAAACAATTTTTAACATGTTTTTAAAACTTTAGGTTCCAAATTTTCTCCCTTCCTCCCTCTTCAGTCACCCTCATTGAGGAGGCAAGCAACTCAATACAGTTTTTACATGTGTAATCATGCAAAATACTTCCATAGTTGTCACATGAAAAACAAAGTATATTTCCCTTAATCCTATCCTACCCCTCATGTATTCCATTCTCCCTTTTGATCTTGTGCCTCCTCAGAAGTGTTTACTTCTGATTACCCGCTACCCCAATCTGCCCTCCTTTCTATCACCCCCCTGCTCACTTTTCCCCTGCCCCCCCCATTTTCCTGTAGGGTAAGATAGATTTCCATGCCCAATTGTGTGTGTATGGTATTCCCTCCTTAAGGCAAATTCAATGAGAATAAGATTCACTCATTCCCTCTCACCTTCCCCTGTTTCCCTTCCACTATAAAAGCCTTTTCTTGTCTATTTTATGTGAGATAATTTACTCCATTCTACCTGTCCCTTTCTCCTTCTCCCAGCATAATCTTCTCACCCCTTAATTTTATTCTCCAGATATCACCCCTTCATCTTCAACTCACCCTGTGTCCTCTATCTATCTATCCATCTATCTACATACATATAATTTTTCCCCTCCAACTACCCTAATACTGACAAAGGTCTCAGGAGTTACAAATATAATCTTTCCATGCAGGAATGTAAATAGTTCAATTTTAATAAGTCCCTTATGATTTCTCTTTCCTGTTGACCTTTTCATGCTTCTCTTCAGTCTTGCATTTGAAAGTCAAATGTTCTATTCAGCTTTGTTTTTTCCATCAATAATGCTTAAAGTCTTCTGTTTCACTGAATGTCCATTTTTCCCTTGAAGGATTATACTCAGTTTTGCTGGGTAGGTGATTCTTGATTGTAATCCTATCTCCTTTGACCTGCAGAATATTATATTCCAAGCCCTCAGGTCCCTTAATGTAGAAGCTGGTAAGTCTTATGTTGTCCTGATTGTGTTTCCACAATACTTAAATTGTCTCTTTCTAGCTGCTTGCAGTATTTTCTCCTTGACCTAGGGACTCTGGAATTTGGCTACAATATTCTTAGAACTTTTCCTTTGGGGATTTCTTTCACGAGGTGATTAGAGGATTCCTTCAATTTCTATTTTGACCTCTGGTTCTAAAATATCAGGGCAGTTTTCCTTGATAATTTCTTGACGGATGATATCTAGGCTCTTTTTTTTGATCATGGCTTTCCGTCCAATAATTTTTAAATTATATCTCCTGGATCTATTTTCCAGGTCAGTCGTTTTTACAATGAGATATTTCACATTGCTTTCTATTTTTTCATTCTTTTACTTTTGTTTTACAGTGTCTTGATTTCTCATAAAGTCACTAGCTTGCAATTGCTCCATTCTAATTTTGAAGGAAGTATTTTCTTCAGTAAGCTTTTGGACTTCCTTTTTCATGTAATTGTAAAATATTTAAAAATTATATATATATATATGTGTGTGTGTGTGTGTGTATATCTATATATCTATATCTATATCTATATAAACATACACATGGGAAAAGGTATTTCTATTTTTTTAAATATTCATTTTAACATGTAATTGTGTCACAACATAATGCATAGCCTGCTATTACTGTGCAGGCTAGTAAGTGGGCTTCTAGATCTACTATGGCTGAAAGGTCCATTATGTTTTGGCTTACCTAGTGATGAGCCTCTCTGTACTGAGTTAGATTTGACCTGTTATGAGATAAATCTATTCCACTGTCAGGTTCATTTTCAGGGTTGGTTCAGTTTGGTAAGACCAGTCAGAACTTGACTTCTCCTCACATGTCCTTCAATAGATCAAGATCTTTTCTCTTCTCTATTATATTATTTGTGTTGGTAAGTTCATCAGCTCCCATGGATTCAATGATTATTTCTATGTGGTTGATTTCCAAATTTACTTATTTAGCCCTAATCTCCTTCTTAAATTATAGTATCACATATTCCCCTAGACTATTAGACATCCTCAAACAAACAAATGTCCTGTAGGTATCCTACCTTAACATTTTGAAAATTGAACTCGTATTTTTCCCAAGCTAGTTCTTCTTCCTAACTTTTCTATTACTGGCTATAGCATCCTTCTCTGTTGTCCAAGCTCACAAACTAAGTACCATCCTTGGCTCTTTGCTCACACACTCCTATATCAAATCTGTCTCTAAATCTTGTCAGTTCTACTTTTGCAACCTGTCTCATCAACCCTCTGACACTGCCATCACCCTGCAACAGGCCCTCATTACCTCAAGCGTGTACTATTGCTCTACTCTATTATTTAGTTTCCCTACCTCATGTCTTTCCCTATCCTAATCCATCCTTCATTCCGTTATTAAATACATTCTTCTAAAGTTTGCAACTTACCATTTCACACCTGTTCATTATGTTCCATAAATAATATATAACATATATCCTCCATGATAAAATATAAAATATTCTGTTTGGCATTCAAAGTTTTGTATAATCCGTCTCTTATCTTCCAAAGTTTCTAATTCTTTGTTCCCCCAAATACTGCCTCACATACATACTCTACAATCTGGTGACACTGGCCTCCTTGCTGTTCCTCATATAAGACATTCCATCTTTCTATTTCTGGCTTTTCACTGGCTATCCTCAATATCTGAAATTCATTCCCTCTTTATTTCTGTCTCCTATCTTCCCTGGTTCCTTCAAGTACCTCTAAATCCTCACCTTCTCCAAGAAGCCTTTCTTAGTCTTCTTTAATTTTCCTCTGACTGCCCTTATTTTATCCTGTCTATATCTTATTTGTACATTGTTGTTTGCTTATTATCTCACCATTAGACTATGAATGCTTTGAGAGCAAGGATATTTTTTTCCTTTCCTTTGTGTCTCTGGCACTTAGCAAAACACCAGGCACATATTGAATGCTTTATAAACACTTGTTGACTGACTAGTGACTGACAACTTCTAAGTCATGATGAGGCACAGAGGACATCAGTGGATGAGAATATAAATTACAAGGCCAAAAAAAAGGGGAAATAATATTAGAGCAAATTTTAGAGCTATAAAGTATCTTAGATATTATCCAGTTTAGCATTCTATTTTTTTCTTTTTCTTTTTAAAAAAAAGTTTTATTGATTTAGAAAAAAAAATCATCACACCCATTTCTCAATATGTCCTACAATTCCATAAAAAGTTTTTGCTTCCTTCCTTTCTTCCTTCTTCCCTTCCTTCTTTCTTTCCTTCCTTCTTTTTTAATTCTTTCCTTCTTTTCTTCCTTCCTTCTTCAAGGAAAGCCAGGCAAGCAAAAACAGATACTGTGTCCACATCTGGCAGTGTTGGCAACATTCCTCATCAATAGTCCTCTGGCTTGTCTACTAAAAAGAGGAAGCAAGGTGCATTTCTTTATTCCTTTTACAAATACAATGTTGGTCATACTTTTAAGCACTATTCAGAATTTTTTAAATGTTCCTTTTATTTATATTGTCATAGTTATTGTGTATATTGTTCTATTGCTTCTTCTCACTTGATTATGCATCAGTTCCACAAGTCTCCCCATTTCTCATGCTTCTTCAAACTTATTGCTTATTATTATTATTATTAATATTGCATGACATTATTCAGCCAGATCTTGTTTCCATTTATCTGCTACCAGAAGAAGTCCAGCATTCTTATGTTACAGATGCAGATAGCTGATCCACAGAAAGTTTAAGTGAGTTACCCAAAGTCACAGCTATTTTGTCGAAGGAGACCATGTTGCCTCCAAGTCTAAATTTCATTCCAGTACTTTACACAATTCAATGTAAAACTCATTGAGCTATTATTGATATTATACACTTTTAACATTTTGGACTATGATTTCATTGGTTTAGGGAACCCCCAATGAAGCAACTTCCTCTAACAATGCAGATTGGCATCTGATCTGCAAATCATAATCTCAGAGAGGTTTCAGGAGCACTGAGAGTTTAAATAACTTGCTCAGTCACACACTTATTACATGTCAGATGCAAGAATTGTATCCAATTCTTTCCCTTTACAATCTAATTGTCTCTCCACAGAACTCTTCCACCTCTAGCAAATCAAAATTCAGAAAATAAATTCTTGTTTGAATTTTATAGGATTTTTTAAAAATTTCAAATAGAGGTGAAAAGGAGAAATTAGCCGACAAGTTTGGAGAAGAGAGTATGGTCTACAAAGACTAACTTCTCCCATTTGAAAATTTTGTTTAAATGCAGCCAGCACTAATATATTCTCATTGGCATTTAGGTCACTGAAAGACCAGAAACATCTATTACTCTTTTTATCACCTTTCTCTTTGTTTGACTTTAGAACCAAATCAGCCAATAAAGAAGACATAGTTCTCATTGCCTGATCTTAAGAGAATCTCTTAGCAAGCTTCTATTAACTCTCTAAGATGCTCCTATCTCACATGGAAACAGCTTATCAAAGTCTAGTTGGTAACCATTCAGTAGGCCAGAGTGCATTCAACAATATGCAAATTATGGAGATTTGGGCCCATGTTATTCAGGTGTACTCTCATTCTATTAGCAAAATACCCCTAATTTAGAATTGAATAATGAATGACACATATGTGGGAATGTCCATTGCTTTATTTTTTTTTTTACTGTATTGTCTTTCCCTTATTTGATAATATGAAAAAAGCTTCCTTTTAGAACTAGAATGTACATGAAACACCACTGTAATTAATAAATCATGTATGAAAAATATGGAAAATAGTATCCCATACCAGTCAGAACTCTCTTATACAATTAGATATACTACATATTCGTCAGTTTCAGCACACTATCCATGACATTTTTGTTTTTAAAGTTCATTCATAATGTAAATAAATAATGCATTTTCTCATGATAGACACCTTGCACACTGGTGTCACATCACTGACAATGAGACTGTCAGAAATGTGAGAAGGAAAAACTAAATAAGGATTTTTTTTATGCAACCAAATGTTGCAGCAAACATTAACCAAAAAAAAATCACTAGACTTAAACATTGAAATATTCAAGTTGATTGGATGACTTCTCTCCATGGATTAATTGAAGGTGAAAGATTTTATCTTTCCTACTCTTCCTCGTTCCCCTCCTTTCCCACTATCCCCACAATAAGACTAATAAAGGATTTTATATTTCTTCCATGATGGCAAAATTAGGCAATGACTATATGTGTATGAGAGACGTGAAGGAGGAAAAACATTGACCTTGCAAGGCAGAAAACTTGGACTCATTCTCTGGTTCCATGACTTACTAGTTGAATGGAGTAAGGCAATTTAGCTCTACTCTCTCAGATTCAGTTTCCTCATCTTTAAAACAGTCATTGTTACCTATACAATTCACTGCTTGGAGGGTATTTCAAGTAAAAAAAAAAAACCAGAAATATGAGCTATGATTGTGTATCTATCCTGTAGCTCCCTATGAAGGAGAAAGGGAAGGTACAGCCTGGAGCTAGTTGCTATTAGTACCAAATTATGGAGTCAGTTAATATCTCTGTGACTCAATCTCCACATCTGTAAGATGAGAAGTCTGGACCTGATAATATGTGAAGTCTTTTACAGCTTTGAAATTCTGTAATATTATGATTGAAATGCTATTACATGCACATGAGATTTTAAGAAAACATTTCTTTAGAACAAGGAAGAAAGAACAATTTGTTTACCTTCTGTAGAGATATAAGATTTCTGACTTTTATGCCTAGCAATAGCTAATAATAGAAAAAAAGATTCTATATATCATTCATATCTCATTGTATAATTATCAAAGTCATTTAAAATATATCATTTTTTTCCTTTTTTTAAATTTTAGGCTATTCAGGTTAAGTGACTTGCCCAGGGTCACACAGCTACTAAGTGTCAAGTGTCTGGTCTGAGGTCAGATTTGAACTCAGATTCTCCTGATTCCAGGGCCGGTGCTCTATCCACTGTGCCACCTAGTTGTCCCAAAAACTAGTCTTTTTTTTTTTGTGAGGCAATTGGGGTTAAGTGACTTGCCTAGGGTCACACAGCTAGTGTCAAGTGTCTAAGAACAGATTTCAACTCAGGTCCTCCTGACTCCAGGGCCAGTGATCTATCTACTGTATCACCTAGCTGTCCCCAAAAATATATCATTTGAAACCTAAGATGACATTAAGATTTGAGTACAGTATTTATTTATTTATCATTTATTAGTTGGTTAGTTTGTTTAAATGTTAGGTCTCCCTATCTCACCCAGACTGGAAGTGCATGGCATTCTCATGGACCCCAGCCCTCTATTCATTGGCTGGGGAGATTTAAAGCGCTCTTTTTTCCAACTTGGGTATGTTTACCTCTCCTTTGGCGAAATGAATTGGAGGCAATGTTAAGTAAAAAAGAATGAGACCACTCCATCCTTTCCAACCTTAGATAGGCCTAAGTTATATTGAATGAAGAAAATAGCATAACACTCCTATGTAGAAGAAAAGAAATGATATGCAGTTTCTTTCTTTCTCCCATATTGCTTCAAGTAAACATGACCAAATTAGATACTGTCCACAGGACTTCCCAGGCAGCAAATTCTCCACTGCTTGCTTAGGAGACCCAATTACCTTCCACCACATAATCTTCTTCAATGATTTCATAGCATAGTTAATAAAAATTTTCTTTTACTGGTTCCATAACTTAAGGGTACAAACCAGGAATGTGTGTTACTAGCTTCTATTCAGATACCAATAGTAATAACAATCAAATGAAATATGAAAGGATAATATAAAAAACATCCCTTATAATATGCAAGGTGAAATGGAGAGTTGAACTAAATTTTTAGGATAATTTAAACACCTTCCAAAAAGCCAAATTAGTATTTCAATTATGGAAAGACAATTTCAAGTTAAAAAAATCAGGAGGGGACAGAGAAGGCAATAAATAAAAATAAGTACTAATTATATAAAGACATATGCTTCATAAAGCACTTTATATGTATTATCTCATCTGAATATCATGACTCAATCACACAATGAACTCTTCTAACTTTCTAGCCTTGGTGCTTCCTTCACCCGTGTTAATTGCAGCCAAACTGAGCTCCTCATCATCCCCAGGATGTGTACTGCACTATCCGATTCTTTGCCTTTGATCGTGCTAGTTTTCATTCCTGGAATGTTCTCCCTCTCCCACCACCATACTCTATTTCCTCGTGGTGAATTTCTGCTTTCCCTTTAAGGTCCAGCTCAAATGCTATCTATTCCACTAAACCTTTTCTAATCTCCCCTATTAGTAACCACCCTTTACCTCCTGAACCTCCCGTAAGACTTCTTTTCCATTGCTCTTCTCATAGATGCAGTTTGGCCTACTGGAATAAGCACTCACTGACTTTGGAATAAGAGAACCTGGGATCAAATCCTTCCTTGGATGCTTACTATCTGAGAAACCTTAAGCAAATCACATACTTTCCTGGGCTTCACTTTCCTTTACTGTAAAGTGAGAGGGTTGGAGAAAATAACTTTTAAGATCTCTTCCAGCTCCAGATATACACACAGACACACACACACATATGCATACATACATATATGCATATATATGTATATATATCCACACACATATATACATACATACATACACACATCCACATATAAATACATATTCACACATACACATATACATACATATATGCATATATATTTATATTTACATATGCTTTATATGTAAATTCTGCAAACCTCTGCTAGACTGTGAGGTTGCCGAGAGTGGAAATCATCTTTTACATAATCTTAGATTTCCTACAATGCTTAAGATACTCTTCTACATATATTAATGCATTTGTTGATGATTATTATATTGATTAGGCAGCTAGGTGTTGCAGTAAATAAAGCACTAGGTCTGGAGTCAGGAAGATCTAAGTTCAAATCTGGTCTCAAAAACTTACTAACTCTGTGACCCTAGGTCACACTTAACCCTGTTTATCTCAGTTTCCTGCAGTAAAGTGAACTGCAGAAGGAAATGGCAAACTATTCTAGGATCTTTGCCGAGAAAACCCCAAATGGGGTCACAAATAGTTAGACAGGAGTAAAATGGCTGAAAAAAAGCAATTATTTTGATTAATTAGCATGGATTGGAATTTTTTCTGTCTCATACACAGATATACTCACATGCATAAACACAGAGAAATGTAATTTGCCTATGTTCCCTTTGAGTGTGCTGCTTTAACCATGTATTTTAAGTACTGTGTGACCTTAGAGGTATCAGAGATTCAAATGTGGACCAACATAGAGAGTGGTATCGTTCTATCATGAATAAAGTCACTGGTTTAGCTCTATTTTTTTTTTGCCAGTAATAAATCTTTCTGTTGCTCTAAGGTAAAATGCATTTCTCCTCATGGAGTACTCCCAGCAGGCTCTACATCAATTGTCCAGTGTTACACGGGAAGTAAGAGAAGGGAAAATGTCTCCTCATACTCCTGAAGGCAATCAGTTTGCACCCTGGAGCATGAAGTTTGATTTCATTAGCGCCCCTGCCTTCTCTTACAAAGCCAAAGAGTTTCATAGCATTGTCCGGTCTTTTTAAAAATCTTACCAAATTGTTGGTCTTAATGACCTCTTCCTTCAGAGTACATATTACAAAGTTCTTAATTTGTGCGTAATTCACACTCTCCCATTTCCCCAGGTGTACTTTAAAATGACCACATTTCATTTTATAGAATGTGTTGCTTTCAATTTAAGGGATGAGGACAAGGAGAGTGAACATTTTCCTAAGCCATTCATTGTATTGAAAAAGTCAAGAATATCCCTTTTACAGTTTACTTTCAAGGCTTGTCTTTATTGATAACATTTGAAAAGTCTAACTGGATGAAAATTGATGTATCACCATATACAACTTGTCTTTAATTTTTTTTTCTCTCTTGCTGTACTTTCTGTAGGGGCAATGGAGATTCCACTGTTCCCCCCTCTTGAATTTTTATGTATGGTGGGGAGTGGCATAATTCACAGATACTTCTGCTTCCCTCAAATGTACCAAGGCTGAGACTCCTTGGGGAAAATGAGAGGAAATAATTTTAGTGGAATAACACTGAACTTCCAATCTGGAGATCTAATTTAAAATTGTGCTCTTACCCTTGTTAGATGTGTGACATCAAACACATAGTTTTCTTTACCTCTCTTAGTCACTCTTTTCCCAGCAGTGGAGTGAGATTAACACTATTAACCCTATCTCCCAGATATAATGGAAATGTGAATCACTCAGAGTAACTCATGTAAAGAGCTCCCACTTGTGCTAAGGCTCATGTGTAATAATGATGTTCTTGGATATAAACAAATACACATCCTAAGCACACATACATACCCATACACATGTTTGTGTCTATGTGTACCTGCATATAGGGTTTTACTTACAAGGTGTCAGGGGAAACTGGGTTGGTGCTAGAAATCCTTCTACATAGCTGAACAGCAAATTCAAACCAAAGTTTTCAGCAACAATAATTCAATTTTTCAGACCTTTTTTACTAAGTATATAGTAGGGATATTACAGGGTACCCATTACCTTGAATGAAAGAAAACACACACACACATAAATGTTTGTTTATATGTCTATATATACACATACATATTTATGTAATATTGTGTGTAATATATTGTATATATGTGTTGGATATGAATAATATATATATATAATAACATATTTTATGTATAATATATATATTCAATACCATCTAGCTGAAATTTGCCATTTCCTTCAATAGTAAATGTAGATAACAAACATTCTGAGAATGTGTGCCTTATCTTTGACATACTGACAATAGTTCCATGACATAGAAATACTTAAGAACGCCTGATCCAAAAAGTAATACTGATTCATAATTCTTTCCTCTTCTATAGGAGTTCAGAGGCTTTTTCTACTCTCATCTCAGCTTTCACTGAGGAGGACCAATATATCTTGTTTCTAAGGGAGAAAAAAGCCTTCCTATTTGCATTATCTGTAATGAGCCACTATCAGGATTTTGGTAGCTGCTAGCTTTTCTTTTATATAAGAGAAAATACTTTTATAAGCACTGATGAGTCCTGTAAACTCTTTCTAAAAGTCTACTTTGTTGACAGGCTTCTTCTGGCATTCTGAAAAATCTGCTTATACTGCTGAAAAGTTATGTTATGCTCGATAATATTGTAGGCTTACAAAGCACTTTCCTCACATATGGTACACTTGTCCAGTGGATGGCCTAAAAAGCTCTTTCGGAGCCTAATTTATTGGAGCCTCTTATTTGTTTTACTATGCTCATAGTAGACACTCAGTACATATCTGTCAGATGAATAAATGAATGAATGATCCACCTCAGATACCACATCTTTGAATAAAGTTCACTAAGAAACTTATTTAAACAATGGTATTCAGGTTAATTTTACTAGATAGTGGAAGGTCAAATACTACTCAGACATCTTTTCCTGCCTGTTAGGCTAATTTGCCTGATCTCTGACCCAATTACCTGAAAGAACTAGGTGACTCAGAGTCTATTCATTTTGGCTAAGTTAATCTTTTAATTGTACTGCATGCCCTCCCTCCCATCTGTCCATAGGACAAAAAATGCACAGGACAAAATTAAAATTGGGTCAAACATTTCTCATTAGTTATTGTTGTTAAATGTTAGGAAAATAATGTTTCTTTTCTATAATGACCAATAGTCATGATGGATTGAGTTCCCCTGAACCTAAAATACAGATGTAAATGTAGATATAGATATATGCATACATACGTACATATATACACGTGTGTATATATAACACACATATACATATATACACATATGTGTGTGTGCTATGAAAACTGGACAAGTATACAGAGCCAAAACACTATCCTGGGATTCATGGAGCATGTAATTTTATTATTTCTAATGAATTTAACATGAAGTATTTCAAAAAATTTAGTTGCTATAACTAGTAATAAACAAAGAGTCAATATTTTTTCCTCTTTAAAACATAAAGCAATATTATTGCATGATCTAGGAATGAAGGAATCAAGTTTTTCATTAAGTACCCACTATGTACCAGGTTCTATGCTAAGCACTTTGCAGATATCTCATTTAATCTTTACAATGACTATTATTATAACCATTTTACACTGGGGAAACTAAGGCAGGTAGCAATTGATTCTCCATTGCAACACAGCTAGTAAGTATCTGAGGCTAGATTTGAATTCAGGTTTTACTGACTCCAAGATCAGCACTCAAGTTATTATGACACCAAGCTCTCTCTAATCTAGTGGGCAGTACACTGGATTGGGATAAAGAAATTCAAAAGATCTAAGTTTGCATTTTATTTCTATACTTACTAGTTGTGTGCTCTTAGGCAAGTCACCTCTCTTTTCTGGGCCTTAGTTTCATCATCTTCAAAATGAATGTATTGGACTAGATGACCTTTAAAGTCCAATACATTGATAAATCTATGACCCTTTATCTTTTTGCGGGCCATACTTTTCTTAACTATGAAATTAGGGTATTAGAGTAGGAAGGGTATACGGTTTAGCTAAACAAGTCAAATGGTTCTTTTATTCAGCTGGGTCAGAAAAGGGAAAATGAGCAAAAGTACTGAAAGAGCACTTGAGGCATTTAGTTTGTGTTTTACCACCTCATAAAATTAACCTGAAATGTAGGTATCCCACTGAATTGGTATATTGCTATATGATGTTCATTCAAAATACTTCTACATATTTTTTCTGAGCTCTCATATTCTGTATTTCTGATTTGGGTTTCCAGTTCTGTAATGTACATATTGTCTGTCCTTGGACAAGTTATTTAACATCTGTGAACTTGTTTTCTCTCATGTAAATTGAGGATGATAATACTTTTACTACTCACTTCACAGGGCCAGGAGAAACTCATATAAAATTTAAAACACTATGAATATTAGTTAATGTTGCTATTGGCTTACTTGTGAACTACTATTCCACTTTTCCCTAACTACTCATTTATTCAGTCATTGCATAAAGACTTACTTTCTTTAAAAAATCATATTTGATTTAATCATCAAGAATTATTTACCTTTGTGTTCTTAGGATATCAAAAATGTGAGATATTAACTAAGATAAAATTATATAGTTTTTTTTTAAACAAAGTCATTGCAATATCTTCTAAAAAGTCCAAATCTTTGACCTACATATAACAAGGAGGATGCCTCTACCCAGGCTTATATGACATGTTGCACCATCAAAATAAAATATTTATTTTTTCATTGATAGAAAGGTAACATAGCAACCATTTCTCTTCCTGCTGAAGTATTAACAAAAAAATAAGATATGAGCTCTAGAGATGGCTTTTGCATTCCCTACTCCATATGGATTTCAGAACTCTCTGTTCTCCCTCCTGGAGTACACCACAAACTGATTCCAAGGTAGTGCATTTTCATACAATCTGGCACAGTGGGGAGTGGGATGAAGTAAATCCC
>NW_020946927.1:0-23202 GCF_900497805.2 Vombatus ursinus | reverse complement strand
GTATGAAAATTCAAAGCACTTGGATCTAGACCCAGTACAGACTTAGTGAATCTTTAATTCTCTTCATGAAGTAAGTGTGTGTAAGAAAGAGAAAGTAGAGAGGTGAATGATAATAACAGCTAGCATTTACAGCACTTTCAGGTTTGCAAAATGTTTTCCATGTATTATCTTATTTGATGTTCATAAAAACCCTGTTGGTGAGATGTCCATATTACAAATGAGAAAGCTGAAACGGGAAACTATACTTGTTGGATTTTTTTTTAGCAAATATAGAATGTCTGATTCTGTAATCACAGAAACCTGAGTTCAAATCCTTTTCCAAAGGTTTCATAGTGCTGTACTGCTGGGCAAGTCACTTGACCTCTCTGTGTTTCAGCTTTCTCATCTGTAATATGGACATCTACTCAGCAGGGTTTTTATGAACATCAAATAAGATAATACATGGAAAACATTTTGCAAACCTGAAAGTGCTGTAAATGCTAGCTGTTATTATCATTCACCTCTCTACTTTCTCTTTCTTACACACACTTACTTCATGAAGAGAATTAAAGATTCACTAAGTCTGTACTGGGTCTAGATCCAAGTGCTTTGAATTTTCATACCATCTAACATGCCCAGGGATTTACTTCATCCCACTCCCCACTGTGCCAGATTGTATGAAAATGCACTACCTTGGAATCAGTTTGTGGTGTACTCCAGGAGGGAGAACAGAGAGTTCTGATATCCATATGGAGTAGGGAATGCAAAAACTATCTCTAGAGCTCATATCTTATTTTTTTGTTAATACTTCAGCAGGAAGAGAAATGGTTGCTATGTTACCTTTCTATCAATGAAAAAATAAATATTTTATTTTGATGATGCAACATGACATATAAGCCTGGGTAGAGGCATCCTCCTTGTTATATTTAGGTCAAAGATTCGGACTTTTTAGAAGATATTGCAATGACTTTGTTTAAAAAAAACTATATGATTTTATCTTAGTTAATATCTCACATTTTTCATATCCTAAGAACACAAAGGTAAATAATTCTTGATGATTAAATCAAATATGAAAACTGCAAAGAGGCATATTTATGCTTGACATAAAGAGGAAACTTCCTAACATGTTTGAGTTGACCAAAAGCAGGATTTCTTGCTTTTGAGAGGTAGTAGATCCCTCCTCAATTGAGATTTTGAAGCAAAGGTTGGATGATTTCCTGTCAGGTCCCTTGTAGAATGAATCCTTTTTTAGATACAAGTTGAACCAGATGTCCTCTGAGGACCCTTCCAATTCTAAAATTATGTGTTATTTCTGTGAAATTAGGGTTGCCTTCTTAGAGGAAATATAAGGGAGGTTTTATGCTACTCATCATATCTCTGTTTCTATCATAAAACACATAATGGATTTTGTTTCTCTAATCAATATATTTTTTAAATTTTTTTATTAATTAATTTTGATTTATCAATAATCACTTCCATATGCTTTTGAGTTTAAAATTTTTCTCCCCTTACCTCCCCAAGACGGCACACAATCTGATATAGGCTATTCATTTACATTCTTATTAAACACATTTTCACATTAGTGATGTTGTAAGTAAAAAATAAAACCAATAGGAGGAACCATCAGAAAGAGGAAACAAAACTCAACAGAAGAGAAAAAAATAGCAATTCAACTTCCATGGTTCTTTCTTTGGATGTGGATAGCATTTTCCATCACAAGGCCTCTTGAGATGTCTTAGATCCTTGTATTGCGGGGAAGGGTTAAGTTTATCAATATTAGTCATCACACAGCGTGGCTGTTATTGTGCACAAAGTTCTCCTGGTTCTGCTCACTTCACTCAGCATCAGACTATACAAGTCTTTCCAGGTTTTTCTGAAGTCAGCTTGCTCATCATTTCTTATAGCACAATAGTATTTCATCACATTCATATACCACAACTTGCTCAGCCATACCCCAATTGATGGGCATCCTCTCAATTTCCAATTCTTTCCCACCACAAAAAGAGCTGCTATGAATATTTTTGTACATGTAGGTCCTTTTCCCATTTGTATGATCTCTTTGGGATATAGCCCTAGAAGTGCTATTGCTGGGTCAAAGGATATGCACATTTTTATAGCCCTTTGGGCATAGTTCCAAATTGCTCTCCAAAATGATTGGATCATTTCATAACTCTGTCAACAATGCATTAGGGTTCCAATTTTCCCACATCTTCTCTAACATTTATCATTTTCCTGTTTTGTCATCTTGGCCAATCTGATAAGTGTGATGTGGTAGCTCAGAGTTGTTTTGATTTGCATTTCTCTAATCAATAGTGATTTAGAGCATTTTTTCATATGACTATAGATGGCTTTAATTTCTTCATCTGAGAACTGCCTGTTCATATCCTTTGACCATTTATCAATTGGGGAATGACTTGTATTCTTATAAATTTGACTTAATTTTCTATATCTTTTAGAAATGAGGCCCTTATCAGAGAGACTGGTTGTAAAAATTCTTCCCGAATTTTCTACCTTCCTTCTAATCTTAGTTGCATTGGCTTTGTGCAAAAACTTTTTCATTTAATGTAATCAAAATTATCCATTTTGCTTTTCATAATATTCTCTATCTCCTGTTTGGTCATGAAGGCTTCTGTTCTCCATAGATCTGACAGGCAAACTATTCCTTGTTCTCCCAGTTTGCTTATAGTATCAGCCTTAATATCTAAATCATGAACCCATTTTGACTTTATTTTGGTATATGGTGTGAGATTTTGGTCTATGCCTAGTTTCTGCCATACTCTTTTCCAGTTTTCCTAGCAGTTTTTTTCAAAGAGTGAATTCTTATCCCAGAAGCTGGGGTTTTTGGGTTTATCAAATAATAGATTGCTATAGTCATTGTGTCTTGCATATTTAACCTATTCTACTGATCCACCACTCTATTTCATAGCCAGTACCAAGCAGTTTTGATGATTGCTGCTTTATAATACAATTTAAGATCTGGAATGGCTAGGCCATCTTCCCTTGCATTTTTTTTTTCATTAGTTTCCTTGATATTCTGGACCTTTTGTTTTTCCAAATGAATCTTCTTATTATTTTTTTCTAACTCTATTAAAGAATTGTTGGTCATTTGATTGTTATGGCACTGAATAAGTAAATTAGCTTAGATAGAATTGTCATTTTTATTATATTGGCTTGGCCTACCCATGAGCAAATGATGTTTTTCCAGTTATTTAGATCTGACTTTATTTGTGTGAAAAGTGTTTTGTAATTGTGTTCATAGAGTTCCTGGGTTTGTCTTGGGAGGTAGGCTCCTAAATATTTTATAATGTCTACAATAAGTTTAAATAGAATTTCTCTTTCTATCTCTTGCTGTTGGGCTTTGTGGATTGTGGGCCTATGATTTATTTTATAGCCTGCAACTTTGCTAAAGTTGTTGATTATTTCAAGTAGTTTTTTACTTGATTCGCTGGAATTCTCTAAGTATAACCTCATGTCATCTACAAAGAGTGATAGCTTTGTTTCTTCTTTGCCTATCCTAATGCCTTCAATTTCTTTTTCTTCTCTTATTGCTACAGCTAACGTTTCCAGCACAATATTGAATAACAATGGGGATAATGGACATCCTTGTTTCACCTGGGCTCTTATTGGAAATGCTTCTAGCTTCTCCCCATTATATATTATGCTTGCTGAAGGTTTTAGATAGATGCTATTTATTATTTTAAGGAAGACTACATTTATATATATATATATATGCTTTCTAGTGTTTTTAATAGGAATGGGTGTTGCATTTTGTCAAAAGCTTTTTCTGCAACTATTGAGATGATCATGTGGTTTCTCTTAGTTTTGGTGTTGATATGCTCAATTATGCTGATAGTTTTCCTAATATTGAACCAGCCCTGCATTCCTGGTATAAATCCTACCTGGTCATAGTGTATTATTCTTGTGGTAAGTTGCTGTAATCTATTAGCTAATATTTTGTTTAAAATTTTTGCATCTATATTCATTAGTGAAATTGATCTATAATTTTCTTTTTCTGTTTTGACTCTTTCTGGTTTAGGTATCAGCACCATATTTGTAGCATTAAAAGAATTTGGTAAGACTCCTTCTTCTATTTTCCTAAATAGTTCATATAGTATTGGAATTAATCGTTCTTTAAATGTTTGATAGAATTCATTTGTAAATCCATCTGGCCCTGGAGATTTTTTCCTGTGGAGTTCATCAATGGCTTGTTCAATTTCTTTTTCTGAGATGGGGTTATTTAAGTATTTTATTTCCTCTTCTGTTAATCTAGGCAATTTATATTTTTGTAACTATGTATCGATTTCACTAAGATCATCCAATTTGTTGGCATATACTTGGGCAAAATAATTCCTAATTGTTGTTTTAATTTCCTCTTCCTTGGTGGTAGTTTCACCCTTTTCATTCTTGATACTAGTCATTTGGTTTTCTTCTTTCTTTTTTTAATTAAATTAACCAAAGTTTTATCTATTTTGTTTTTTGTTTTTTTTCATGAAACCAGCTATTAGTTTTATTTATTAGTTCAATAGTTTTCTTAATTTCAATTTTATTACTTTTTCCTTTGGTTTTCAATATTTTTAATTTGGTGTTTAGTTGAGGACGTTTAATTTGTTCTTTTTCTCATTCTTTTAGTTGTATGCCCAATCCATTGATCTCCTATTTTTTCTATTTTATTTATGTAAGAATTTAGAGATTTAAAACTTCCTCTAAGAACTGCTTTTGCTGCATCCCATAAGTTTTGGTATGTTATCTCATTATTGTCATTCTCTTGAATTAAATTATTGATTGTTTCTATGATTTCTGTTTGACCCAATCATTTTTAGGATTAGATTATTAAGTTTCCAATTATTTTTAGTCTATCTTTCCACAGCCCTTTATTACATAAAATTTTTTATTGCATTATGATCTGAAAAGGATGCATTTAATATTTCTGCCTTTCTGCATTGGATTGTGAGGTTTTTATGCCCTTGTACATGGTCAATTTTTGTGTATGTGCCATATACCACCGAGAAAAAAGTATATTCCTTTCTATACTCATTCAGTTTTCTTCAGAGGTCTAACATACCTAAGTTTTCTAATGTTCTATTCATCTCCTTAACTTCTTTCTTGTTTATTTTGTGGTTAGATTTATCTAGTTCAGAGAGTGGGAGGTTAAGGTCCCCCACTAGTATAGTTTTGCTGTCTATTTCTTCCTGTAACTCCCTGAACTTTCCTGTAAGAATTTGAATGCTATACCATTTGGTGCATATATGTTTAGTAATGATATTACTTCATTGTCTATGGTGCTTTTTCGTAGGATGTAGTTTCCTTCCTTATCTCTTTTGATAAGATCTATTTTTGCTTTTGCTTTGTCTGAGATCAGGATTGCTAACCCTGCTTTTTATACTTCAGCTGAAGCATAATATATTCTGCTCCAGCCTTTTACCTTTACCCTGTATGTGTCACTCTTTTTCAAATGTTTCCTGTAAGCAACATATTATAGGATTGTGGTTTTTAATATGCTTCCGTTTCATGGGATAGTTCATCCCATTCACATTCACAGTTATGATTACTATCTGTGTCTTTTTCTCCATCCTTTCCCCCCCCGTTTCTGCTTTTCTTTCTCCTTTCTCCTTTCCCCCCCTCACTAGTGTTTTGCTTTTGACCACCACCTCCTTCAGTCCCACCTCCCTTCTATTATCCCTTTCCCTTTTCTTCCTCTTTACCCTTACTGCTTCTTCCCTCCCTTCTATCCCCCCTCCCTTTTCTTTCCCCTTTTCCCTCCTACTGCCTATAGGGCAAGTTAGATTTCTATACCTAACTGATTAAGTTATTCCCTTTTTGCGTCAAATCTGATGAGAGTTAAGGTTCAAACAATGCTCATCCCCCTCCCTTCTTTCCCTCTGCTCCAATAGGTTTTTGTGTCTTTTCCTGAGATGTAATTTACCCTTGTCTGCCTCCTTCTTTCTCAGTACATTTTCTGAGATCAGACTAATTCACTTACTTGGATCCATTTAACCCACTTGATTAGATTTTTTTAATCATTACATCAAAGTCAACTTATATCCACCCCCTTTATTTATACTCCTTTAACATGGTGTAATAACAATACAGTTCTAAAGAGTTGCAAGTGTCATCTTCCCTTGTAGGGATGTAAGCAGTTTGCCCTTATTAACAATGTATTGTATCTTTCTGCCTCATTTACCTTTTTATGTCTCTCTTGAATCTTGTACTTGAAGATAAATTTTTTTTTGAGCTTTGGTGTTTTTATCAGGAAGGTTTGGAAGTCCCCTATTTTGTTGAATATTCATCTCCTCCCCTGAAAAATCATGCTCATTTTTGCCAGGTAGTTGATCCTTGGCTGCAATCCAAGCTCCTTTGCCTTATGGAATATAATGTTCCACGCCCTACTGTCTTTTAATATAGAAGCTGCAAGGTCCTGTGTAATCCTGACTGTGGTTCCATGATATTTAAACTGTTTCTTTCTGGCTGCTTGCAGCATTTTCTCTTTAATCTGGTAATTTTGGAATTTAGCTATTATATTCCTTGGAGTTCTCAATTTGGGATCTCTTTCAGGTGAGGAGGGGTGGATTCTTTCTATAGTTATTTTACCTTCTGGTTCTAGGACTTCAGGGCAGTTTTCCTTTATGATTTCCTGAAAGATACTCTCCAGGCTCTTTTTTTTTTTCATTCTGATTTTCAGGTAGGCCAATAATTTTTAAATTACCTCTCCTGGATCAATTTTCCAGGTCAGTTGTTTTACCCATGAGGTATTTTATGTTTTCATCTTTTTTTCATTTTTTTTTGTTTCTGTTTGACTGATTCTTGTTCTCTCATACAGTCATTACTTTTCATTTGTCCAATTCTAGTTTTTAATATATTTTCTTCTGTTAGATATTGTACTTTCTTCTCCAATTGGTCAATTGTATTTTTATGGGATTTGTTTTCTTCAGTGTACTTTTTTTCCAGTTGGCCAATTGTGTTTTTTAGGGAATTGTTTTCTTCAATGTACTTATTTTTTCCAATTGGCAAATTGTATTTTTTAAGGACTTCTCTACCTCTCTCATTTGACTTATAAAATCCTTCTTGAGCTCTTTCAGGCAAATCTAGGTTGGCTGCTTTTCATTTCTTTTAGCTTTCTTTAGCTCCTTTTAGATGGGTGCTGCAGGGTGTTTATCTGCCTGGGGCCCCTTGCAGTGTTGCCTCCCTTAGTTCTGCTGAGGCAATGGGAGACTCCTTTGCTGTAGAATGCTGAGGCACCTGGTGGTTTTCTGAGCTGGTTTCCACTGGTTGCCCGACCCTCACTGAGGCGCCGGGAGGTCGAGCTGTTGGTGTTCGCCTGCTCAATCACCTGGGCTTCAGGATCTCCTCCTGGTTGGCAGTTGGAGGCTGTAGAGTTCTGACAGCTTACCTGGTGTTGGGCTAGAATCAGCAAGGCTGGAACTTTCAGGCAACTCTAGGTTGCTTTCTTCAGCTCCTTTCAGATGAATGCTGCAGGGTGCTTATTTGCCTGGGGCCCTTTGTAGTGCTGCTTCCCTTATTTTTGCTGAGGCTCTGGGAGACCCGTTTCCTGTAGAATGCTGAGGCACCAGAATCTCCTCCCAGTGTGCTAAAGTGGGTCTTTCCACTAACTGGCTGGGTGACTTCCATTCCATACTGCTCCCCTTCCCCCAGGGTAAGAGGGATCTTTCCCATTAATCCCTCTAGCTACCTGGGCTACTGCACTGCTCCTCCCTGTCTTTCTTCTGGTTCACTGTTCCAGGGTTTTTTCTGGGGTGATATTTTCTGGGTTTTCAGAGGTTGAGAGGGGAGGGTGAAAGCAACTACCTTTTTACTCCACCATCTTGGCTCCTGGAAGAGGAACCAATATTCTTTATTGTTTGTGATATAACCCTAGATATCAACAGTTATTTTGCATTTGATGAATTTCATTATCTCCACCTCCTCCATAAGGAACAGAGAGGGAAGGATGCATGAGGCACCCTATTACCTATTCCTTTACCAATATAGCCACAGCTTAGGGCAGATAAGTGTAATAACAAAAATGCTCTTAGAGTATCTCTTCAAATTGATTGTGCTCCTGGGAAGAATGGACTATTCTGAAGGTGAATTTAAGTGCATTGAGTGTTCATTGTTTGTTCTTTCTATAGCAATAAGTTTAGTGGCAGACAGCAAGCAGTTTGCCAATTTCCTTTAATATCTAGACATTAAACTGAAAGCAAAGGAAAATAAGAGAAAGAAGAAGGGATAGTATGAACTTCTTCATGAAAAGTGAAAGAAGAAAATATCTGATCCACTGAGGTTTCTTTCACACTAAATGTTATTGTAAATCTTCCTCTTTACTAACAATAATTTTTATCCATCAATCATGGAATTATTTTGAACTATCTACAGTAACCACAGGATTTACTCCACCCCTCCTTGCTCTCCCAGTTCATTTTCCTTGTTCTGTCTTCATTTTGCTGCCTCCATATTTCTGACTTCTATATTTAGATGATTCACTTACATACTATCCCTGTTTTCATATTCTCTTTCAATAACTAGTCATGGCTTATTCCCTAATAAACCTCAGCACAAAATTACTCATACCATTTACCTTCTGTGCTTCTAGGAGAGAGTTCCTGGAAAAAGTCATTATGCTAATTATTCACTAAATATCATATTATATAATTTCGCTCATCTCTCCCTCACTGTTGCAATGAATGTTTGTATTTTTCTATAGTTAACTATTATACATGTCAAAATTGTTGTTGCAAACATCTTTTCTCTGCAATCCTCCAATACCACAGTCCTTTGTTTACCTCTCAACACAAAAATTTGCGTCCTATTTTACAAAGAAGAAAAAAAGTGTATGCATTCAGAGTCAGCTTTTTTCTCCAATTGTATACCTTGAATTCCTGTATTTGCTACTCTTTTCTCTTTTCCTTTATTCCATGATTTGATGAAAAAATATGGTTCTTTCACTCACTAAGACAAATCCATCTCTTTGGGCTCTTTATCACATTCCTTAATGTCTCCTTTAAAACCATACCAGTGCCTCCTAAGCATCTTCTCTATCTCATCATTTTCTTTCATACCTGAGATTTATTTTAAAATATTTTATTTTTAAAATATTTTAATATTAATAAAATATTTAAAAATAAAATATCATTATGAACTAGAAAATCATAACCACAGGGCAGACCCAATATAGCAGAGAAGAGGAAGTACTTAGCAAAGGTATCCCAAGATCCCCCTCCAAACAACTTTAAAATAGTGTTTCAAATGAAAATCTGGAGCCAACAAAAGGTCAGGATAACACATTCTTTCAAGTACAAGTGAATTTAGGAGGTTGGAAGGAGAGATCTATGACATAGGGGTGGGGGCTGACCCAGAACCCATATGGATGATACACCAGTGGTGGGACTAGATAGCAGTGACAGAAGCAGCAATATCTTGGAGAACTCTCAAGCCAGAGAAAATAAGGAGACCTGGGATAACTGGTAAGAAAGAGATTAGTGGGGCCCCCTTTGGTAGGTGGAAACAGAACTGAAAGTTATTTGCCAACTCCGCTCCCTTTCCCCACTTTTGAGTCAGAGTTCCAGGGCAGAGAGGAGCACTTTCTAGTTTTCCCAGCTTTTTTTGTCAAATGGTAAGTTATTATCCCCAAAGCTAGGATCTTTGAGTTTATCAAATACTACATTACTGTGGTCACTTACTGCTGTGTTTAATGTACCTAATCTTTTCCACTGATCCACCACTCTATTTCTTTGCCAGTATCAATGTATTTTGAAGATTACCACTTTGTAATATAGTTTGAAATTCAGTACTGTTAGGCTGCCTTCTTTTACCTTTTTTTTTTCCATTGACTGCCTTGTTATTTGAGACTTTTTGTTCCTCTGGATCAATTTTGTTATTAATTTTTCTAGCTATATAAAATATTTTGGTAGTTTGATTGGTATGACATTGAATAAGTAAATTAACTTAGATCAAATTGTTATTTTTATTTTATTGGCTCAGCCTACCAATGAGCAATTGATATTTCTCCAACTGCTTAAGTCTATCTTTATTTGTGTTCACTATGTTTTGTACTTGTGTTCACATAGTTCATGGGTTTGTCTTGGCAGTTAGATAGCCAATTATGTGGAATTATTTTAAATGGAATTTCTTTTTCTATATCTCCCTGCTGGATTTTGTTGATTGTCCTAGTTTTGCTCATTTCTTTCTGCATCCGTTTCTACATCTCTTTAAATTTCTCTTAATCTATCCCTTTGGTCATTTATTTGTTTATTTTTGCAAGCAATATTTTTATTAATCTATCAACAATCACTTCCATAAGCACTTGAGTTTTAAATTTTTTCTCCTTCTCCCTCCTGACCTCCCTCACCAAGACAACATGCAATCTGCTGTAGATTATACATATACATTCCTATTATGCATATTTTCACATTAGTGATGTTGTAAGAAAGAATTAGAACCAATGGGAGGAACCACAGGAAAGAGAAAACAAAACAAAACAGAAGAAAAAATACCAAATAGTATGCTTCAATCTTCATTCAAACTCCATAGTTCTTTCTTTGCATGTGGATAGCATTTTCCATCATGAGATCTTTGGAGATGTCTTGGATCCTTGCATTGCTGAGAAGGGTTAAGTCTATCAACGTTAGTCACCACACAATTTGGCTGTTACTTCACTCAATGTCAGTCCATACAAGTCTTTCCAAGTTTTCCTGAAGTCTGCCTGCTAATCATTTCTTATAGCACAATAGTATTCCATTACATTCATAGACAACAACTTGTTCAGCCATTCCCCAATCGATGGGCATCTCCTCAATTTCCAATTCTTGGCCACCACAAAAAGAGCTACTATAAATATTTTTGTACATGTGGGTTGTTTTCCCATTTGTATGATCTCTTTGGGATGCAGACCCAGAAGTGCTATTGCTGGGTCAAAGGGTATGCACATTTTTATAGGCCTTTGGGCATAATTCCAAATTGCTCTCCAAAATGTTTGGATCATTTCACAACTCCACCAACAATGCATTAGTGTTCCAATTTTCCCACATCTTCTCCAACATTTATCATTTGCCTGTTTTGTCATCTTGGCCAATCTAATAGGCATGATGTGGTAGTTCAGAGTTGTTTTGATTTGCATTTCTCTAATCACTAGTAACTTAGAGCATTTTTTCACATGACTATAAATGGTTCTAATTTCTTCATCTGAGAACTGCCTGTTCATATCCTTTGACCATTTATCAATTGGGGAATGACTTGTATTCTTATAAATTTGACTTAAATCTCTATATATATTAGAAATGAGGCCCTTATCAGAGAGACTGGTTGTAAAAATTCTTTCCCATTTTTCTACTTTCCTTCTAATCTTGGTTGCATTGACTTTGTTTATGCAAAAACTTTTCAATTTAACGTAATCAAATTTATCCATTTTGCATTTCATAACATTTTCTGTCTCCTGTTTGGTCATGAATTTTTCTGTTCTCCATAAATCTGATAGATGAATTATTTCTTGTTCTCCCAGTTTGCTTATAGTATTAGCCTTTATATCTAAATCATGAACCCATTTTGACTTTATTTTGTTATATGGTGTGAGATTTTGGTCTATGCCTAGTTTCTGCCATGCTTTCTTTCCAGTTTTCCCAGCAGGTTTTGTCAAATGGTGAGTTGTTATCCCAGAAGCTGGGGTCTTTGGGTTTATCAAATAGTAGCTTAGTATAGTCATTGACTACTGTGCCTTGCATACCTAACCTGTTCCACTGATCCACCACTGTATTTCTTAGCCAGTACCAAGTTCTTTTGATGATTGCTCCTTCATAATACAATTTGACATCAGGAATGGCTAGGCCACCTTCCCTTGCATTTCTTTTCATTAGTTCCCTTGATATTCTGGACCTTTTGTTCTTCTAAAGGAATCTTGTTAGTATTTTTTCTAGCTCTACCAAATAATTTTTGGTAGTTTGATTGGTATGGCACTGAATAAGTAAATTAGTTTAGATAGAATTGTCATTTTTATTATATTAGCTTGACCTACCCATGAGGAACTGATGTTTTTCCAATTATTTAGATCTGACTTCATTTGCGTGGAAAGTATTTTGTGATTGTGTTCATATAGTTTCTGCATTTGTTTCAGGAGGTAGACTCCTAAATATTTTATAATGTCTACAGTAACTTTAAATGGAATTTCTCTTTCTCTCTTGCTGTTGCACTTTGTTGGTAATATATAGAAATGCTGGTGATTTATGTGGGTTTATTTTATACCCTGCAACCTTGTTAAAGTTGTTTATTATTTCAAGTAGTTTTTCACTTGGTTCTCTATGATTCTCTAAGTATATCATCATATCATCTGCAAAGAGTGATAGTTTTGTTTCTTCTTCCTTTGGTGGTTTATTAATAATTCATTAATATTGCATTATATTTATGTATTATTATTTGTTACCTTTCCCTTGTTTAGATATCAGGACCATATTTATCTCATAAAGAGTGTTTTAGATTTCTCTATTTCCCCAATTTTTGCAAAAAATTAAAAAATTTAGTAATTGGTAATTCTGTGAATGTTTAATATAATTTATTGTAAATTATCTAACACTTGTATTGATTTCTTTCCTCTAGAATTCATTTATGAGATAATAAATTAACTTTGTTCTGAAAATATGGATGAGTATTTATGAAAATGGAAAAGAAAAGAATTCTAACATAATATAGAAAAATAGTTCCTAATGATTTTCTTTGTTTTCTCTTTATTGCATATGAGTATTTTTCATTTCTTGTATTTGAATTTTTGTTTTTGTTTCTTAAAAAAACCCTTATATAATATTTTAACTATTTCATTAGTTATTTTTTTCACAGCTCCTAGTTTTATAAATTCAGTGTTTTTTGGGGGCGGAAGGATTTGCTTTGTTTCATTTTCAATTTTGATATATCATTCAATTTTCAGAATTTCTGTTCTTGTGATTGTTTTAAAAATTGCTCATTCTCCCATTAATTTTGTTAATTGTTCCTTAAATAATTTAGTTTTTATGAACGCATATACACATACAAAAACCAGATGTACACATTGGTGATATTATTTGATTATCGTGGTTTTAAGCAGACTGCAGTTTCCCAGGTTATTTTTAACTGTATCTGTTTTACTGATTCTTTATCTAAAATATTGCTCTCTCTGCTTTTAAAAATTCACTTGAAACATAAAAAAATTGTTCTATTCTCTCATTTTAACTCTTTATGAATCTTTGTTTTATGTATTTATTGTGAATGACATTTTGATTCCACTTTATAATCCATTTTGCTACTGTTCTACATTTTATGTGGGAATTCATTACATTTAAATTTACTTTGATTTCAAATATACATTTCAATATATCTTTCTTGTTCTTCTGGACCTCTTAAAGAAGAAGGGTTTAGAGATAGAAAAGAGATATAATCAACACCAGTAATCTTTAATTAGTGTTTTTTTCCCAACTCCTCCTTTCATAAGCAAGCTCACACACTGATCTTTGCTTCCTAACATATTATTTTTCTTTTCAATCTCTATTTTAAAAATTTTCCTCTAATACTGAAGATTTTTTGCTTATAGTTATTCCCTTACACTACTCTATTATCCCTCTTACATTCCACTATTCAATTTCCCTATATCTCTTTTTCTCTTTTGAATTTCATGTATTTCTGAGTGTATATCTTACCTTCCTTTATCCAGATCAGATAAAAGTGAGATAATGAATTGTCTACTACCTGAAATCTTTCCTTCATCTTCCTATACTCTTCTTCTCATGCATATTTATATAAATACTAAATTCCTCTACCTTCTTCCTCATTTGTTCCTTGAAGTATTTCTTTTTCCTTCACCTATATTTCTCTTTGTGTATTCCTTTTTCTTTTTCTTTTCCTTGCCTTCATAAAACCAAGGAAAACCAAGCAAACCTAAACCCAGGATTTGTTGTGTTTGTCTTATTTACCTTCTTCCATAACCTCTGAAAATATTGATTCAAAAGTGACACTTATCTCTTTGTTCCCTATTTGAAGTTAGTATTTCATCATCATTTAGGTCTTCTAATTATTCAAACACATCTTCTTTCCTACATTTATCTTACTTTCTGTGTTTACATTTTGAAGTTTCTACTCAACTTCTACATTTCTTTATTAATATTTAAATGTTCTCCAGTCTACTTAAAATTCATTTATGCATTGTAGGGTTATACTTCATTTTTCAGGCTTTGTCTTTCTTCAATGTAAGCATTTACTATTTGCCATTGGAATTTTATATTCCAAGAGTTCTTTATATAGTACCTGCTCCCAAATATTTTCTGACAGGCCAGGACAGAAGTCTATATTTAGATACCCAATTATTGGAGCCGCTACTTCCTGGTAACACTACACTCCTCCTTTATGCATTTCCACCAGCTTCTGTGAAGGTTATGAGAATTCTTGCTTGTTTTTCTGGTGTGACTCCTCTCCCCACTTCTGCTGCTTCAGAACACCTGAGACAGTGCTAGAATTCCTGGCTCAATTCCTTGACCAACTTTCATTTTATTTATACTATTTTTGTGTAATTGTGGACTTGATGGTGGATCTTACTTTAAGTTATTTTTTCCCAAAATTTTTACAAATGGTCTTTTTGTGGTCATTTTCAGGAATTTATTGAGGTTTCTGTGATGGAACTGGACTTCTCAAAGATGTTTCATTTCCCAATCTTATCCAGAAGTCCAATTAATTGGCCTTTATCACCTATGTATAAAATATGATCAAAAGTTCTGTTCAAATCTGAGTGTTGGGGAAGAATGAGATGATATAGCAAGAAGGAATAATAGTATCAGGGTCAATTTTCTTAATAAGTACTAAAAGGAATATTTTCCCAAAACTAATAGTTCACTTATGGTACCAGTAGCCATAAGCTGTTTATTTGTTTGTTTTTAGGTAGAACTTTCTTCCTCCAAGGTGGACACTGGTATCTAACTCTATATATTCTGGATATTTAATCCTAACTATAGTTACCAGGATGATATATAACCCTTATAAATTTATTGATATTCACATGTGTAAGTGAATTTTTGTCTTGAAAAATGTCTAGCCTTTGTTCTGCTGGAGTATCCAAGAAGTACCAAAATCTGTGTGTGTGCGTGTGTTTATTTGTATGTGTGTATGTGTGTATGTGTGTGTGTGTGTGTGTGTGTGTGTGTGTGTTTTATCCACTTACCATAAGCCATGATCAGGATGCACGCAATTCTTATTTTTTTCCATAAAGATACAGTTTTGTGAGAAATACACACTCTGAAAGGAAGCAATGACCAAAGTATTAGCAAATAGATGCTGTTCTTTCATATTCTTCTTGAACTTTTTCTTAATTTTAAAGAAATGGATATTTAGTTAAATGGGTGATTTTCATTCATTGATTTCATTCAGCATAGATTTTCATAACTTCATAAATATCTATAACAGGAATACTTGAGTAATAACAAATGAAATTGTAAAATGAGATTATTTTGATCAATTAAATAGTCAATAAACAAGGATATATTAAGTTCTTACTATGTGTCCACTAGGCAGTTACTTTTTTTAAACTGGGGGAATATATTATATTCACAATTGAATACTGGATGTATACATACACACAAAAAGACTCAATTTGATTAACAATTTTACGAGTTTTAGGAAATTTCAGTCACACCATTTTGCATTTTTTATAATGATAAACACATGTAGAACTGTTAATAATCTTCAACAGTTGATTAAATATATATATATGCTATTTTATACACACACACACAAACACACACACATACAGTTTTTTTTTTCAAATGTAAGTGAGAACCTGACATTCCAGAATTGAACTCTTGTTGATTCAGTGCAGTGAATTAATGCTAGGAACTCTTTGGAGAAAGTCAAGGCAATTTCTTGAAAAAGTATTTTTTTCCCCAATTGAACCCTTTGTACTAATGTAAGTAATTTAGAGAACTGAAGGTAGGAAAAGTTTTATTGTGCACTTTTTATAAATTTGAAGCTGTGTATTAGGGATAAACTGAGTCCTTGTGTCCAATAATTAAGACAGATATATGTGGATACAATAAATAGTGTTGGAAGTTAGATAAACCTCAAGATTTTTTCTTAATTAATTTCAAGGTCAATATGGATTTATTAAAAGTTTAAATGAGATAATATGATATTTTAAAATAAATTCAGTTTAATTTCTTTCAAGTACATAAATTAACTAGAGTAACTTGACAAATCACTGTGAGTAGATGTCAGTCTTTAAGGTAGTCATTAATTAATAGTTATAAGAATGTATAAGTAATTTTGCAATTATTCATATGGGTAAAGTAATTAAAATTAAATTATCTACCTAACTAGGTTAATTTCACCTCCTCTCCATCCCACCCCATATCCAACTCTAAAATTTTGTGCAAATTACTGATTTGCATAGCAAAACTTTTTTCTCCCATTTGTTTTAGCCCAGGTTCTGACTAAACGATCACGTATTCTGAATTAATGGTATTGGAATTGAGGAATTTGTTCTTTTGATATTGTTCCTTGATGCTACTTAACAATTCTCTGACTAATTTTTTTTTTTACTACATTCAATAGGCAATATTATCTTCAAATAACACTACATAAATAGTAAAATATTGGCAATAACTCCTTTTAATTATGCATACCTCAATATTATGTATTTTATTGATGTATGTGGCATTTATAAAAGTTCAAGAGACATAATTTCTGGGTAATTTAATCATTTTCTTAATAATCTCAACATGTTTATTAGTAAAAAGGATGGCCATTTGGTCTTCTCTCCCTTAGACCGAAGACTCCTGAGGGTGTTGGGCTCACATTGTATATGTCCTTGGAAGAGCAGGTGTTCCTGAGGGTGGTAATCAACCCTGATTGGTTAACAATTCATGAGAAAATGAATATTACAATGACAGGGTGGGCTATATTACAATGAGAGTCTTGGGGTATGTAACTTGGATCACCCAAACCTTATTAAAAAAAAAACAAAAAACTTATCAATGTCCATATCACTGGTCTGACAAAAGGGAGGATTCACATTTTCCCAGACATTTCTAAACAAACACAATGAGCAGGAATGCACCCATTAGCATAAACTTAGAAATTCTTTTACTGTCTTTAATTAGTTGTCCATCGTCATGGCTGGGTAAGACTTTTAGAAAGATTTCCCACACTAATTGATTTGTGGACAATGAAGTAGAAAATGGGGAAAACTTTGGTCCTGATTCAATAATTAGTTATTAATATATATTAATCATTTCTTACATGTAGTAACTCTCTTAATGGACTTGGATTCTAACCACAAAGTGTGATATTAGGGGGAGAACTTTTTGAGGCTCAGGGAGGTTAAGAAAATTTTCCAAGTTAACACAGTAGCATTTGAACCAATGTCTTCCTGACCCCAAGGTTAACATTTTAATTAATAGGTCATTCTTCCTCTCATTCTAATGAGTACCTAGCAAACCTTAACATGATTGTTAGGTATCATCATCATCATCATTATTATTCAGAGAACTTCGACAAATCATAATTTCACCAACACATACCACAGAACCATTTATGCATCATTGAGTTCACCCTTAAGTAAATTACTTTTTTTTTAATATTTTGCAATCGCATGGACAAGTATTATAATTTCATTTTGTTTTCTTTTAATACCCATACCATATTAAGTAATTGGATTAGAACTTCAGATTTGGAATGGACTTGAGCAGTTATCTAGTCTAACCACATTATTTTACATCTGAAGAAGAAGTTCAAGTTCACTCTATGAATTAGTAGTAAAGTTAAAACTAGAATACTGGTCCTTTCATTCCCAGAGAAATAATCATGAATCACTAATTTTAGAAGGGGTGACTTTGCTCGCATAAAACCTTTGCAAGAAAAAATTTTAAGGCAAGTATATTTTTCCCCCTGGAGAACATTATTGGCCTGGCTTCAGACAAAAAAAAGAAAAGCTCATTCCAATTTAAAAAGTAACTTCAGATCATTTTATTCCTTTTTAGGCTTCCCCTCACCCCCTTAGGGGCATGAACTCAAATATGCCTTCTTAGAGAACTGAGAGAAGTTAAATCCTTCAGTATAGGTACCTTTGGGGATTCTATCCAAAGAAGGTATCTTAAATCCTCTTGGGGAGAAATGTTAGCCAGGGGCAGAAACATGCAAATGGCCACATGTATTTTGAAGACAGCCTGATTATAGACTGGAAACTCCAGGATTCCCTGTGACTTAAGTCTCAATAGGTATTCAGGAGTCAACCAGATGACCTCCTGTCTGAAAGGCAAAATCTAGCCTGAGGGCAAAGGACATTTGCGACACTCTTAATTTGGTATTAACCCTTGGTCAAAGGTAAGAGTCTTACTCCACATTGGTTTTTACTTAGAATATTGTGATAGTGATAAATATATTAGCTGTATCCTGACTAGTAGACATAGGCTCATAGTAAATAAATAATATTAGTCTTGACTTCAACAGAAAATAGTTACATGTTTTATCTATGATAAATTGTGGTTTAAAATGAATGAACATTAGTCATAGTTTTCTTATTGATGGGCAAACCATATTGTAGAGGTCCCTTTGTTCTGTGAGAGGCCACAGGGCAAGGATGTATGACTAGATAACTTGCTAGGCATATTCCACAGCAGGAGAGGGGGAAAGGATGTTTTGGACTTGGCTAATGAGCTAGCATCAGTGTTAATGTTGAAAGGCAGAAAGGGATTCTCACTCAACAGTTATAATGATATTAAAAAGTCTAAAGACAAGTAGAGAAAAAGGGGCACAGTCCAAGATTATGAAAAGGTAATTAACATGAAATAAACTTGGCACAAGAGCTACATATGCAGAATACTACTTTTTGGCTCTTTTTGTCTTAACAAAAATTTGTTCTGGGAAACCTCAGAATATTACTTCTGTTTAGTCCTCTACAGATGTGGCAAAAGAGTTACTTTCTGTAGAAATGCTGAAAGTAATAATGTATTTATCCGGTTTAGGACAGTTTTATATCACCAAACAAAATATATAGAAAATGTTCACAGGAACCCATAAACAAATGAGGAAAATAATTCTTCTCCTTTTCTGATGAGTCTCACTTTTCATACAGTCCTCAATTCCTGAAGACTTATTGAATCATCATCTCATTGTTTCTATTAGTTAGGAACGTTAAAAAAAAAAGCCACACACACAAACAACTGTTGGAATTGTTTGATAGGCAAACCCTGATATCCCTATGGATTAAATTTCATTCCACAAAGACCACTTGAGTGTTTAGATTTTTGCAGAAGAGAGACACAGTTAGGATTGTTAGATGGGGAATATCCCTCACCCTCTTACCATTGAAACAAGACTATTCAAATTACTCATAGTAATGGCAGAATGCTAAGCCTTTCTCCCTCATATAATAGCTTTAGATTTATACTGCAAAAACTGCCTGGGCCAGGTGCCATTTCTCTTGATAAGAGGGATACTACTTAGAAAATTTCCCTTCTGTTGATAGAATCCTGAATCCCTGAATTCCTAAACTTAGAATTGCCTCCAAGACAGTCACTAAATAACAAGTTCTGTCCAATTAATTTATATTCTTTCCTCATAAGACTAGATTCCAATATTGTACTATCAAAGAAAACCCTCTTCTTTAATGATCAAGCTGGGATTTGGAAAAGATTGTTGAGGATCTCCTCTCTTGGGCCATTTTTCTGAGCCTATATTTGCCTCTCCTATGTGCCTCTTCAGGAATTCTCATATCTTTACTCATGTAGCCTCAGTTACTACCATATTTTTGGTTCAGTAGCCTATGACCTCTGGGGTAGAAAAGAGATGGTCAAATATACCTGGGTTCCTACAATTGTCCCTTCAGTCTATTTGGGCTCAAATAAATGCAGCCTCTGCCCTATGACAGCTCTTAATGGGAATGGTACTCTGCCATGACTCATGAACATGTCCTTTTTTAATTCTACTGCTCTGTTAGGATCTCTTAAGAAGAAAGGAAAAACTCAAATCTGGCCTCAGACCAAACACTTGACACTTACTAGCTGTGTGACCCTGGGCAAGTCACTTAATCCCAATTGCCTAAAAAAAAAAAAAAACTCATCTAAAAAAAAAAAGAGAGGAAAAAGATAGAGAGAAGAAAACCCCAAAGACATTGTCAACTTTCTTTGTATAAACCAAGACACATGGGGGGGATTCTCTAACAATCCAGCCCTCCCAAAAGTGGGAGCCAATCAATTCATGTTTAGAATAACCTGCATCAACAAATACTTGTCCCATTGGAAGCACCAAGATATGCTCCCCTAATTATCTTTTTAAAAATATGTAATTAATGGCACATACAAAAGTTCAACACAATATAACCTCTTTAAGCTCAACTCACTGTGTCCCCCTGCCCCAAAGACATGTCACCACCTCCAAAGAAGTTGTTCCCTCATATTGAACCTCTCTGAAGTAAATGAGGAAAGGCCTCTCAGATTCTATCCAGGTCCTCTTTTTTGAGGTAATAACTTTCACAGAATTGACAGTTATGCTTCCAAACCTTCATTTCTTAGACAATTCAGAGTACTTTGAAATCTTCCAGGGAGAAAATTTTAAAAACTTCCTTTAGCTCTCCATTTCCCACAAACTCCAGTCAAGCATTTCCAAATTACTGAAATGCAGCTTGTGACCCCTTCCCCTTTCCAATTTTGTTTTTATTAAGAATATATTCAAAGACATGTTTGGTTTAAAATGTCAAATAAGGCATTCAGTCAAATCTCAAATGAAGAGAAGTGTCTTAGCTATGTTTGAAAATATTTGCTTTTGAAATTACATAGTTGTGTGTTTGTTCAAAAATAGAATCCTGCACATGCAAAGTGCATTTGTTTCCTTGACTTTTGAAAGACACATCAGGATGTTACGCTCCAAATGTTTGCAGGTGCAAATATTTAAAAGATCACAATTATAAGGAGCTGATCACGCACTCAGTTACTCACAGCTGCAAGTGATTATACAATGAAACCCTTTTATTACATTTCCCTGAGACCTAAGAAATAAAATGGCATAAGTGGGAGAATACAGGAAAGAGGAATTTATAAGTTGATTTTAATGTATTATCACTGTGAAATGTAAGTAAACATTGTCAGTGGGGAAAAGATGTATGCATTTCAAGGAGACAGGTAAATTCATTTGATGGAAATGAGGTTGCTTTTCAAAGTTTCTAAAAGTGCATAAAAGTTAGATATACCATGAACTTCATTTCCTTTCAGATGGAAAAATAAAGTGTCTCTTTTCATATGCCTATTAGTAGAAGAAAAAAGAAAAGGTGTTTGTTCAGGGGTATGTTGGTAAATATCTAACAATAAGCTATACAAAATCTGTATATACATATGTCATACATTTAAGTTTAATCTGTATAATTAGCATCTTCTCCATCACTTAAGTTTAGACAATATACAAAACAATAAATTGTGTCCCAATTTGACATGTTTGCCAATTTCCAAAATACACATCCTCACATTTAAAATTTAATAATAGATTCTAATGAGCCAGTTTGATTCAGCTCCAGAAAACCCTTGAGTTTGGGACATTCAATATTTTCCCAATTCTTTGGTGCATTTTTGAAAAGTCTTAAAATCACATTATTCTTTATCCAAGTCATGCTGCAAATCCATATATACACTACTATACCTAACCCAATTTTTTTTACATGATAGACTTTAACTAATAATTTGTTTTATGAATAAATGAATGAATGCACCAAAAAACTTCATTTAAAAATCATTCTCTGTTTAAATTTAGTTCTGAAATGGATCTGAATAATTTGAAGAGTATGTACAGCAGTGTAATACCAGTTCTGCTTTTTTAAGATTATTTTTCCTTCTCCTGAAATCTTAAAAGGTGTTGTATCAAGGGACATCTCTGTGAATAAGACAAATTGGGAAACTTAAATGGCATGTAATCCATTACTCTTAAATAACTTTGTTAATTTTTTAAGTATTTGTGTTGGAGACGACTTAAGTTGTAGATTTAACTGAATAAGATCATCTTTTTTCTAGATTGGTTTTCATAACAATTTGAATACACTTATTAAAGAAACACCAGTAATTCACATTTATATTGCACTTTAAGGTTTACTAAGTACTTTGTGTCTGATGTCCCTGTAAAGTAGGTAGCAAAAGTATTCTTATCTCTATTTCATAAATGAGGAAGCTGAAGGTCAGAAAAATGAAATTAACTGGTCATAATCACAGAATTAAGGTAAATGTATGAGGTCTTATTTGAAACCAGGTCTCCTTGCCATTGTTAAACACAATATCAACTGACCCATGCTATAAAATTATAGTAACTGCTAGAAGTATTATTTTCCCCATATTTCCCATAAGTAGTCTAGGATAGGATCCTAGTCTTAGTGTGAACAAGGAAAGGGAATATATTCAATTCAACAAACATTTGTTATTGAACATAGGAAGAGAGACAAACATGAAAAGTCAATGTAAAGAGAAATGTATGCTAAATTCCCCCACAAGAAACACACAGGAACAGAAATATTGGCAAAATATATAGAGAGATATTCCTCGACTTTTGTTGTCCATTTACTGTCTTCTCAACTTGTAAGTAAATTGAAAATGTTCAAAATCATGTTGCATTTATGTACTAATAGATATAAATTGAAATATTGTCACACTAATAAGAAAAGAAGATAGTTAACTTTATCCCCCCAGAAAGGGCACTCATATTTGGGACTATCAAAAAGTTCTCTTGCTTTTAAAAAGCTAGGGCTGGTTATTTCCAGTCAGCTTCCTCAGTGTCATAGTTGTTCACTCATTGTCTGTGAGTAATGTTGCATATTCTTGATAGATAGTTCTCTCTCTCTCTCTCTCTCTCTCTCTCTCTCTCTCTCTCTCTCTCTCTCTTTCTCTCTCTCTCTCTCCACTCTCTGTCTCTCTGTTTTTCTTTGTCTCTGTCTCTGCCCTTCTGTTTCTGGCTGTCTCTCTGTCTCTGATATAATTTTCAATTTCCCTCTCAGCTATAAACTTATGATCTTATGACTTAGTTGATCCTAATTCTGTTTCTTTCATGTTCATCCTCTTTTTACTGCTTACACTATCATGACTCTTGTACAGGACCTCTAGAACATTTTTCTATCATTCTAGCAGTCACCCAAGTAATATTCCTTGTCTTTATTGTCTCTGCTTTCCAATGTATCCTTCACATAGCTCCCCAAGTATTATCATTATTCCAGAAAAAAAATAAACAAAAAACACCACAAACCATTAGTTATTTCTAATG
>NW_020946926.1:0-23202 GCF_900497805.2 Vombatus ursinus | reverse complement strand
GTATGAAAATTCAAAGCACTTGGATCTAGACCCAGTACAGACTTAGTGAATCTTTAATTCTCTTCATGAAGTAAGTGTGTGTAAGAAAGAGAAAGTAGAGAGGTGAATGATAATAACAGCTAGCATTTACAGCACTTTCAGGTTTGCAAAATGTTTTCCATGTATTATCTTATTTGATGTTCATAAAAACCCTGTTGGTGAGATGTCCATATTACAAATGAGAAAGCTGAAACGGGAAACTATACTTGTTGGATTTTTTTTTAGCAAATATAGAATGTCTGATTCTGTAATCACAGAAACCTGAGTTCAAATCCTTTTCCAAAGGTTTCATAGTGCTGTACTGCTGGGCAAGTCACTTGACCTCTCTGTGTTTCAGCTTTCTCATCTGTAATATGGACATCTACTCAGCAGGGTTTTTATGAACATCAAATAAGATAATACATGGAAAACATTTTGCAAACCTGAAAGTGCTGTAAATGCTAGCTGTTATTATCATTCACCTCTCTACTTTCTCTTTCTTACACACACTTACTTCATGAAGAGAATTAAAGATTCACTAAGTCTGTACTGGGTCTAGATCCAAGTGCTTTGAATTTTCATACCATCTAACATGCCCAGGGATTTACTTCATCCCACTCCCCACTGTGCCAGATTGTATGAAAATGCACTACCTTGGAATCAGTTTGTGGTGTACTCCAGGAGGGAGAACAGAGAGTTCTGATATCCATATGGAGTAGGGAATGCAAAAACTATCTCTAGAGCTCATATCTTATTTTTTTGTTAATACTTCAGCAGGAAGAGAAATGGTTGCTATGTTACCTTTCTATCAATGAAAAAATAAATATTTTATTTTGATGATGCAACATGACATATAAGCCTGGGTAGAGGCATCCTCCTTGTTATATTTAGGTCAAAGATTCGGACTTTTTAGAAGATATTGCAATGACTTTGTTTAAAAAAAACTATATGATTTTATCTTAGTTAATATCTCACATTTTTCATATCCTAAGAACACAAAGGTAAATAATTCTTGATGATTAAATCAAATATGAAAACTGCAAAGAGGCATATTTATGCTTGACATAAAGAGGAAACTTCCTAACATGTTTGAGTTGACCAAAAGCAGGATTTCTTGCTTTTGAGAGGTAGTAGATCCCTCCTCAATTGAGATTTTGAAGCAAAGGTTGGATGATTTCCTGTCAGGTCCCTTGTAGAATGAATCCTTTTTTAGATACAAGTTGAACCAGATGTCCTCTGAGGACCCTTCCAATTCTAAAATTATGTGTTATTTCTGTGAAATTAGGGTTGCCTTCTTAGAGGAAATATAAGGGAGGTTTTATGCTACTCATCATATCTCTGTTTCTATCATAAAACACATAATGGATTTTGTTTCTCTAATCAATATATTTTTTAAATTTTTTTATTAATTAATTTTGATTTATCAATAATCACTTCCATATGCTTTTGAGTTTAAAATTTTTCTCCCCTTACCTCCCCAAGACGGCACACAATCTGATATAGGCTATTCATTTACATTCTTATTAAACACATTTTCACATTAGTGATGTTGTAAGTAAAAAATAAAACCAATAGGAGGAACCATCAGAAAGAGGAAACAAAACTCAACAGAAGAGAAAAAAATAGCAATTCAACTTCCATGGTTCTTTCTTTGGATGTGGATAGCATTTTCCATCACAAGGCCTCTTGAGATGTCTTAGATCCTTGTATTGCGGGGAAGGGTTAAGTTTATCAATATTAGTCATCACACAGCGTGGCTGTTATTGTGCACAAAGTTCTCCTGGTTCTGCTCACTTCACTCAGCATCAGACTATACAAGTCTTTCCAGGTTTTTCTGAAGTCAGCTTGCTCATCATTTCTTATAGCACAATAGTATTTCATCACATTCATATACCACAACTTGCTCAGCCATACCCCAATTGATGGGCATCCTCTCAATTTCCAATTCTTTCCCACCACAAAAAGAGCTGCTATGAATATTTTTGTACATGTAGGTCCTTTTCCCATTTGTATGATCTCTTTGGGATATAGCCCTAGAAGTGCTATTGCTGGGTCAAAGGATATGCACATTTTTATAGCCCTTTGGGCATAGTTCCAAATTGCTCTCCAAAATGATTGGATCATTTCATAACTCTGTCAACAATGCATTAGGGTTCCAATTTTCCCACATCTTCTCTAACATTTATCATTTTCCTGTTTTGTCATCTTGGCCAATCTGATAAGTGTGATGTGGTAGCTCAGAGTTGTTTTGATTTGCATTTCTCTAATCAATAGTGATTTAGAGCATTTTTTCATATGACTATAGATGGCTTTAATTTCTTCATCTGAGAACTGCCTGTTCATATCCTTTGACCATTTATCAATTGGGGAATGACTTGTATTCTTATAAATTTGACTTAATTTTCTATATCTTTTAGAAATGAGGCCCTTATCAGAGAGACTGGTTGTAAAAATTCTTCCCGAATTTTCTACCTTCCTTCTAATCTTAGTTGCATTGGCTTTGTGCAAAAACTTTTTCATTTAATGTAATCAAAATTATCCATTTTGCTTTTCATAATATTCTCTATCTCCTGTTTGGTCATGAAGGCTTCTGTTCTCCATAGATCTGACAGGCAAACTATTCCTTGTTCTCCCAGTTTGCTTATAGTATCAGCCTTAATATCTAAATCATGAACCCATTTTGACTTTATTTTGGTATATGGTGTGAGATTTTGGTCTATGCCTAGTTTCTGCCATACTCTTTTCCAGTTTTCCTAGCAGTTTTTTTCAAAGAGTGAATTCTTATCCCAGAAGCTGGGGTTTTTGGGTTTATCAAATAATAGATTGCTATAGTCATTGTGTCTTGCATATTTAACCTATTCTACTGATCCACCACTCTATTTCATAGCCAGTACCAAGCAGTTTTGATGATTGCTGCTTTATAATACAATTTAAGATCTGGAATGGCTAGGCCATCTTCCCTTGCATTTTTTTTTTCATTAGTTTCCTTGATATTCTGGACCTTTTGTTTTTCCAAATGAATCTTCTTATTATTTTTTTCTAACTCTATTAAAGAATTGTTGGTCATTTGATTGTTATGGCACTGAATAAGTAAATTAGCTTAGATAGAATTGTCATTTTTATTATATTGGCTTGGCCTACCCATGAGCAAATGATGTTTTTCCAGTTATTTAGATCTGACTTTATTTGTGTGAAAAGTGTTTTGTAATTGTGTTCATAGAGTTCCTGGGTTTGTCTTGGGAGGTAGGCTCCTAAATATTTTATAATGTCTACAATAAGTTTAAATAGAATTTCTCTTTCTATCTCTTGCTGTTGGGCTTTGTGGATTGTGGGCCTATGATTTATTTTATAGCCTGCAACTTTGCTAAAGTTGTTGATTATTTCAAGTAGTTTTTTACTTGATTCGCTGGAATTCTCTAAGTATAACCTCATGTCATCTACAAAGAGTGATAGCTTTGTTTCTTCTTTGCCTATCCTAATGCCTTCAATTTCTTTTTCTTCTCTTATTGCTACAGCTAACGTTTCCAGCACAATATTGAATAACAATGGGGATAATGGACATCCTTGTTTCACCTGGGCTCTTATTGGAAATGCTTCTAGCTTCTCCCCATTATATATTATGCTTGCTGAAGGTTTTAGATAGATGCTATTTATTATTTTAAGGAAGACTACATTTATATATATATATATATGCTTTCTAGTGTTTTTAATAGGAATGGGTGTTGCATTTTGTCAAAAGCTTTTTCTGCAACTATTGAGATGATCATGTGGTTTCTCTTAGTTTTGGTGTTGATATGCTCAATTATGCTGATAGTTTTCCTAATATTGAACCAGCCCTGCATTCCTGGTATAAATCCTACCTGGTCATAGTGTATTATTCTTGTGGTAAGTTGCTGTAATCTATTAGCTAATATTTTGTTTAAAATTTTTGCATCTATATTCATTAGTGAAATTGATCTATAATTTTCTTTTTCTGTTTTGACTCTTTCTGGTTTAGGTATCAGCACCATATTTGTAGCATTAAAAGAATTTGGTAAGACTCCTTCTTCTATTTTCCTAAATAGTTCATATAGTATTGGAATTAATCGTTCTTTAAATGTTTGATAGAATTCATTTGTAAATCCATCTGGCCCTGGAGATTTTTTCCTGTGGAGTTCATCAATGGCTTGTTCAATTTCTTTTTCTGAGATGGGGTTATTTAAGTATTTTATTTCCTCTTCTGTTAATCTAGGCAATTTATATTTTTGTAACTATGTATCGATTTCACTAAGATCATCCAATTTGTTGGCATATACTTGGGCAAAATAATTCCTAATTGTTGTTTTAATTTCCTCTTCCTTGGTGGTAGTTTCACCCTTTTCATTCTTGATACTAGTCATTTGGTTTTCTTCTTTCTTTTTTTAATTAAATTAACCAAAGTTTTATCTATTTTGTTTTTTGTTTTTTTTCATGAAACCAGCTATTAGTTTTATTTATTAGTTCAATAGTTTTCTTAATTTCAATTTTATTACTTTTTCCTTTGGTTTTCAATATTTTTAATTTGGTGTTTAGTTGAGGACGTTTAATTTGTTCTTTTTCTCATTCTTTTAGTTGTATGCCCAATCCATTGATCTCCTATTTTTTCTATTTTATTTATGTAAGAATTTAGAGATTTAAAACTTCCTCTAAGAACTGCTTTTGCTGCATCCCATAAGTTTTGGTATGTTATCTCATTATTGTCATTCTCTTGAATTAAATTATTGATTGTTTCTATGATTTCTGTTTGACCCAATCATTTTTAGGATTAGATTATTAAGTTTCCAATTATTTTTAGTCTATCTTTCCACAGCCCTTTATTACATAAAATTTTTTATTGCATTATGATCTGAAAAGGATGCATTTAATATTTCTGCCTTTCTGCATTGGATTGTGAGGTTTTTATGCCCTTGTACATGGTCAATTTTTGTGTATGTGCCATATACCACCGAGAAAAAAGTATATTCCTTTCTATACTCATTCAGTTTTCTTCAGAGGTCTAACATACCTAAGTTTTCTAATGTTCTATTCATCTCCTTAACTTCTTTCTTGTTTATTTTGTGGTTAGATTTATCTAGTTCAGAGAGTGGGAGGTTAAGGTCCCCCACTAGTATAGTTTTGCTGTCTATTTCTTCCTGTAACTCCCTGAACTTTCCTGTAAGAATTTGAATGCTATACCATTTGGTGCATATATGTTTAGTAATGATATTACTTCATTGTCTATGGTGCTTTTTCGTAGGATGTAGTTTCCTTCCTTATCTCTTTTGATAAGATCTATTTTTGCTTTTGCTTTGTCTGAGATCAGGATTGCTAACCCTGCTTTTTATACTTCAGCTGAAGCATAATATATTCTGCTCCAGCCTTTTACCTTTACCCTGTATGTGTCACTCTTTTTCAAATGTTTCCTGTAAGCAACATATTATAGGATTGTGGTTTTTAATATGCTTCCGTTTCATGGGATAGTTCATCCCATTCACATTCACAGTTATGATTACTATCTGTGTCTTTTTCTCCATCCTTTCCCCCCCCGTTTCTGCTTTTCTTTCTCCTTTCTCCTTTCCCCCCCTCACTAGTGTTTTGCTTTTGACCACCACCTCCTTCAGTCCCACCTCCCTTCTATTATCCCTTTCCCTTTTCTTCCTCTTTACCCTTACTGCTTCTTCCCTCCCTTCTATCCCCCCTCCCTTTTCTTTCCCCTTTTCCCTCCTACTGCCTATAGGGCAAGTTAGATTTCTATACCTAACTGATTAAGTTATTCCCTTTTTGCGTCAAATCTGATGAGAGTTAAGGTTCAAACAATGCTCATCCCCCTCCCTTCTTTCCCTCTGCTCCAATAGGTTTTTGTGTCTTTTCCTGAGATGTAATTTACCCTTGTCTGCCTCCTTCTTTCTCAGTACATTTTCTGAGATCAGACTAATTCACTTACTTGGATCCATTTAACCCACTTGATTAGATTTTTTTAATCATTACATCAAAGTCAACTTATATCCACCCCCTTTATTTATACTCCTTTAACATGGTGTAATAACAATACAGTTCTAAAGAGTTGCAAGTGTCATCTTCCCTTGTAGGGATGTAAGCAGTTTGCCCTTATTAACAATGTATTGTATCTTTCTGCCTCATTTACCTTTTTATGTCTCTCTTGAATCTTGTACTTGAAGATAAATTTTTTTTTGAGCTTTGGTGTTTTTATCAGGAAGGTTTGGAAGTCCCCTATTTTGTTGAATATTCATCTCCTCCCCTGAAAAATCATGCTCATTTTTGCCAGGTAGTTGATCCTTGGCTGCAATCCAAGCTCCTTTGCCTTATGGAATATAATGTTCCACGCCCTACTGTCTTTTAATATAGAAGCTGCAAGGTCCTGTGTAATCCTGACTGTGGTTCCATGATATTTAAACTGTTTCTTTCTGGCTGCTTGCAGCATTTTCTCTTTAATCTGGTAATTTTGGAATTTAGCTATTATATTCCTTGGAGTTCTCAATTTGGGATCTCTTTCAGGTGAGGAGGGGTGGATTCTTTCTATAGTTATTTTACCTTCTGGTTCTAGGACTTCAGGGCAGTTTTCCTTTATGATTTCCTGAAAGATACTCTCCAGGCTCTTTTTTTTTTTCATCCTGATTTTCAGGTAGGCCAATAATTTTTAAATTACCTCTCCTGGATCAATTTTCCAGGTCAGTTGTTTTACCCATGAGGTATTTTATGTTTTCATCTTTTTTTCATTTTTTTTTGTTTCTGTTTGACTGATTCTTGTTCTCTCATACAGTCATTACTTTTCATTTGTCCAATTCTAGTTTTTAATATATTTTCTTCTGTTAGATATTGTACTTTCTTCTCCAATTGGTCAATTGTATTTTTATGGGATTTGTTTTCTTCAGTGTACTTTTTTTCCAGTTGGCCAATTGTGTTTTTTAGGGAATTGTTTTCTTCAATGTACTTATTTTTTCCAATTGGCAAATTGTATTTTTTAAGGACTTCTCTACCTCTCTCATTTGACTTATAAAATCCTTCTTGAGCTCTTTCAGGCAAATCTAGGTTGGCTGCTTTTCATTTCTTTTAGCTTTCTTTAGCTCCTTTTAGATGGGTGCTGCAGGGTGTTTATCTGCCTGGGGCCCCTTGCAGTGTTGCCTCCCTTAGTTCTGCTGAGGCAATGGGAGACTCCTTTGCTGTAGAATGCTGAGGCACCTGGTGGTTTTCTGAGCTGGTTTCCACTGGTTGCCCGACCCTCACTGAGGCGCCGGGAGGTCGAGCTGTTGGTGTTCGCCTGCTCAATCACCTGGGCTTCAGGATCTCCTCCTGGTTGGCAGTTGGAGGCTGTAGAGTTCTGACAGCTTACCTGGTGTTGGGCTAGAATCAGCAAGGCTGGAACTTTCAGGCAACTCTAGGTTGCTTTCTTCAGCTCCTTTCAGATGAATGCTGCAGGGTGCTTATTTGCCTGGGGCCCTTTGTAGTGCTGCTTCCCTTATTTTTGCTGAGGCTCTGGGAGACCCGTTTCCTGTAGAATGCTGAGGCACCAGAATCTCCTCCCAGTGTGCTAAAGTGGGTCTTTCCACTAACTGGCTGGGTGACTTCCATTCCATACTGCTCCCCTTCCCCCAGGGTAAGAGGGATCTTTCCCATTAATCCCTCTAGCTACCTGGGCTACTGCACTGCTCCTCCCTGTCTTTCTTCTGGTTCACTGTTCCAGGGTTTTTTCTGGGGTGATATTTTCTGGGTTTTCAGAGGTTGAGAGGGGAGGGTGAAAGCAACTACCTTTTTACTCCACCATCTTGGCTCCTGGAAGAGGAACCAATATTCTTTATTGTTTGTGATATAACCCTAGATATCAACAGTTATTTTGCATTTGATGAATTTCATTATCTCCACCTCCTCCATAAGGAACAGAGAGGGAAGGATGCATGAGGCACCCTATTACCTATTCCTTTACCAATATAGCCACAGCTTAGGGCAGATAAGTGTAATAACAAAAATGCTCTTAGAGTATCTCTTCAAATTGATTGTGCTCCTGGGAAGAATGGACTATTCTGAAGGTGAATTTAAGTGCATTGAGTGTTCATTGTTTGTTCTTTCTATAGCAATAAGTTTAGTGGCAGACAGCAAGCAGTTTGCCAATTTCCTTTAATATCTAGACATTAAACTGAAAGCAAAGGAAAATAAGAGAAAGAAGAAGGGATAGTATGAACTTCTTCATGAAAAGTGAAAGAAGAAAATATCTGATCCACTGAGGTTTCTTTCACACTAAATGTTATTGTAAATCTTCCTCTTTACTAACAATAATTTTTATCCATCAATCATGGAATTATTTTGAACTATCTACAGTAACCACAGGATTTACTCCACCCCTCCTTGCTCTCCCAGTTCATTTTCCTTGTTCTGTCTTCATTTTGCTGCCTCCATATTTCTGACTTCTATATTTAGATGATTCACTTACATACTATCCCTGTTTTCATATTCTCTTTCAATAACTAGTCATGGCTTATTCCCTAATAAACCTCAGCACAAAATTACTCATACCATTTACCTTCTGTGCTTCTAGGAGAGAGTTCCTGGAAAAAGTCATTATGCTAATTATTCACTAAATATCATATTATATAATTTCGCTCATCTCTCCCTCACTGTTGCAATGAATGTTTGTATTTTTCTATAGTTAACTATTATACATGTCAAAATTGTTGTTGCAAACATCTTTTCTCTGCAATCCTCCAATACCACAGTCCTTTGTTTACCTCTCAACACAAAAATTTGCGTCCTATTTTACAAAGAAGAAAAAAAGTGTATGCATTCAGAGTCAGCTTTTTTCTCCAATTGTATACCTTGAATTCCTGTATTTGCTACTCTTTTCTCTTTTCCTTTATTCCATGATTTGATGAAAAAATATGGTTCTTTCACTCACTAAGACAAATCCATCTCTTTGGGCTCTTTATCACATTCCTTAATGTCTCCTTTAAAACCATACCAGTGCCTCCTAAGCATCTTCTCTATCTCATCATTTTCTTTCATACCTGAGATTTATTTTAAAATATTTTATTTTTAAAATATTTTAATATTAATAAAATATTTAAAAATAAAATATCATTATGAACTAGAAAATCATAACCACAGGGCAGACCCAATATAGCAGAGAAGAGGAAGTACTTAGCAAAGGTATCCCAAGATCCCCCTCCAAACAACTTTAAAATAGTGTTTCAAATGAAAATCTGGAGCCAACAAAAGGTCAGGATAACACATTCTTTCAAGTACAAGTGAATTTAGGAGGTTGGAAGGAGAGATCTATGACATAGGGGTGGGGGCTGACCCAGAACCCATATGGATGATACACCAGTGGTGGGACTAGATAGCAGTGACAGAAGCAGCAATATCTTGGAGAACTCTCAAGCCAGAGAAAATAAGGAGACCTGGGATAACTGGTAAGAAAGAGATTAGTGGGGCCCCCTTTGGTAGGTGGAAACAGAACTGAAAGTTATTTGCCAACTCCGCTCCCTTTCCCCACTTTTGAGTCAGAGTTCCAGGGCAGAGAGGAGCACTTTCTAGTTTTCCCAGCTTTTTTTGTCAAATGGTAAGTTATTATCCCCAAAGCTAGGATCTTTGAGTTTATCAAATACTACATTACTGTGGTCACTTACTGCTGTGTTTAATGTACCTAATCTTTTCCACTGATCCACCACTCTATTTCTTTGCCAGTATCAATGTATTTTGAAGATTACCACTTTGTAATATAGTTTGAAATTCAGTACTGTTAGGCTGCCTTCTTTTACCTTTTTTTTTTCCATTGACTGCCTTGTTATTTGAGACTTTTTGTTCCTCTGGATCAATTTTGTTATTAATTTTTCTAGCTATATAAAATATTTTGGTAGTTTGATTGGTATGACATTGAATAAGTAAATTAACTTAGATCAAATTGTTATTTTTATTTTATTGGCTCAGCCTACCAATGAGCAATTGATATTTCTCCAACTGCTTAAGTCTATCTTTATTTGTGTTCACTATGTTTTGTACTTGTGTTCACATAGTTCATGGGTTTGTCTTGGCAGTTAGATAGCCAATTATGTGGAATTATTTTAAATGGAATTTCTTTTTCTATATCTCCCTGCTGGATTTTGTTGATTGTCCTAGTTTTGCTCATTTCTTTCTGCATCCGTTTCTACATCTCTTTAAATTTCTCTTAATCTATCCCTTTGGTCATTTATTTGTTTATTTTTGCAAGCAATATTTTTATTAATCTATCAACAATCACTTCCATAAGCACTTGAGTTTTAAATTTTTTCTCCTTCTCCCTCCTGACCTCCCTCACCAAGACAACATGCAATCTGCTGTAGATTATACATATACATTCCTATTATGCATATTTTCACATTAGTGATGTTGTAAGAAAGAATTAGAACCAATGGGAGGAACCACAGGAAAGAGAAAACAAAACAAAACAGAAGAAAAAATACCAAATAGTATGCTTCAATCTTCATTCAAACTCCATAGTTCTTTCTTTGCATGTGGATAGCATTTTCCATCATGAGATCTTTGGAGATGTCTTGGATCCTTGCATTGCTGAGAAGGGTTAAGTCTATCAACGTTAGTCACCACACAATTTGGCTGTTACTTCACTCAATGTCAGTCCATACAAGTCTTTCCAAGTTTTCCTGAAGTCTGCCTGCTAATCATTTCTTATAGCACAATAGTATTCCATTACATTCATAGACAACAACTTGTTCAGCCATTCCCCAATCGATGGGCATCTCCTCAATTTCCAATTCTTGGCCACCACAAAAAGAGCTACTATAAATATTTTTGTACATGTGGGTTGTTTTCCCATTTGTATGATCTCTTTGGGATGCAGACCCAGAAGTGCTATTGCTGGGTCAAAGGGTATGCACATTTTTATAGGCCTTTGGGCATAATTCCAAATTGCTCTCCAAAATGTTTGGATCATTTCACAACTCCACCAACAATGCATTAGTGTTCCAATTTTCCCACATCTTCTCCAACATTTATCATTTGCCTGTTTTGTCATCTTGGCCAATCTAATAGGCATGATGTGGTAGTTCAGAGTTGTTTTGATTTGCATTTCTCTAATCACTAGTAACTTAGAGCATTTTTTCACATGACTATAAATGGTTCTAATTTCTTCATCTGAGAACTGCCTGTTCATATCCTTTGACCATTTATCAATTGGGGAATGACTTGTATTCTTATAAATTTGACTTAAATCTCTATATATATTAGAAATGAGGCCCTTATCAGAGAGACTGGTTGTAAAAATTCTTTCCCATTTTTCTACTTTCCTTCTAATCTTGGTTGCATTGACTTTGTTTATGCAAAAACTTTTCAATTTAACGTAATCAAATTTATCCATTTTGCATTTCATAACATTTTCTGTCTCCTGTTTGGTCATGAATTTTTCTGTTCTCCATAAATCTGATAGATGAATTATTTCTTGTTCTCCCAGTTTGCTTATAGTATTAGCCTTTATATCTAAATCATGAACCCATTTTGACTTTATTTTGTTATATGGTGTGAGATTTTGGTCTATGCCTAGTTTCTGCCATGCTTTCTTTCCAGTTTTCCCAGCAGGTTTTGTCAAATGGTGAGTTGTTATCCCAGAAGCTGGGGTCTTTGGGTTTATCAAATAGTAGCTTAGTATAGTCATTGACTACTGTGCCTTGCATACCTAACCTGTTCCACTGATCCACCACTGTATTTCTTAGCCAGTACCAAGTTCTTTTGATGATTGCTCCTTCATAATACAATTTGACATCAGGAATGGCTAGGCCACCTTCCCTTGCATTTCTTTTCATTAGTTCCCTTGATATTCTGGACCTTTTGTTCTTCTAAAGGAATCTTGTTAGTATTTTTTCTAGCTCTACCAAATAATTTTTGGTAGTTTGATTGGTATGGCACTGAATAAGTAAATTAGTTTAGATAGAATTGTCATTTTTATTATATTAGCTTGACCTACCCATGAGGAACTGATGTTTTTCCAATTATTTAGATCTGACTTCATTTGCGTGGAAAGTATTTTGTGATTGTGTTCATATAGTTTCTGCATTTGTTTCAGGAGGTAGACTCCTAAATATTTTATAATGTCTACAGTAACTTTAAATGGAATTTCTCTTTCTCTCTTGCTGTTGCACTTTGTTGGTAATATATAGAAATGCTGGTGATTTATGTGGGTTTATTTTATACCCTGCAACCTTGTTAAAGTTGTTTATTATTTCAAGTAGTTTTTCACTTGGTTCTCTATGATTCTCTAAGTATATCATCATATCATCTGCAAAGAGTGATAGTTTTGTTTCTTCTTCCTTTGGTGGTTTATTAATAATTCATTAATATTGCATTATATTTATGTATTATTATTTGTTACCTTTCCCTTGTTTAGATATCAGGACCATATTTATCTCATAAAGAGTGTTTTAGATTTCTCTATTTCCCCAATTTTTGCAAAAAATTAAAAAATTTAGTAATTGGTAATTCTGTGAATGTTTAATATAATTTATTGTAAATTATCTAACACTTGTATTGATTTCTTTCCTCTAGAATTCATTTATGAGATAATAAATTAACTTTGTTCTGAAAATATGGATGAGTATTTATGAAAATGGAAAAGAAAAGAATTCTAACATAATATAGAAAAATAGTTCCTAATGATTTTCTTTGTTTTCTCTTTATTGCATATGAGTATTTTTCATTTCTTGTATTTGAATTTTTGTTTTTGTTTCTTAAAAAAACCCTTATATAATATTTTAACTATTTCATTAGTTATTTTTTTCACAGCTCCTAGTTTTATAAATTCAGTGTTTTTTGGGGGCGGAAGGATTTGCTTTGTTTCATTTTCAATTTTGATATATCATTCAATTTTCAGAATTTCTGTTCTTGTGATTGTTTTAAAAATTGCTCATTCTCCCATTAATTTTGTTAATTGTTCCTTAAATAATTTAGTTTTTATGAACGCATATACACATACAAAAACCAGATGTACACATTGGTGATATTATTTGATTATCGTGGTTTTAAGCAGACTGCAGTTTCCCAGGTTATTTTTAACTGTATCTGTTTTACTGATTCTTTATCTAAAATATTGCTCTCTCTGCTTTTAAAAATTCACTTGAAACATAAAAAAATTGTTCTATTCTCTCATTTTAACTCTTTATGAATCTTTGTTTTATGTATTTATTGTGAATGACATTTTGATTCCACTTTATAATCCATTTTGCTACTGTTCTACATTTTATGTGGGAATTCATTACATTTAAATTTACTTTGATTTCAAATATACATTTCAATATATCTTTCTTGTTCTTCTGGACCTCTTAAAGAAGAAGGGTTTAGAGATAGAAAAGAGATATAATCAACACCAGTAATCTTTAATTAGTGTTTTTTTCCCAACTCCTCCTTTCATAAGCAAGCTCACACACTGATCTTTGCTTCCTAACATATTATTTTTCTTTTCAATCTCTATTTTAAAAATTTTCCTCTAATACTGAAGATTTTTTGCTTATAGTTATTCCCTTACACTACTCTATTATCCCTCTTACATTCCACTATTCAATTTCCCTATATCTCTTTTTCTCTTTTGAATTTCATGTATTTCTGAGTGTATATCTTACCTTCCTTTATCCAGATCAGATAAAAGTGAGATAATGAATTGTCTACTACCTGAAATCTTTCCTTCATCTTCCTATACTCTTCTTCTCATGCATATTTATATAAATACTAAATTCCTCTACCTTCTTCCTCATTTGTTCCTTGAAGTATTTCTTTTTCCTTCACCTATATTTCTCTTTGTGTATTCCTTTTTCTTTTTCTTTTCCTTGCCTTCATAAAACCAAGGAAAACCAAGCAAACCTAAACCCAGGATTTGTTGTGTTTGTCTTATTTACCTTCTTCCATAACCTCTGAAAATATTGATTCAAAAGTGACACTTATCTCTTTGTTCCCTATTTGAAGTTAGTATTTCATCATCATTTAGGTCTTCTAATTATTCAAACACATCTTCTTTCCTACATTTATCTTACTTTCTGTGTTTACATTTTGAAGTTTCTACTCAACTTCTACATTTCTTTATTAATATTTAAATGTTCTCCAGTCTACTTAAAATTCATTTATGCATTGTAGGGTTATACTTCATTTTTCAGGCTTTGTCTTTCTTCAATGTAAGCATTTACTATTTGCCATTGGAATTTTATATTCCAAGAGTTCTTTATATAGTACCTGCTCCCAAATATTTTCTGACAGGCCAGGACAGAAGTCTATATTTAGATACCCAATTATTGGAGCCGCTACTTCCTGGTAACACTACACTCCTCCTTTATGCATTTCCACCAGCTTCTGTGAAGGTTATGAGAATTCTTGCTTGTTTTTCTGGTGTGACTCCTCTCCCCACTTCTGCTGCTTCAGAACACCTGAGACAGTGCTAGAATTCCTGGCTCAATTCCTTGACCAACTTTCATTTTATTTATACTATTTTTGTGTAATTGTGGACTTGATGGTGGATCTTACTTTAAGTTATTTTTTCCCAAAATTTTTACAAATGGTCTTTTTGTGGTCATTTTCAGGAATTTATTGAGGTTTCTGTGATGGAACTGGACTTCTCAAAGATGTTTCATTTCCCAATCTTATCCAGAAGTCCAATTAATTGGCCTTTATCACCTATGTATAAAATATGATCAAAAGTTCTGTTCAAATCTGAGTGTTGGGGAAGAATGAGATGATATAGCAAGAAGGAATAATAGTATCAGGGTCAATTTTCTTAATAAGTACTAAAAGGAATATTTTCCCAAAACTAATAGTTCACTTATGGTACCAGTAGCCATAAGCTGTTTATTTGTTTGTTTTTAGGTAGAACTTTCTTCCTCCAAGGTGGACACTGGTATCTAACTCTATATATTCTGGATATTTAATCCTAACTATAGTTACCAGGATGATATATAACCCTTATAAATTTATTGATATTCACATGTGTAAGTGAATTTTTGTCTTGAAAAATGTCTAGCCTTTGTTCTGCTGGAGTATCCAAGAAGTACCAAAATCTGTGTGTGTGCGTGTGTTTATTTGTATGTGTGTATGTGTGTATGTGTGTGTGTGTGTGTGTGTGTGTGTGTGTTTTATCCACTTACCATAAGCCATGATCAGGATGCACGCAATTCTTATTTTTTTCCATAAAGATACAGTTTTGTGAGAAATACACACTCTGAAAGGAAGCAATGACCAAAGTATTAGCAAATAGATGCTGTTCTTTCATATTCTTCTTGAACTTTTTCTTAATTTTAAAGAAATGGATATTTAGTTAAATGGGTGATTTTCATTCATTGATTTCATTCAGCATAGATTTTCATAACTTCATAAATATCTATAACAGGAATACTTGAGTAATAACAAATGAAATTGTAAAATGAGATTATTTTGATCAATTAAATAGTCAATAAACAAGGATATATTAAGTTCTTACTATGTGTCCACTAGGCAGTTACTTTTTTTAAACTGGGGGAATATATTATATTCACAATTGAATACTGGATGTATACATACACACAAAAAGACTCAATTTGATTAACAATTTTACGAGTTTTAGGAAATTTCAGTCACACCATTTTGCATTTTTTATAATGATAAACACATGTAGAACTGTTAATAATCTTCAACAGTTGATTAAATATATATATATGCTATTTTATACACACACACACAAACACACACACATACAGTTTTTTTTTTTCAAATGTAAGTGAGAACCTGACATTCCAGAATTGAACTCTTGTTGATTCAGTGCAGTGAATTAATGCTAGGAACTCTTTGGAGAAAGTCAAGGCAATTTCTTGAAAAAGTATTTTTTTCCCCAATTGAACCCTTTGTACTAATGTAAGTAATTTAGAGAACTGAAGGTAGGAAAAGTTTTATTGTGCACTTTTTATAAATTTGAAGCTGTGTATTAGGGATAAACTGAGTCCTTGTGTCCAATAATTAAGACAGATATATGTGGATACAATAAATAGTGTTGGAAGTTAGATAAACCTCAAGATTTTTTCTTAATTAATTTCAAGGTCAATATGGATTTATTAAAAGTTTAAATGAGATAATATGATATTTTAAAATAAATTCAGTTTAATTTCTTTCAAGTACATAAATTAACTAGAGTAACTTGACAAATCACTGTGAGTAGATGTCAGTCTTTAAGGTAGTCATTAATTAATAGTTATAAGAATGTATAAGTAATTTTGCAATTATTCATATGGGTAAAGTAATTAAAATTAAATTATCTACCTAACTAGGTTAATTTCACCTCCTCTCCATCCCACCCCATATCCAACTCTAAAATTTTGTGCAAATTACTGATTTGCATAGCAAAACTTTTTTCTCCCATTTGTTTTAGCCCAGGTTCTGACTAAACGATCACGTATTCTGAATTAATGGTATTGGAATTGAGGAATTTGTTCTTTTGATATTGTTCCTTGATGCTACTTAACAATTCTCTGACTAATTTTTTTTTTTACTACATTCAATAGGCAATATTATCTTCAAATAACACTACATAAATAGTAAAATATTGGCAATAACTCCTTTTAATTATGCATACCTCAATATTATGTATTTTATTGATGTATGTGGCATTTATAAAAGTTCAAGAGACATAATTTCTGGGTAATTTAATCATTTTCTTAATAATCTCAACATGTTTATTAGTAAAAAGGATGGCCATTTGGTCTTCTCTCCCTTAGACCGAAGACTCCTGAGGGTGTTGGGCTCACATTGTATATGTCCTTGGAAGAGCAGGTGTTCCTGAGGGTGGTAATCAACCCTGATTGGTTAACAATTCATGAGAAAATGAATATTACAATGACAGGGTGGGCTATATTACAATGAGAGTCTTGGGGTATGTAACTTGGATCACCCAAACCTTATTAAAAAAAAAACAAAAAACTTATCAATGTCCATATCACTGGTCTGACAAAAGGGAGGATTCACATTTTCCCAGACATTTCTAAACAAACACAATGAGCAGGAGTGCACCCATTAGCATAAACTTAGAAATTCTTTTACTGTCTTTAATTAGTTGTCCATCGTCATGGCTGGGTAAGACTTTTAGAAAGATTTCCCACACTAATTGATTTGTGGACAATGAAGTAGAAAATGGGGAAAACTTTGGTCCTGATTCAATAATTAGTTATTAATATATATTAATCATTTCTTACATGTAGTAACTCTCTTAATGGACTTGGATTCTAACCACAAAGTGTGATATTAGGGGGAGAACTTTTTGAGGCTCAGGGAGGTTAAGAAAATTTTCCAAGTTAACACAGTAGCATTTGAACCAATGTCTTCCTGACCCCAAGGTTAACATTTTAATTAATAGGTCATTCTTCCTCTCATTCTAATGAGTACCTAGCAAACCTTAACATGATTGTTAGGTATCATCATCATCATCATTATTATTCAGAGAACTTCGACAAATCATAATTTCACCAACACATACCACAGAACCATTTATGCATCATTGAGTTCACCCTTAAGTAAATTACTTTTTTTTTAATATTTTGCAATCGCATGGACAAGTATTATAATTTCATTTTGTTTTCTTTTAATACCCATACCATATTAAGTAATTGGATTAGAACTTCAGATTTGGAATGGACTTGAGCAGTTATCTAGTCTAACCACATTATTTTACATCTGAAGAAGAAGTTCAAGTTCACTCTATGAATTAGTAGTAAAGTTAAAACTAGAATACTGGTCCTTTCATTCCCAGAGAAATAATCATGAATCACTAATTTTAGAAGGGGTGACTTTGCTCGCATAAAACCTTTGCAAGAAAAAATTTTAAGGCAAGTATATTTTTCCCCCTGGAGAACATTATTGGCCTGGCTTCAGACAAAAAAAAGAAAAGCTCATTCCAATTTAAAAAGTAACTTCAGATCATTTTATTCCTTTTTAGGCTTCCCCTCACCCCCTTAGGGGCATGAACTCAAATATGCCTTCTTAGAGAACTGAGAGAAGTTAAATCCTTCAGTATAGGTACCTTTGGGGATTCTATCCAAAGAAGGTATCTTAAATCCTCTTGGGGAGAAATGTTAGCCAGGGGCAGAAACATGCAAATGGCCACATGTATTTTGAAGACAGCCTGATTATAGACTGGAAACTCCAGGATTCCCTGTGACTTAAGTCTCAATAGGTATTCAGGAGTCAACCAGATGACCTCCTGTCTGAAAGGCAAAATCTAGCCTGAGGGCAAAGGACATTTGCGACACTCTTAATTTGGTATTAACCCTTGGTCAAAGGTAAGAGTCTTACTCCACATTGGTTTTTACTTAGAATATTGTGATAGTGATAAATATATTAGCTGTATCCTGACTAGTAGACATAGGCTCATAGTAAATAAATAATATTAGTCTTGACTTCAACAGAAAATAGTTACATGTTTTATCTATGATAAATTGTGGTTTAAAATGAATGAACATTAGTCATAGTTTTCTTATTGATGGGCAAACCATATTGTAGAGGTCCCTTTGTTCTGTGAGAGGCCACAGGGCAAGGATGTATGACTAGATAACTTGCTAGGCATATTCCACAGCAGGAGAGGGGGAAAGGATGTTTTGGACTTGGCTAATGAGCTAGCATCAGTGTTAATGTTGAAAGGCAGAAAGGGATTCTCACTCAACAGTTATAATGATATTAAAAAGTCTAAAGACAAGTAGAGAAAAAGGGGCACAGTCCAAGATTATGAAAAGGTAATTAACATGAAATAAACTTGGCACAAGAGCTACATATGCAGAATACTACTTTTTGGCTCTTTTTGTCTTAACAAAAATTTGTTCTGGGAAACCTCAGAATATTACTTCTGTTTAGTCCTCTACAGATGTGGCAAAAGAGTTACTTTCTGTAGAAATGCTGAAAGTAATAATGTATTTATCCGGTTTAGGACAGTTTTATATCACCAAACAAAATATATAGAAAATGTTCACAGGAACCCATAAACAAATGAGGAAAATAATTCTTCTCCTTTTCTGATGAGTCTCACTTTTCATACAGTCCTCAATTCCTGAAGACTTATTGAATCATCATCTCATTGTTTCTATTAGTTAGGAACGTTAAAAAAAAAAGCCACACACACAAACAACTGTTGGAATTGTTTGATAGGCAAACCCTGATATCCCTATGGATTAAATTTCATTCCACAAAGACCACTTGAGTGTTTAGATTTTTGCAGAAGAGAGACACAGTTAGGATTGTTAGATGGGGAATATCCCTCACCCTCTTACCATTGAAACAAGACTATTCAAATTACTCATAGTAATGGCAGAATGCTAAGCCTTTCTCCCTCATATAATAGCTTTAGATTTATACTGCAAAAACTGCCTGGGCCAGGTGCCATTTCTCTTGATAAGAGGGATACTACTTAGAAAATTTCCCTTCTGTTGATAGAATCCTGAATCCCTGAATTCCTAAACTTAGAATTGCCTCCAAGACAGTCACTAAATAACAAGTTCTGTCCAATTAATTTATATTCTTTCCTCATAAGACTAGATTCCAATATTGTACTATCAAAGAAAACCCTCTTCTTTAATGATCAAGCTGGGATTTGGAAAAGATTGTTGAGGATCTCCTCTCTTGGGCCATTTTTCTGAGCCTATATTTGCCTCTCCTATGTGCCTCTTCAGGAATTCTCATATCTTTACTCATGTAGCCTCAGTTACTACCATATTTTTGGTTCAGTAGCCTATGACCTCTGGGGTAGAAAAGAGATGGTCAAATATACCTGGGTTCCTACAATTGTCCCTTCAGTCTATTTGGGCTCAAATAAATGCAGCCTCTGCCCTATGACAGCTCTTAATGGGAATGGTACTCTGCCATGACTCATGAACATGTCCTTTTTTAATTCTACTGCTCTGTTAGGATCTCTTAAGAAGAAAGGAAAAACTCAAATCTGGCCTCAGACCAAACACTTGACACTTACTAGCTGTGTGACCCTGGGCAAGTCACTTAATCCCAATTGCCTAAAAAAAAAAAAAAACTCATCTAAAAAAAAAAAGAGAGGAAAAAGATAGAGAGAAGAAAACCCCAAAGACATTGTCAACTTTCTTTGTATAAACCAAGACACATGGGGGGGATTCTCTAACAATCCAGCCCTCCCAAAAGTGGGAGCCAATCAATTCATGTTTAGAATAACCTGCATCAACAAATACTTGTCCCATTGGAAGCACCAAGATATGCTCCCCTAATTATCTTTTTAAAAATATGTAATTAATGGCACATACAAAAGTTCAACACAATATAACCTCTTTAAGCTCAACTCACTGTGTCCCCCTGCCCCAAAGACATGTCACCACCTCCAAAGAAGTTGTTCCCTCATATTGAACCTCTCTGAAGTAAATGAGGAAAGGCCTCTCAGATTCTATCCAGGTCCTCTTTTTTGAGGTAATAACTTTCACAGAATTGACAGTTATGCTTCCAAACCTTCATTTCTTAGACAATTCAGAGTACTTTGAAATCTTCCAGGGAGAAAATTTTAAAAACTTCCTTTAGCTCTCCATTTCCCACAAACTCCAGTCAAGCATTTCCAAATTACTGAAATGCAGCTTGTGACCCCTTCCCCTTTCCAATTTTGTTTTTATTAAGAATATATTCAAAGACATGTTTGGTTTAAAATGTCAAATAAGGCATTCAGTCAAATCTCAAATGAAGAGAAGTGTCTTAGCTATGTTTGAAAATATTTGCTTTTGAAATTACATAGTTGTGTGTTTGTTCAAAAATAGAATCCTGCACATGCAAAGTGCATTTGTTTCCTTGACTTTTGAAAGACACATCAGGATGTTACGCTCCAAATGTTTGCAGGTGCAAATATTTAAAAGATCACAATTATAAGGAGCTGATCACGCACTCAGTTACTCACAGCTGCAAGTGATTATACAATGAAACCCTTTTATTACATTTCCCTGAGACCTAAGAAATAAAATGGCATAAGTGGGAGAATACAGGAAAGAGGAATTTATAAGTTGATTTTAATGTATTATCACTGTGAAATGTAAGTAAACATTGTCAGTGGGGAAAAGATGTATGCATTTCAAGGAGACAGGTAAATTCATTTGATGGAAATGAGGTTGCTTTTCAAAGTTTCTAAAAGTGCATAAAAGTTAGATATACCATGAACTTCATTTCCTTTCAGATGGAAAAATAAAGTGTCTCTTTTCATATGCCTATTAGTAGAAGAAAAAAGAAAAGGTGTTTGTTCAGGGGTATGTTGGTAAATATCTAACAATAAGCTATACAAAATCTGTATATACATATGTCATACATTTAAGTTTAATCTGTATAATTAGCATCTTCTCCATCACTTAAGTTTAGACAATATACAAAACAATAAATTGTGTCCCAATTTGACATGTTTGCCAATTTCCAAAATACACATCCTCACATTTAAAATTTAATAATAGATTCTAATGAGCCAGTTTGATTCAGCTCCAGAAAACCCTTGAGTTTGGGACATTCAATATTTTCCCAATTCTTTGGTGCATTTTTGAAAAGTCTTAAAATCACATTATTCTTTATCCAAGTCATGCTGCAAATCCATATATACACTACTATACCTAACCCAATTTTTTTTACATGATAGACTTTAACTAATAATTTGTTTTATGAATAAATGAATGAATGCACCAAAAAACTTCATTTAAAAATCATTCTCTGTTTAAATTTAGTTCTGAAATGGATCTGAATAATTTGAAGAGTATGTACAGCAGTGTAATACCAGTTCTGCTTTTTTAAGATTATTTTTCCTTCTCCTGAAATCTTAAAAGGTGTTGTATCAAGGGACATCTCTGTGAATAAGACAAATTGGGAAACTTAAATGGCATGTAATCCATTACTCTTAAATAACTTTGTTAATTTTTTAAGTATTTGTGTTGGAGACGACTTAAGTTGTAGATTTAACTGAATAAGATCATCTTTTTTCTAGATTGGTTTTCATAACAATTTGAATACACTTATTAAAGAAACACCAGTAATTCACATTTATATTGCACTTTAAGGTTTACTAAGTACTTTGTGTCTGATGTCCCTGTAAAGTAGGTAGCAAAAGTATTCTTATCTCTATTTCATAAATGAGGAAGCTGAAGGTCAGAAAAATGAAATTAACTGGTCATAATCACAGAATTAAGGTAAATGTATGAGGTCTTATTTGAAACCAGGTCTCCTTGCCATTGTTAAACACAATATCAACTGACCCATGCTATAAAATTATAGTAACTGCTAGAAGTATTATTTTCCCCATATTTCCCATAAGTAGTCTAGGATAGGATCCTAGTCTTAGTGTGAACAAGGAAAGGGAATATATTCAATTCAACAAACATTTGTTATTGAACATAGGAAGAGAGACAAACATGAAAAGTCAATGTAAAGAGAAATGTATGCTAAATTCCCCCACAAGAAACACACAGGAACAGAAATATTGGCAAAATATATAGAGAGATATTCCTCGACTTTTGTTGTCCATTTACTGTCTTCTCAACTTGTAAGTAAATTGAAAATGTTCAAAATCATGTTGCATTTATGTACTAATAGATATAAATTGAAATATTGTCACACTAATAAGAAAAGAAGATAGTTAACTTTATCCCCCCAGAAAGGGCACTCATATTTGGGACTATCAAAAAGTTCTCTTGCTTTTAAAAAGCTAGGGCTGGTTATTTCCAGTCAGCTTCCTCAGTGTCATAGTTGTTCACTCATTGTCTGTGAGTAATGTTGCATATTCTTGATAGATAGTTCTCTCTCTCTCTCTCTCTCTCTCTCTCTCTCTCTCTCTCTCTCTCTCTCTTTCTCTCTCTCTCTCTCCACTCTCTGTCTCTCTGTTTTTCTTTGTCTCTGTCTCTGCCCTTCTGTTTCTGGCTGTCTCTCTGTCTCTGATATAATTTTCAATTTCCCTCTCAGCTATAAACTTATGATCTTATGACTTAGTTGATCCTAATTCTGTTTCTTTCATGTTCATCCTCTTTTTACTGCTTACACTATCATGACTCTTGTACAGGACCTCTAGAACATTTTTCTATCATTCTAGCAGTCACCCAAGTAATATTCCTTGTCTTTATTGTCTCTGCTTTCCAATGTATCCTTCACATAGCTCCCCAAGTATTATCATTATTCCAGAAAAAAAAATAAACAAAAAACACCACAAACCATTAGTTATTTCTAATG